>NC_047088.1:147601771-147906670 GCF_902459505.1 Geotrypetes seraphini | reverse complement strand
TTATTAGGAGTCATTATCGATGAGGATCTTACATTCCATGATCAAATCAGTTCAGTTGTAAGAATCTGTTTTTTCAAACTTCGTCTTATCCGTTCATTAACTTCAATCCTAGGGATAGAGGCAATCACAATTCTGGTTCACTCTCTTGTTATTTCTCACTTAGACTATTGTAATTCTCTTTATAACGGCCTCCCACAAAAAGAAACCCGCCGCTTACAATTAATACAAAATACAGCAATAAAACTCATTTACAAAATAGGCAAATATGATCATGTCACCCCGCTTCTGAAAGAGGCACATTGGTTGCCCATCCTACATCGTATAACCTATAAAATCATCTTGCTTACAATCAAAATAAAACTCTCACACCAGCCTCTATATCTTGATAAGGTTCTCATCCCCCAATGTTCTTCACGCACTTTGAGGTCAACAGACCAAAAACTTTTACGAATTCCTTCTGTAAAAGAGTTCTATTATACCCGGAAAATAAATTTTACAGTGGTCGCCCCAACGTTGTGGAATGCCCTACCACAACAACTTAGAGAAGAACAACATCTAGATAAATTCAAGACTAACTTGAAGACGTTCTTATTTCGTGACGCTTTTGCCTGTCCTTAGAGCTACCTTCTTTTTCTTTCTTTCTTCTTTTCCTAATTTTTTCCTCTCTATTTCCCTCTCTTTCTTTTTTCTCTCCTTCACTCCGCTGGTTCCAATTTATTTAACCAACCGCTTTAAATAAGCGACCCCACCCAATATGTTTTTCCCCATTCCCACTTTCTCCCTTTCTTCTCCAAAACATGTAACTTTCCCCCTCCTTTCCCTCTTATCCTCACTTTCATGTTAGTCAAGTTATGTTTTTGATGTTCACCCATCTGCTTTTTATATTTATGACTCTCTTCTCTTTTTATAATTTTACTGTGAACCGGCCAGATACCTTTTGATGGTCGGTATATTAAAAAGTTAATACACTTGAAACTTGAGTACCTGATTGTAAAACCGCTTAGATAACCTTGATAGGCGGTATATAAAAATCCTAATAAACTTGAAACTTGAAACTTCTGCCACTGGATGTTCCCCCAAACATCCCCCCCATACTTTTGGTAGACATTGGGAGCTGGAAGGGAGCACGGTCTCTCCAGGTTCAAGACCCGTCCATAGAAAATGACAGGCCTTCCCTTTCTCGGTGTATCATGTGATGCATGGGGAGGGGCCTAAAGTCCTGATTTGCTCAGATGTCAGAACTTAGGCTCCTCTCTGTCCATCACATGGGATACAGAGGGAGGAGCCAATTAGGACCAATCAAAGACTTAGACTCCTCCTCATACATTACATGGTGCACCAGGGAGGGAAAGGTCTGTCATTTTCAACAGGTGGAAAAACCAACAGAAACTGCAGGCAATGTACAAGATGCAGGCAGGATTTATTGTACCAAATTAAAATGCAGTAATATAAAAACCTTTTTACCAACCAAGGACCCGATACGGTCCGTGTTTTGGACAGTACATCTCCGTCAGGGGTCCATGGTAAATACCGCAAAGAATAAGGGTAACAACAAATGCCTGTGTGTTCAATTTGCTAAAGGTCACTGCCAGAAGTGAAGCGCCTCAAAAAATAAGAAACCTGTGCTTCCCTCCAGCTCCCATAGTCTACCAAAGTTATGGGGAGATTCAGAGAGTGGGGGTGGGTTTCGGGGAAGCATCCGGTGGCAGGAAGGAATGGACATCCCTCCTGCCATGCCAATTTTCTCTCATGGGGGAATGGCATGTCAGGAGGGAGTGGGCATCCCTCCTGCCGATTTTCTCTCATGGATGGGAGGGGGGGGTAGATTCTCAGTTCCACATTCGTTGGGGTCATTGGGGAGGGCTGTCATTGGCAGTAGAGGACTTTTTCAGTTTTTTTTATGGGACATATATTTTGCATCTGTAACACACACAAAATATCTATGCCATTGAAAAAAAAAGAAAAAAACCCAGGCAAACCAGGCAGCTTCTGAGACATGGCATCCCATACAGAATCTGGGCTTAAATGCTACAACACTGCTTTGACAACAATAGGAATTCTATGAGTGTCGGAGCATTTAGTGCTCAGGGCCACAGTAGAAACATCTACCGTGGTTTAGTAAAATGTGGAATAAAAGAATATTTTGGAATGTCAACCAACTTCCTAAATTATTACCACTGTAGCTGAAAAGTGTTATCTTATCTTGTTAAGTGCCAATTTGCAGAAATGACATTCTTTATTTTGACATTGTTTCAGATCATGATTGATTGAACCATATCCACGTCATTCTCTTCTTGGTTGGGCTGAGAACTTTTCCGCATCCTCTCATACATTATTTGCTAGAAAATTAACAAAGAAGCCAAACTTTCAAGGGCTTAGATAATAATAGCAATGGCTGAGAAACCGAGAACTTGAAGACATTGCCAGCATAGCCAAGAGCTCCTATGGTCATTCCAATTGCATTCAGAGCTTTTTGCTCAACTTTTGTTCAAGTCTTTATGCTTGGAAGAATTACAATCATTATTTTCTCCTCTGCATTTCATTTTCACTAGTACATAACACTGACCAAACCACAAACCCCAGTCTTCCCCTCATTGCAGACAGTGGTTCATAACCCTCCATCGGCAGATATGTTAAGAACTTGAATAAAAACCACATCATGGTTTTTTCTGCTTACTGTATAGACTTCCTCACCTTTGTTGTGGCCAAACACAGTGCCATGATTCTTTTATTGTGGGTTTTCGTTTTAGTAAAGTTCAAAATGGACACCTCTGAAATGTAAGTACAAATAAATCGGGACCTAGTTCAACTAGGGTTATCAACTGAAACTTGATTTTCAGGATCGATCCCATCCTTTACTCATTCACAGTCTGCTTAAATAGTTTTCCTTTCTTGTTTGGAACATTTGATAACCTGAATTTCAGGAATTAGCATACATAAAATATTAAGAAGCCCATTTTATACCTATGGACATCTTAGGGCTCCTTTTACTAAGCTACGCTAGTGGTTTTAGCACATGCTTAGCGCTTGCTGCATTGCCGCATGCGCTAGATGCTAATGCCAGCATTGAGCGGCAATGCAGCGTGCACTAAAAACGCTAGCGCACCTTAGTAAAAGGAGCCCTTAGTATTTAGCCCACACTAATTGTGTTAGTGCACACTAAAATTTATTAAGAAAATTCCTAAGCTATTTATTCAAGATCAGTAAAAACTCCAAGAATGGCTCTCACAATATATAACATATTAGAAATTCATGAGATACAATCAGTTATCCATTCCATGAGTTTATTTTAGTTTTGGATTTAGCTCATCTTAAAGATAATTTCTCTAAAAATATTATTTTTCACATATTTTGGCACTTGGAAAATCCAACCCATTCAGAAGGTGAGAAAAATGATATTTCTGTAAATAATCTTCTTCATCTCACACTGGAATTTTGTAAGGTTGGTGCTTCCAATGGAAATGCTCAAGAGTATATACAGTGCACTCCACTTATGTGCACACTGGATAGGTGCATACTCTGCTAATCTGCACTAAAGTGTACCAGTGTACCAGAACGAATGCTAGGAAGTTTTTCTTTACCCAAAGTGTGGTGGACACCTGGAATGCACTTCCAGAGGGCGTAATAGGGCAGAGTACGGTACTGGAGTTCAAGAAAGGATTGGACAATTTCCTGCTGGAAAAAGGAATACAGGGGTATAGATAGAGGATTACTGCACAGGTCCTGGACCTGTTGGGCCGCCGCGTGAGCGGACTGTTGGGCACGATGGACCTCAGGTCTGACCCAGTGGAGGCATTGCTTATGTTCTTATGTTCTATTATAGACTTTAATGAGCAATCACTTCAGTAAAGCACGCCACTTTGTGCTGCTTGCACTTGACTGGTCCTGTCATAGTTATACTCTGAAATCAAGCAAGCATCAAATGTTAAATACCTGAGGAAGGTCAAAATATATAGAATTATAGTAGTCCAGCCTTTTCAGATCCTGCAACAGATACATAAAAAAATGAAGGCAGATAAAGACCATATGACTTATCTTGTCTGCCTAACCATGCCATCCACTATCCCCTCCTCTCCCTTAGAGATCATTCTCCAATGTTATCTTCCAAAAAAGCACGTAAATGTCTAAGATCACTTGAGGCAGATCTTTTTAAATACCTAGCTATTTACCCACAAGACCTCTGGTTTAGCAGCATTTGTTACATTGGTTTAAAGTCATCTATGTTCAGATAGCATTCAGTCACTCATGATAACAGCAGAAGCATGAGTTTCATTACATTACATTACATTACATTACATTAGTGATTTCTATTCCGCTTGTGCCTTGCGGTTCTAAGCGGATTACAAGTTAGAAGACTGGACATTTCCAGTAGCATTGCAGTACATATAATCAAGAATGCGTTAAGTTACAATTGTTGTTCTGGACTTTTCCAGGATAAATTGGTAGAAGATAGTAGATAGTGATAGGTTGTTTAGACGAATAGAGATAATATTGTCCGGATTCTGTTGTTTAGACGAGTAGTGATAATACTGTCCGGATTCGGGTGTTGCTGGTGGTGGTGTTTGGGTAGTCTTGAGAGCATTTTCTAATACTTTTGTGAGGTTATGATGATGGGAAGTGTTTTTTGAAGAGATGAGTTTTGATTTCTTTTCGGAATGCTTTAATGTCTATTGATTTGGTCAGTAAATTGGTGATGGTAGTATCGATCTTTGCTGCCTGTGTCGCTAAAAGGCTGTCATATAGTTTCTTTCGTCGTGTTCCTTTGAGAGGGGGGTGAGTGAATAGGCTCTGGGTTCTCCTTAATCTGTGTGAGAGGTTACGGTGTAGTCTGTTGTTTAGGTAGCTGGGTGCTGTTCCATGTATTACTTTGTATAGTAGACAGTAGAATTTGAACTGGGATCTTGCTTTTATTGGTAGCCAGTGTGAGTCTAAGTATGCTTTGGTGATGTGGTCATATTTGCCTAGTGAGTAGATGATTCTGAGGGCTGTGTTCTGAACTGTCTGTAATTGTTTTATCATGTAATTTGGGCATGATAGGTATAGGCTGTTACAGTAATCTACAATACTCAGTACTAGGGATTGTACTAATATCTTGTATTGATCTTTGTTGAAGAATTTTCTTATTTTTCTTAGGTTACGTATTGTGAAGAATGCTCTTTGGATGATTTTGTGGATTTGAGACTGCATTGTGCAATTTCTGTCTAGTAGGATTCCCAGGATTTTGAGTGTGCTTTGCATTGGGTACTTGATTGTATTTACTTCTAGTTCTGTGAGAGATGGTTTTTTTTTCCCTTTCCAGTAGTAGGAATTTAGTTTTTTCTGAGTTCAGTTTTAGTTTATGACTTGACATCCATTTTTCTACCGTTTCCATTATCATTTTCAGGTGGTTTGTGGATAAGGGATCTTGAATATTAAAGGGGAGGAGGATAGTTATATCATCTGCGTAGCTGAATGATACTGTGTTTAGGGCGTCTAGGGTTATGCCTAGGGATGCTATGAAGAGGTTAAATAATATGGGTGATAATGGTGATCCTTGTGGTACTCCACATGGGTTTGACCATGGGTCGGATATGTGCTCTTTTGATTTGACTTTGTATGTTCGTGTTTTGAGGAAGCTTTGGAACCATTTGTGAACATTGCCTGAGATTCCTATTGCGTCTAATATCTGGAGTAGTGTGTGATGGTCAACTAGGTCGAATGCCGCAGAAAGATCTAGTTGAATGAGAAGCAGCTTGTTTCCTTTGCTGAGGTGTTGTCGGGCAATGTCTAATAGTGATACCAGTAGAGTTTCTGTGCTATGGTTGGATCTGAATCCAGATTGTGATGGATGTAGTATGTGATGGTCTTCAAGGTAGTTGGAGAGGTGTTGTGCGACAAGGCCTTCTGTTATTTTAATGTATAGAGGGATTGAAGCGATTGGTCTATAGTTTGCAGGATTATCTATAGGACCTTTGGGATCTTTTAGGATAGGTGTAATTATGATTTCTCCTAATTCCGGTGGGAAATGACCTTCACTTAGTGTTGTTTGAAGCCATAGTGTGAGGCTAGCTTTAAATTTGGTGGAAGCTGTTGCTAGTAAGTATGAGGGACAGTTGTTCAAGTCACATGAGGATTTGCTGTATTTTTTGTAAAGCCTGTTCAAGTCTGACCATTGTATCTTTGGGAAGTTTGTCCATATCCTGTCTGCTGGGATTGCTTCATCCGTTTTGGGATTGATTCGTATTTCTTCTATGTTGATTCTTGAATTGTTGAATGTGGATCTGGTTGTGATGATTTTGTGTTTGAAGTGATCCGCTAATTGGGTGGCTGTGGGAGTTTGGTTTCCTTGGGTGGCGAGAAATGGTTTGGTATCGGTGAGATTTCTTAAGATGTCAAAAAGTATTCTTGTGTCTGGTTTTTCGGTGCTGATGAGTTTGGAGTAGTAGTTTTTTCGTTTTTCCTTCAGTTTGGTATTGTATTGTTTGATTAGGATTTTCCATTCATCTTTGATGTGGTTGTGTTTTTGTTTTGTTTCAGTCACTACTGAGCAGTAGATGTGGATGGTATTGGCATATATCCAACAGCTGTAACCAAAGGAACTACTAAGACTGAGGTCCGTCTGCCACGCTCTTTCCCTTATTCAAAAGTAGGCTGAAAACTCAACTTTTTGAGACAGCCTTCAACTCATAACCCTACTTCCCTCTACCCTCTGCTCACTGCCCTAGCCAGCAGTTTAACCATCCCCTCTAACTGTAACCCCTACCCTGGCATTCTGTTTGTCTGTCTTGATTGTTTAGATATAAGCTCACTCAAACAGGGATTATCTACTTTGTAACTCTGTACAGCACTGAGTATGTCTGGTAGCATTCTAGAAATAATTAATAGTAGAAGTAAAATTGGCTAATGCAGTTGTCTTCAATGCAAGACCTGTGGGATAATGGCAGCCCATGGGGACCTCTTTGGCAGCTTGCACTGTCAGGGCTGGATTAAAGAGTAGGCTGTGCCTCAGACCCAAAAACTTCAGGGGGGTTCGCTGGTGTGCTATTACATTACAAAGGTGTCAACTGATTAAGTCCTGCACAGCTGTAGTGAGTCACTGACCTCAGCCCCACCCCCACACATGCAGTCTTTGGTGGCGGCAAGTGGCTTTTTGTTTTTGCTGCATTGGGAGTTGAGCTGGGGTTTGGCTGCTAGGATGGATTTGTTTCATTCTCCCTCGGCGGCAGGCAGTTGTCTCTCTCCATGATTTCATGGCTAAGTTTGGTAGGCAGGGAGCATTCCCACAGCAATCTTTCTCCCCATGGCTATTTTCCTATAGCCTGAGCAGGTTACCTCACCCTCCATTTTCCCCTTATTTGGAGGAAAAGATTTGCCCAGAAAGGAGAAGCCAGCCAATAAACAACATCCATTTCAAGTGTGCTCTTTATCTCTATAAGAGCAGTTGATGCTGCCATTCCATTTTCCTTCGTAGAGTGCTTTTGGAGCAATGCAAGTGGTCAGTTAATGGAACCTCTGACTGTTTATAAGAACATAAGAATAGACTTACTGGATCAGACCATTCTCACGGTGGCCAATCCAGGTCACTAGTACCTGGCCAAAACCCAAAGAGGAGCAACATTCCATGCTACCAATCCAGGGCAAGCAGTGGCTACTCCATGTCTTTCTCATGTTTGGCACTGCAAGGCTGGCATCTGTATTTGTATAGTTAGTACATGATTAATTTGGTGCTTCATTGTGGGCATTTATACCCATTGAAGGTAGCCTTTTAATCATGTGATGTGTGGGTGAAGGCTTTTTTTTTTTTTAACTGAAACCAAAGTTCAATAAATATTACCGACATTGCTGTTCTGTTTGCCTTGGTTCACTTTGGAGGGAGTTCTCTCTTGTATATTTCATGATACTTCTCTCTGCCCTTTCACTGAAATCAAAGCTGTCAAATAGTTATGGGCATTTCTGCAACTTTTACCATGGTTTTATTCATCCTTTTTCTCTCCAGAGGTTCTCTTTGATATGCACACTTCATTTTAATTGGTGTGAACTTTTTCAGTTGGTTTACTTCCTTTTAATTGGTATGCATTTTTTATAGGTATGCCCATCTTTCTGCAGTTTGTTGTTATTGTCATGATCTGTAGCAAGAAAGAGACTGTGAGGTGAAATAAATGTGTCCATTCTATTTTGGTATCTGGGTAAATTCATTTGAAAACTGTTTTAACATTATATAACTTTACGAGGGGCCACTGAAAAGTTCTCAGCCCAACCAACAAAGTTAGGGCAGTCTCCACTGAGGTCTATACTCTTAGTCCAGTGATTTTCCACTTTTTTAGCTCCATATCGCCCTTAATGGAGACTGCCCCAACTTTGTTGGTTGGGCTGAGAACTTTTCAGCCACCCTCATATTTGTATTGTACTTTGAAGAACATGGGTTTTCAGGTGGATTCTAAGTTTTGGTTTGCTTATTCTGTCCCTCTGAAGCACAATTGTAAAAGACAGACAAAAGCTTATGGCATTTTGATTGCTGATGAAGTACTCTGTAGTTCATTAATTGGAGCTGAAATGTTTGCAAGTATTGACTATTTCGCAATTCTTTTTTTGACAGCTGATCGCATGTTGTTATGTGAAGATTTGTATTCTAGTACTGTGTTTAAATTCTTTCTTTTTTTTTTTTTCTAATAAAAGATGAATCAATACATACTTTTAGTTTTATTACAAGTTGGGGATTGAGAGGGAGTCGGACAAGGAATCTGACGTAGAGAGACTGTTTTGCAGCAGAGAAACTGGTGGTACATGGGAACAGGGTGGGAAAGGTTTGGAAGAGAGTTGTGGTGTAAGGCTTGGTATAGATGTAGGCTAGTGAGGATGGATGTCACTGACACATGCTGGTCAGCAATATTACAACCCTTTCCCCTTCTTCTACAAAGCTGCATGGTAACGGCCCTGAAGTCCTTTAAATCTCTATGGGCCTTGGGGCCATTACTGCACGGCAGCCACTAGCATGGCTTTGTAGAAGAGGGGGTTTGTGTGGGAAAATACTTGGTGGCTCTCCTTTAGCTCGTTTGGATACAAAGTGGCCCCTGCTCAAAAATTAGCGAAGACCACTGGGCTAATGAATGCAAAGAAATATTAAAAATAACAGAAGCTCTTTGGTATTCTATGAGGGGGGGCTGAAAAGATCTCAGCCCAACCCACCAACTTCCTCAATTCTGAGTAGAGAATGACAAGGGAGAAAAAGTTTGTCCATGTCTCCACCTTATCCCCGCGAGCTTGGTCCCTGTCCCTGCCTCATCCCCGTGAGCTCGGTCCCCATCTCCACCCTGTCCCCACAAACTTGGTCCCCATCTCTGTCCTGTCCTTGCGAGCTCAGTCCCCGTCCATGCCCCATCCCTGCAAACCATCTGATCTTATCCGCACAAGCCTCGAATAGTTATGATTTTATATTGAACTTATTTTATTAAATTAAAAAAAGAAACAATATTCTGTACAATTGTCATTTTATAAACACAAATAATGCAGAGCAAGGATCAACAAAACCCCTGTCTCCCCTCCACTTTACAAATATCCCCTCCACTATTGAGAAAACCGAATAAGCCAAATTATTACAAAAAGTTACACAGAAAAATCATGCTAACATAATACCGCAGTCACACATGACAGGAATAGTGTTAGGGGAGTGCAACTAGGGCAACTACCCGCACTCAGAGAGAGCCATAAGCCAGCTGGAAGCTAAAGCAGCACAGCCTGGGCTTTGCAGTCCCCAGTCTAACACCAGTTCTAGTAGGATACATAGTTCAAATCTGATATATTCTAATCACAAAATAGAAAATAATTTTGTTCTACGTTTTGTTGTTTGGTCATTTTATTCTTCACATCCATTGGTCTCAAGCTCTGCTTTCTGTTTCCGTCTCTCTACTATTAACTCACTTGCCAGGGTCTCCTGACCATTTGATATGTCTTATTTCTCCATGTTCATCATTCATCTTCCATCTCTGTGTATGTTTTTCCCCCATGTTCAGCAAGCATCTCCCTTCTCTGTCTCCTATATTTCCCTTTCTAGTATTTCCCCTGTGCCCATCTCTCTGCATTCATCATCTCACTATTCTATGATCCCCATCTCCTATATACAGTATCATTCCTTTATATCTCTATGCTTCGCCTGCCCAGCATCTTCCTTCTGTGCTCTTATTCTCCCCCATGTTTAGCCATCTTCTCTCTGTGTCCATATACCCTCCCATGTCTAGCATTACCCACTGTGTCTATATACCACCCCCATGTAGATGCAGCATTCCCCTTTTCTGTTGGGTTCGTTTCTAGCTTAGTATAGAAAGTTGTATCTTCTAATTATCTATAAGCTTACTTTTCGTATTGAGATCGAGATTGCACAATTATGGCCCCTCCTTTATCTGCTTTTAGAATAATTATCTGGCCTTTTTCTCTAAGTTGAACTAAAGCTTTTCTTTCTTCATGAGACATATTATCTTGCTCATACCGAAAACCATCTTGTTTTTCCATCTGTTCCAACTCTTTCCAGATTAATTCTTTAAATAATAATAATAATAACTTTATTCTTGTATACCGCCAGACCCCTTAGTTCTAGGCGGTTCACAAATGCATCATAGAAATACAGCAATGGGAATGTGCTGATAACTGGTTTAGGGATTCCTGGAGGCATCCAACTGGATTTAGACTTCACCACTGATATATCAACATTTGGCGGATTTTCACTAAACTAAACCTTAAGTTTATATACTGCATCCTCTCCACGGAAGTGGAGCTCGGCACAGTTTACAAGAACTTAAAATATAAGAAGAGAAAGGAAAAGGTTTACATGAGCTTATATATAGAATGGAAGAGTAAAGGGGAAAATAGAATTACATGTTAGAGAAGAGCCAAGTTTTCAGTTGCTTGCGGAATAGTTGGAGAGAGCCCAGGTTCCGCAACGGGATAGTAAGGTCGTTCCAGAGACCTGTGATTTTGAAGAGAAGAGATTTTCCCAGTTTACCTACATAGAGAATACCGCGTAGAGAGGGGAAGGATAGTTTATATCTTTGGGTGGGTCTGGTGGAGTCAGGACTCGAGGAGTTAAAGGATAGTGGGATTAGGGGAGGAAGGATGCCGTGAATGATCTTAAAAGCCTACCTTTAGTTGCAATTTCCGAATAAATCGAAGTAGGCTGGCCTGTAACTTAAAACTGTCATAGGGTGCCACTGGAAAAAACTCAATCCTAATTCCAATGTCTGAATTTGTTCATTAGTGAGATCTTGTATAGAAAGTTCTATCACTGCTGGTTGTTTGAACTAATATGATGCAGATAGTCAAGCTATATAATTAACCAATCAAAGAGATGCACTTTGCCCCTCAAGAAAAAATGTTTCAATTGTGAAGCTTCATAAAAGACATAGGGGTCCTTTTATCAAGCTGCGGTAGGGGTTTAACACGTGTAATACCGCGCGTTAAACTGCCTGCCACGCTATCCGCTAATGCCTGCATTGAGCAGGCATTAGTTTTTTAGCCGGCCACGGGGGTTAGTGCATGTTGAAATGTCCGACGTGCTAACCCCGCTAGCGCGGCTTGATAAAAGGACCCCAAAATGATTATTTTGTAAGGTAACCAAACATTTACAAGGAAATCTTAATTGAAAGGAGGCTCCAAGAGAAACTACAGACTGCACTGTTTCATTTTTATCAGAAGGGCACATTATCTTTATTGGAAGCTTCTATATCGCTACTAATGACTGGGGAGTCAATTCAGAACGGTTTTCAAAGACATCTGTAATGGATGTTAAATACAGATTCATATGGATTCCACTGTGATTGTTGTTGGCCTCCTAGCTGTTTGGCTAGGGCAGTGGTTCTTAACCTTGTTGGAGGTACTGAACCCCATCAGTTTCATATGCGTGTTCACCGAACCCTTCTTTATTGGAAAAATAAAATATGATTTTTACAAATTCAAAACATAGGTATACAGTGAGGGAAAAAATAATATCAATTTTGAAAACAAAAAAGTTCTCCTATATTTCGAATAATAATGCAATTAGGACGCTGACTCCCATCACGTTCCGACCACTTTCGTATTTTGCTCGATATAGTTAGTAAGGGATTAAAATATTAAGATAGGTATCACACGACATACCATCACAACAGTTACAATTCGACTACTGTGCGCATCAAATCCCCTGCAGCACAGATAGGCCAAGCGATGTTGCGTGATCACCTGCAGCCAATTATGGACAAGCGGGGCGTATCATCACGAATCATAAGCGCTTCGGTCACGTTCAATCATCTATCAGTTAAATTACAAATTTTGATTAGGAATTGATTGATGTATATAAGGCGTTAGTTACAGATTGATAGATAAAGAAACTGAGTACACGATCAGTCTTGATCAAAATCACTGAATAACTGATAGATGATTGAACGTGACCGAAGCGCTATATGAGTCGGAGGTATGTTTTGACCTCCGCCGAACCCGCGAGACTGACTCACCGAACCCCTGGGGTTCGGTCGAACCCAGGTTAAGAACCACTGGGCTAGGGTATCATGTTTGTATTTGCATTATTGCACTGTTATATATGTATTTAGCATATGTATGAGGGTACATAGACTAAAGTACATGGGACAACTGTGCGCCGACAAAGCCGCTCAGACAAATGCATGCAGGACGTCAGCGTGCTGGATTAAAAGTTAACTTTAAAGCGCTCTGAGTTTTTTTGGGGGATGGGCAATCCCCCCTTTACTTAGAAGTGTTGCCGCTGCTAGGGGGGTAGGGGGAAACAACTCCCCATTACAGAGGAAAGTGTAATTTTTCCCTCTTTTTTTATGGAAAAATTACAGTTTCCTCTCTAAGTATGGGGGGGGACATGGGGGGGTACCCATCCCCAACAGCAGCAGCAACACTTCTAAGTAAAGTGTGTAAGGGGGTTCCCCCACACACACCCTCCATCATAGCGCTTTAAAGTTAACTTTTAATCCGGCACCCTGACGTCCTGCGCGCATTTGTCCAAGCGGCTTTGTCAGTGTGAGATTGTCTCGTGCGCTTTTGAGTCATCACCATGTATGAGTAAACTATGTTTACACAACTAACCGCCCCCCCCCCCCCACACACACACACACACACACACTTACAAAATCGTGGAAGCGGTTTTTAGCACAGGCCAGCATGCAAAATGTCTAAATGCTCTGTGTTGATCCCGACGCTCATGAACTCTATGAGTGTTGGGAGCAGCACAGAGCATTCAGCATGCCAGCCTATGCTAAAAACCACTTTCGTGGTTTTATAAAAAGAGGGTAAGGATGCTATATTTACACTCTCCTAAATAGGTTAACCATTACAACAAAGTAATCTATATTTACATGCATCCTAAATTGCTCTAACAATGTGTACTATATTCATCCTATTTATTCTCATCCTAGGTAATTCTAGCTACACTCATCTTAATTTATTTTAGTTCCATTTGCTATATTGATCATATCTTAAACATTTCTGGAAAGATCTACTATATGCATACATGTCATGTCATGTCCTCCTATCGTGTTCCTAGTGGGAGGGGAGGGAGTCTGCTGTTTTCCTCTATGTTGCTTCCACCCCCTGTCGGTTCACAGTTTCAGTTGAAGTAGTCTGAGGAAAGGATAGTCTTTATCCCTTTCTTCAAGTACAATCAATGAATACATACATTTTTTTTAAGTATTGGAGTTGAACTTCACCTAGAAAAATAAAGAAACAAAAACTGAGAGGTAAATAGATACAGAGAGGTAAAGGGTGGGAGGATGAGAAAGAGACATTTAATTTACAGTGGGAGGAAACAGAACATTCAGAAAGAAGAGTCCAATGGAAAATGACACATTTTGTGTTATAAACAGATGCTTGTCTGTGCAAGAAATCGGTGTAAATTCTGGTAAAACCCTGTATTCCTGCTGCTTCTGCCTCACACGAAGCTGAATAATAATGATTACCTGAGAGCTGATATGGAAGCCCACATTTGGCAGAGCGTGGAGCATATACTGCTGACACTGTCTGACTTTCCACTGCACATCATAAAGCCACTTCCTTTTCCTTCTGACATAAAGAAATGAACCATAAAGAAAACATGCCAATTCACCTTTCATCATTTAAAACAATAGCTGAGGAGGCGGCAATTCATGGCATCCATGCAAGCCATTCTGAAGTTAAGCATTTCAGCTTTTTCTCTTTTCTACATGGTAGGAGGTAAGCACTTTAGATCTCGTATTTCTTTTGAAAAGACATAGGGATGGAGTGAATGCCATGGCTGGAAGGGAAAGACCATAATTTACAGAGATATTTGCAGTGGAAGGTCATGCTATGTTTTGCCATACTATGCTCATCATGCTATGTCTCACCATACCATGCTTTTTGTCATGTTATTTTTTTACCATGCTATGTTAACTAAAATGTTTTTTTGCCATCTTTGTCAGACAATGTCCTGTCATTACTTTGTATAAATCTAATCTAATCTTTAGCCTTATATACCGAGCTCTCCTGGGAGGCCAGGATATAAAACCAAATACATAAATAAAATATTCCTTTAAATCCTTTTTTTTTTTTTTTTTACTATGCAGCAAGTCTAATAATGCCTCTTCTTATATTTTCTTCTTCCTATATCCTATATTTCTGAGATTTCCTCTTTCTTTCTGAGTCTCCAGGGTATCAATAACATGAGGCAGATCTAGTGAAGCTTCAAGAATGGTCCAGTAATTGGCAACTAAGATTTAAATCTAAATTTAAATGTTAAAAAATTGCAAGGTCATGCACTTGGACTGCAAAAATCCAATAGAACAGTATAGTATAGTGGCATAGGATGATGTTAAGAGGTGATTGGCTCAGGAGTAATCTAAGGAAATACTTTTTATAGAAAAGGTGGTAGTAGATGAGTGGAATAGTCTCCCAGTAGTGGTGGTGGAGACAAAGACTCTGTCTGAATCTGAATTCAACAAAGCATGGGGCAGACGTGGGATTTCTTAGGGAGAGGAGGAGATAGTGGATGCTGCGGATGGACAGACTGGATTTGCCATTTGGTCTTTATCTGCCATCATGTTTCTATTGCTCTTTTTCAGCATTGTAATATTTTATTACACTTGCAATTGAATTTATATTCCACTGCATACCATGTTATGGATCACTACAGATTACAATATCATATACTAGCCAAATCTAGCAAAGGATTATGGGCCCCTTTTTCAAAGCTGCAGTAGTGATTCCTGAGTGGCAAATGTGACCAGCCCATTCAAATTCTTTGCATCACATTTGCCACGATGGGACTTACTGCCAAGGCTTGGTAAAAATAGCCCTATAGATGTTATGACAACCTGGGGCTCCTTTTATCAAGGCATGGTAGGGGTTTAACGCACGGAATACCGCGCGTTAAATCGCCTGCCACGCTAGTCACTAATGCCTCCATTGACGAGGCGTTAGTTTTTTGGACATTTCATCACGCGCTAACCCCCGTAAGTGCGCCTTGATAAAAGAAGCCCCTGGTTTTTCGAGTTGTTCATTAAAGTTGAAACAAAAAAAAATTATATATATATATACTCCCACTTTTATAAAACTGCAATACACTTCTCCCTCGTCATTCACGGGGGATACGGGCAGAGCCGGACCGCGAATGCCGAAAAACTGCGATTATCTGGCTCTGACCCACCCTCACCTCCCTGCCGCCTTCCCGGCCTTACCTGGTGATCTAGAGGGCTTTCGGGGCAGGAGTGATCTTCCTACGCTCCTGCCCCGTGCAGATCGCCATCAGGAAATAGCTGTAGGGAGTTCCCGACGTAGTCTCGAGAGACTACGGGAACTCCCAGCAGCCATTTCCTCATGGCGATATATATAGTATATAGGGCTTTATTCAATAAAACGTTGTTTTTCTGTAACAGAATCAGAAAGAAAGATCTTTTAGAATATTTATGAAAGTTGAGAACACTTTTTGGTCTGCCTTTAAAAGGTAGAAAGGAACATGGTTTTTGATGGGAAATCAGATATAATAAGAGAGACTGAGGGACTCTTTTACTAAGCTGCAGTAAGCACCAATGCGTACTTACAGCAGGTTAAAAACCAGTACCATGGGGCACACTCAGGAGTCCTTTGGTAGTTTTGGGATTGTTGCGCGCGTCCCATCTGTTAAAAAATAGATTTTAATTTTTAGCACTGGGGGCATGTCTAGGACAGAGAGTGGGCTTGTACTGCGTTCATAGGCAGCGGAGTGCTTTTTCATTTGGTGGGGCTCTCCAGCTCCCGCCTCCTCCACTTACTATCCCTGGCTGCTGTAATTTTAAATCTTCCAGTAGCTGCCGCACAGCCTCAATGAGCAGGCCTGCCCCGGAAGTCTTCATTCTGCAGCAATGCTGCGAGGCAACTGCTTGAAGATTTAAAATTATAGTGACTAGGAGGAGGTAGGTGTGGGAGTCGAGCCATAACTGACTCTGACTGCCAATTTTTGGGAAGGCCATGGCCCCCATGGTCTCCCCCATTCCGATGCCTATGACTGTGCTAATTGGTTAGCGCAGTTATATCACTACATGCTAGTGCATGAGCCCTTACTGCCTAGAAAACAGGTGTCAATAAGAGCTCATGCACTAATGGCTAAGTGCTAATAGGGAAATTTGCATGTGGCCATTAGTGGGAATTATGGAAAATCGGCCATTTTACAAAAAGTAGCCCCAGCGTATGGGAAAGACTCGCACTGGCCACTTTTTAGCACAGCTTAGTAAACATGACTCATAGCTTTTGTAACATTTCAGCCTTCATAATCATAAACATAGATATTGTCCCCCTCCCTCCAAAATTACATAGCATATAAAAATATATTTATTAATTATTATGCCAGGGCCACTTTGGATCCAACTGATCTGAAGGAGAGATTCTACATATATTCCAAAGTGTGGATGGAATGCTGTTGACCAGTATGGGTCAATGATATCCATTCCACCTGCCCACCTTCAAACTTTTCAGTGGGAGTATCCACAAATAGATGAGCATTTCCAAATTCATTCTCTTTGTCTATTGAAATATGTCTTCTCCTTCAAGCATGAGGCTCTCTTGCTAACCACTCCCCCCTTTCTGTTGTATGTTTGGTTAGAGAGTCAGATAATAGCAGAATAAAATAAACAGGAAGATGATGGGGCCACCCTTGTGATAGGTAAGGCGAGTTTCATTCAGATATATTATATATTTCCCTCTTCCAATAGAGTTTACAATCTAAGGACTGAGATTCAAAATATTCTATTGTCTATTGTATCATTCTGTATGCTATTTCTACAGATTGTCCAGCTCCTTCTCTTTGTATCTGCTGTCTCTAGGGCAGCAAACGTGGTGATTAGACCATGCCTACCTTGCTTGCATCATCAGAAATTGATCAGTTGATTCTCCTTGTACCTGCCTTTTCCAGAGCTGCAAACATGATGATTAGGCCACACCCACCTCACTTGCATCATCAGAAGTGAGACACTCTCCCCCTTTGAATAGAAGCCTTTATCCTTCCACATTGCACACCTCTTTGTGTGCTGAAGGAGCCAGACAAAGAAGCATACCATTTGATATAGTAACAGCAAACAATCTCTCATGTATGTTACTCTGGTGTCTCATTTATGGAATTTGCTACTGCTGACAATCTAACATAAAGTGAGTTTTAAAATATATCATTGAAGTGTTGTGAAATCAATATTAGTATTCATTTTTAATGTTTAACATCCAGTATGAACAAGCAGGTCAAGGAGATTTACAAAATTAATATGGTAACCTTCAGAGCTTTCTTGTATGCACACTGCTGCCCTTTACATGAAAAAGATTGGAGACCACTAGCTTAGAGATCCTGAGTGTCTGTGAAACAGAGTTAATGTGGTTTCACTCATATTTTGATAGGAGATATTTCATATTTGCTGGCAATTCACATTCTCTGATATCTATAGTCTCACTTTGATTGGGGAACATTTATACATGTTCCTCAGTATAGGGACGCCATTCTACCATTCTGAAACAGGGCGAAATGGGCACACTGATTTCACCGCCCCTGGGAAAGAATTATGAATTATTCCCATTCCTCTCTCTTCTTGCCATACAGCACTTCTAAGTAAAGGAAAATGCTAGCATCTTGTCATATGACTCTTGTCACATATTAACCTGACACAAGTTTACCCTTATCCCTTATTCCTTAATTTGCCCATAATTTGTGTTTCTTGGTGGTAGCTCCTTCACTTTGCATCTCTCTCCCAATTGATATTAAGCTTGAATTCCTGTTTTTAAAATACAAAGCGCCTTTCCTGTAGCTAATTAACCAAAAGGGCTGGATCCTACAACTACCTTCTGGCAGCAGTATGGTCTTGTAGTGTAATGGCACATCCTCCCTTGTATATATGTTGCCTAATTATATCCTCTTATGTAATCTAGGCCATATCTCCTCTAATGCCTGTTATTTCCTTTTTTGTTTTTCCTTTTTCTGATTGTAAACTGCTTAACTGTCATGATTTGTGGTATATTACATAAATGTGAATTGTGTATTTAGCCAGACAGGAGAAGTGCCTGCTCAGTTAAATCAAGTTGGATGGCCTAGCTGCTAATATTATGGTTTATAGGTTTATGGTTTAATTAAAATTTGATATATCACTCTTCCTACAAAATCAATTAATAGAAAATGGAAAGCGAAAAGGAACTCATAAGAAAGGAGTCATTCGTACAAGCCAAGTTTTGCTTCATTGCATCCATAATGCATATGAAGGGTTACTGAAAAGTCCTCAGCCCGACCAAACAACTTCCTAAATTCTGAGCATTATTTTGTCACTGTAGCTGAAAAGAGTGTTATCTTATTTCATTAAGTGCCAATTTGTAGAAACAAAATTCTATGTTTTTGACATTTATTCAGATCATTGACTGAACCATATCCACATTATTCTCTTCTTGGTTGGGATGAGAACTTTTTAGCACCTCCTCATTTTGTCAGGGATATAACACAGATATACACACATCCATAAAAGTACAATTCAGTAGGTATAATGAGCTGTTCAATTCCAGATGCAAAACCCCCAACGAGACATTAATCCTTGAAAGCTTTCCCATACAGGAAAACCTCCAAAGCCTTCCTTAAATTTGGGTATGATAATTCTAGAAGGACCTGGGAGGAAAGAGAATTACAGAGAGAAGTAGCAACATAGTAAAAACAAGTGCTTTTTCCGGTTACATCCAATATAGCTATTCATGGAGAGGGAATTTGTAGCCGACGGTCACTGAATGAGTAGAAAAGCCTAGGGGATGCATATTGGATAACAGAAGAGGAAAGGTAGGAATGGGTGCCACTATGTAGGGCTTTAAAGGTCAGGATAAAAATCTTAAATTGGATACAGTATGTGAAAGGTAACCAGTGATGCTAAATCAGAGAGGATGTTCTATGATCGTGTTAGCTCAGATGAGAATGTGTATTGCTATATTTTGTATAGTTTGAGGCCAACAAATATAAAGGGAGGTTACCAGAACTGATGATGTGTCAATAGTCTAACTGGGAAATGAAAAGAGCATCCAGAACTGTCATTTGAGAATCTTTATACTATGGTTGTGCTATGCAAAATTGAAAGGAAAAAGAAACAGGATTTTCCCAAAGATGTAATCTGCTCTTTAAAAAGTAAGCTCCTGGTCAATAATAATTCCTAGGTAGCTTCAAGACGGAATCACCTTGATTGGGGAACATTTATACTTGGTGCCAGCAGAAGTAGTTGTAACATTTCAAATGGATACAGGGTTTTATTTCTTTAT
The DNA here is from genome assembly GCF_902459505.1 of Geotrypetes seraphini. Lineage (NCBI taxonomy): Eukaryota > Metazoa > Chordata > Amphibia > Gymnophiona > Dermophiidae > Geotrypetes > Geotrypetes seraphini. Next base: position 147,886,948 of record NC_047088.1, on the reverse strand, counting down.
TTAACTTAAGATGATTTTTATGAAGCCACATGGAAATTTTTTGAAGAGCAAAGTTAAATGGATCAAGATTTGGATGTGATAAATTATAAGAATATTGTCTGCTTAATAAAAAGCACCTAACCAAACAGTACTGCTGAAGCACTGGAGAGCAAATCAGAAAAATATGATTCTTCCACAAATTTGGTTTAATCTAATAGAATTGTCAACCCTGAATCAGAATATAACCGTGCAATATTTCTGTCATGGAGGATTTAGATTTATACTTCACTGTCCACATAGAAGAAATGCAAATTAATATAGTTATTTTTGTGCCTGTTATTACCTTTTTGCCGGACTTCTACAACCCCTCCACAGACCGGAAGCACGCGGGGCAGAGCGGGAGCAGAGCAAAACTCGATCTGGGCGTGGGAGCGAACTCCGCCCCTCCCCTCCCGACGGTGTACCGCTGAGCCAGTTGGAAGGCTCAGCGGGAACCTCCCCAAGGTTTGAACTTCGTTGGTTTTACTTTTGTGCCTATTACCTTTTCGCCGGACCTCTAGAACCCCTCCACGGACCGGGAGCACGCGGAGCAGAGCGGGAGCAGAGCAAGACTTGATATGGGCGTGGGAGCGAACTCCGCCCCTCCCCTCCCGACGGTGCACCGCTGAGCCAGTTGGAAGGCTCAGCGGGAACCCCCCCAAGGTTTGAACTTCGTTGATTTTACTTTTGTGCCTATTACCTTTTCGCCGGACCTCTACAACCCCTCCACGGACCGGGAGCACGCGGGGCAGAGCGGGAGCAGAGCAAAACTCAATCTGGGCGTGTGAGCGAACTCCGCCCCTCCCTTCCCGATGGTGCACCATTCATCCAAATCATTGGGACAGGGTGATCAAAGCCCCCCCAGATAAGTATAAGCCCTTAGTTATGTGAATCACTAAATACCTTAAATACCTTAAAAGTAAGATGTCAAACTATTTACAATCTAAGTCTCTGCGTTCTAAGAATTTAGTGTTTTTAAAAACAAATGCTAATCCAAAATATGCTGAGACCAGTAAAATGGTCTTTTTCTGTGCGGGGGTCAAACTGTGGAACTCACTTGTTGATCAATTATGAAAATGTTATGACAAGCATAATTTCAGAAAACTATTAAAAACGCATTTATTTGTTAATGTATTTTTCTAGAAACTGATCTTTGTGATTGTTCTTTTGATGGGTACTATACGTGATTTTCTGATAATTATATGTTAATGTTTGATTTTATTTGTCTTACTGAATTATATATATAACGATATGTAAACTGTTTAGGCTTAAACGGTATAGAAATTTTTAAATAAATAAATACCTCTACACAAATTGAAAAAGGGGCAGTGTCTGGAAAGCAGTATGGGAAAAAGGTTATGGATCTAGAGCTGTGATGGAACAGGGTTAGTTATATTTAGTGGCAATCATATAGAAGTGGTTCATGAAGAACCATGACTGGGGATATAGTTATACCGGGCTATAATCTGTTCAGGAAAGACAGGGTAGGAAGAAAAGGAAGGGGAGTGACATTATATTTTAAAGATCATATTAAAGCCACACAATTGCAGGAGTTATAGGGTAAGGAAGAAATAATGTAGATCAATCTGGAAAGATGAAATGGAAAATATATTTACATTGGTATGATATATAGGCCTCCTTCACAGACAGAAGTAGAGAGAGATTTAATAGTTGACATTCAGAATATAGCAGTAAAAGGAGAAGTTTTACTAATAGGTGATTTTAACATGCAGGATGTTGATTGGGATATCCCTATTGCGGGGTCTTCCAGAAGTAGGGAGATCCTGGATGCTCTACAAGAACTGTTCTAGCTCTTGGTAATAGAACCCATGTGGACTTAGACCCTGATTCTCCAAAAGTGCGTCCCGATTTTAGGCAGCTGTAGGCATCCTACAGCTGTCTAATCAGCCAATCGGGATGCACGTTTTTTTAAAAAAATGCTCCCCAGGCAGGCCTGAAGGCGCCTCCTGGAGCCTAGGGAGACCCACAAGATGCCTAAGCTCGCCTACAGGCCTTAGGCGAACTTAGGCGGCCCTACGCTTCTCCCTAGTAGAGGAAGAGACACTTAAAATGTAGGCCAGCAAAATGCTGGTCTACATTGTAAGTAGACGCGGCCGCTGTACTGATCGCGGCAAGGGATCTCCCTGCTGCAATATGTATAGCAGCCGCGGTTGCGGCCGCCTGTCCCATCACCGACAGGAGGATGCCTAACTCCTCCTGTCGGAACCCCGGACCCCCCTCCCCAAACTCGTAATCGCCGACAGGAGGATGCCCAACTCCTCCTGTCGGAACCCCGGAACCCCCTCCCCCCCAAACTCGTAATCGCCGACAGGAGGATGCCCAACTCCTCCTGCCGGAAAGCCCAACGACTCCCCGCCCCAACTAATCTCCCTCCCCCAACTAACCTTTCAATGTTGGTCGGCTGGACGGGTCTTGCTGCCGTCCAGCCGACGGGCCCGCCCCTTCCCGGCCCATCCCTGCTAAATCTAAGGCCTGATTGGCCCAGGCTGTAGAAGCCTGGACCAATCAGGCCTTAGGCATAGCGGGTCCGCCCATCCCCACTAATCCTAAGGCCTGATTGGCCAAGGTGCCTAGCCTGGGAGATTACATCAAGGAATGGGATGGAAACATCTGGAAGAAGTAGGAAAGCAGTAGGCAAAACTGAAAGGAGCAACAAACCATTATACAATGAATACAATGAGAAAGGACCATCTCATGGCAAAACATCCCAACTCTATCCTATCACTACAACTTTTATAGTGCTACCAGATGCACACAATGTAGTACATTAAACATGCAATAGACAGTCCCTGCTCGAAAGAGCTTACAATCTAATTATGACAGATACAGTGGACGAAATGGTGAATCAATATAATCTGCTCATGTAGGGAAATACAAAGGGATGAAGAGATAGAGAGGATAGAGGACTACAGAGGATATGATCCTCCCATCAAAACCTGAATCCCTAATAACAACCCACATTCCTCCTAAAAGCATCACTTAATCTCCTCCAATGCCCTCAGCACCAGCATTAGGCAATATAATATGGCATTTCCCTCTTAAAATGGCTGACAATGTCAGGGCAGAAGTAATTTCTCTTCACTCCCTGCTCCATTGCCCTGAAGTAAAGGTAGCTGTAGCAGGTGGACAAGAATCAGGAGTTGGAGTCTTAGAAGTAGGATGCTTTGAAACATGGCTTAGCCAGCTCTGGAGCAGGTGAAGGCACCTCAGTCCTGTGGGCATAGGTACCATCTCTGTGGGCACTTGAGCATCCCCAATATTCTCTCATTTGCTGCCTTGGCTCAGGTGTTAAAAGCCTTAAGATACAGAGCCATAGGGGAAACTGGAAGGATGCCTGTGACACCCTAGGTTACTACTCCCACCACTCCCTGTAGACTATTGACTGTCTAAGGAATGCCTGGCCAATGGGCTGACAAAGGGAGCAGAGAACAACAATATAGGCAAACAGGTTTCCTGCCTTTGCTTTGCCATAGAGAGAAGAGAGCTGCTAAGAGGGAGCAGTGAGAAAAGAATGAGATGCTGAGAGGGAGCAGTGAGAAAAGAATGAGGAGATGCTGAGAGGGAGCAGTGAGAAAAGAATGAGGAGCTGCTGAGAGAGGGGCAAGGAAAGGGAATGAAGGACAGATGACCTATGAGGAAAGTGATAGTATACAGCAGCTCATTAAAGGGACCAGGACAAAACAAAGGCCATATGTAAAATTGGGTATTGTGAGGGAGATATAATATTGCTGTGAGCGTCTGGAAGAGGAACCAAAAGAAGACATCATTACTCCAGTACTGGGATTTCTCCCACTAAATTTAAGAATGTATATAACTAGGCAAACAGAGCTATAAGTTCCTGTATACAATTGTGTTAACAAAAGATTGGTGAATCTGGAGCCCACAGGCAATCCTGAGATTCCTGGTTGGGAGAGGTGCTGATAGATAAATAGATTGAGAAAAAGGTAATAGGCATGAAAAGTGAAGAGAGGGAGGGGAAATCAGGAGGGATGAGACTACCATAGAAGAAGGTGTAGCCTGTACTCTTGGAAGAAAAAAATGCTAAAGAAGTGGAAGAATAATAGGGAAATACATTTTAAAGGGTTAAGAGCAACTTGAAAAACTGAAGGTGGACAAAGCGATGGGACCAGACGGGATCCATCCCAGGATTCTAAGGGAGCTCTGAGAGGTTCTGGCGAGTCCTATTAAAGACTTGTTCAACAAATCTCTGGAGACGGGAGTGGTTCCTGGGGATTGGAAGAGAGTGGGTCTGGTCCCTATTCATAACTGTGGTCACAGGGATGAAGCGGGTAACTATAGGCCGGTGAGCCTCACTTCAGTTGTTGGAAAAATAATGGAAGTGTTGCTGATAGAAAGGATAGTGTACTTCCTTGAATCTAATGGGTTCCAGGATCCGAAGCAACATGGAATATGTATACCCTAGAGGAAAGGAGGGACAGGGGAGATATGATTCAGACGTTCAAATACTTGAAGGGTATTAACATAGAACAAAATCTTTTCCAGAGAAAGGAAAATGGTAAAACCAGAGGACAAAATTTGAGGTTGAGGGGTGGTAGATTCAAAGGCAATGTTAGGAAATTCTACTTTACGGAGAGGGTGGTGGATGCCTGGAATGCGCTCCCAAGAAAGGTGGTGAAGAGTAAAACTGTGACTGAGTTCAAAGAAGCGTGGGATGAACACAGAGGATCTAGAATCAGAAAATAATATTAAAAATTGAACAAGGCCAGTTCTGGGCGGACTTGCATGGTCTGTGTCTATGTGTGGCTGTTTGGTGGGGGATGGGCTGGGGAGGGCTTCGGTGGCTGGGGGTGTGTGGATGAGCTGGAGTGGGTTTTGGTGGAGATTTCGGCTGTTGGAGCCCGGGCACGGTGCCGGGTGGAGCTTTGGATTCTTGCCCAGGAATGGCTGAGAAGAAGAAATTAAAAAGGTTTAAGTTGAATCAGGTTGGGCAGACTGGATGGACCATTCGGGTCTTTATCTGACGTCATCTACTATGTTACTAAGAAGTCTGGGAGGAACTAAAAGAAAGCCAAGAGCAAACAGAGAAAGAGGATACATTCAAATATAGACATACAAATTTGAAAATTATTTATGTATTGCCCTTCACAATTTACACAACCCACTGGCACTAGCTGGCAGTTATAAAGGTAGATATTCAAAGTGATTTAAGTGGGTAGGAGAGGCAAGAAGTGCTCAGCAGGACTTAACTAGACAGTGTTTTTGACTCCTGCCCAGCAAAGACAATACAGTAGCAAGCAAAGGCCTCATTGAAGGGGCCACTAAACTCTTCTCTCTTGTGGAAGGACAGCTGCCAACAACACTAAAAAGGACTGCAATGCAGTGTCTACTGAAAATGAGCTCCTTTGACAAACTTGAGAACTATTGACCACTTTCTAGCATAGGCACCATCTCTATGGGTGCTGGAGCACTTCCCAGATATCAGAACTGAAATCTTCCCGATGTAGAGCTTCAGGAACAGGATTGCCAGAAAATTTTTTAAAATCTCACCCATTTACCTTGAAAAAGCAGTCATAAGACAGCCCAATGCATTTCTTCCTTGCATACAAAAGGACTACTGTAACTTTAAATAATTGGAAGATCCTGGCTAATCCTTCTTAGTCACTGTTCATTAGATCTCAAGTTTCTGGAAATAAGCAACTTCACATAATAGACATTCACAAAAAGATATATACAATTAGAGATACTGAACAGAAATCTTAGACCAAACCCAAAACTGCTTTACAGAGAGCACAGGAGAGTGAGTGCACTAAACTTTCGGGCCCCCTCCAGCACCAGCAGGACCAGAGGAGAGGTCGCGTGGGAGCCCTGCTCCGCCCCTCTCCCCGACCAGCGGCGGACCCAGCACACACTACCAGCGCCAACGGCGCAAGACCACTTTCGGGCCCCCTCCAGCACCAGCAGGATCAGAGGAGAGGTCGCGTGGGAGCCCTGCTCCGCCCCTCTCCCCGACCAGCGGCGGACCCAGCACACACTACCAGCGCCAACGGCGCAAGACCACTTTCGGGCCCCCTCCAGCACCAGCAGGATCAGAGGAGAGGTCGCTTGGGAGCCCTGCTCCGCCCCTCTCCCCGACCAGCGGCGGACCCAGCACACACTACCAGCGCCAACGGCGCAAGACCACTTTCGGGCCCCCTCCAGCACCAGCAGGACCAGAGGAGAGGTCGCGTGGGAGCCCTGCTCCGCCCCTCTCCCCGACCAGCGGCGGACCCAGCACACACTACCAGCGCCAACGGCGCAAGACCACTTTCGGGCCCCCTCCAGCACCAGCAGGACCAGAGGAGAGGTCGCGTGGGAGCCCTGCTCCGCCCCTCTCCCCGACCAGCGGCGGACCCAGCACACACTACCAGCGCCAACGGCGCAAGACCACTTTCGGGCCCCCTCCAGCACCAGCAGGATCAGAGGAGAGGTCGCGTGGGAGCCCTGCTCCGCCCCTCTCCCCGACCAGCGGCGGACCCAGCACACACTACCAGCGTCAACGGCGCAAGACCACTTTCGGGCCCCCTCCAGCACCAGCAGGATCAGAGGAGAGGTCGCGTGGGAGCCCTGCTCCGCCCCTCTCCCCGACCAGCGGCGGACCCAGCACACACTACCAGCGCCAACGGCGCAAGACCACTTTCGGGCCCCCTCCAGCACCAGCAGGATCAGAGGAGAGGTCGCGTGGGAGCCCTGCTCCGCCCCTCTCCCCGACCAGCGGCGGACCCAGCACACACTACCAGCGCCAACGGCGCAAGACCACTTTCGGGCCCCCTCCAGCACCAGCAGGACCAGAGGAGAGGTCGCGTGGGAGCCCTGCTCCGCCCCTCTCCCCGACCAGCGGCGGACCCAGCACACACTACCAGCGCCAACGGCGCAAGACCACTTTCGGGCCCCCTCCAGCACCAGCAGGACCAGAGGAGAGGTCGCGTGGGAGCCCTGCTCCGCCCCTCTCCCCGACCAGCGGCAGACCCAGCACACACTACCAGCGCCAACGGCGCAAGACCACTTTCGGGCCCCCTCCAGCACCAGCAGGATCAGAGGAGAGGTCGCGTGGGAGCCCTGCTCCGCCCCTCTCCCCGACCAGCGGCGGACCCAGCACACACTACCAGCGCCAACGGCGCAAGACCACTTTCGGGCCCCCTCCAGCACCAGCAGGATCAGAGGAGAGGTCGCGTGGGAGCCCTGCTCCGCCCCTCTCCCCGACCAGCGGCGGACCCAGCACACACTACCAGCGCCAACGGCGCAAGACCACTTTCGGGCCCCCTCCAGCACCAGCAGGATCAGAGGAGAGGTCGCGTGGGAGCCCTGCTCCGCCCCTCTCCCCGACCAGCGGCGGACCCAGCACACACTACCAGCGCCAACGGCGCAAGACCACTTTCGGGCCCCCTCCAGCACCAGCAGGATCAGAGGAGAGGTCGCTTGGGAGCCCTGCTCCGCCCCTCTCCCCGACCAGCGGCGGACCCAGCATATACCACCAGCACCAAAGACCCTGAACGAACTTCACCAACAATAAAGGCAACAAATTGATGAGTAAAGCAACTCTGAACCCCATACCTTGAACTGGAAGCAGCCAGAACTTTAATCTCAACCTATACATCATAGCTCACTAAACCGCAGTCTTCACAAACAATTAAAAAAAAAAAAAAAAATGGCAATGCGTACACCCAACCTCATCCTTATCCTCATACTAATTGCCACATTTATAGCAAAATGGAAAACTACCGGATATCAAACTCATACCATCCCTATCCTAACAACAACGCACAGACCTGTTCTACAAACCAGAAAACTGCATACCACTAGAACGCTAATTCCATGTCCAATATCCAACCAAGCCAGCAACTCCACTATCGGAGGAAAAAGACCCCCAACAACGCCTAACTCAAGCACACAAAAACACTAAACTTCACTAAGAACTATCACAAACACAACCTATAACCCCAACACAAAAATCACTGCAATATCCTGCGCATACATGAACATTAGATCCATCAACCCAAAAGCAGAATTAATCAAAGACTGGCTGATCAAAGACAATCTAAGCTGCCTCTTTTTAACGGAAACATGGCTCACCTCTGATTCAGATCCAAGCATCACAGAATTCTGCCCCAAAGGATATAAACTAGAACTAGTATGTCGAGAAAACAGGAGAGGAGGAGGTATAGCAATCATAACAAAAAACAATTTCAACATAGACGTCCTAAACAAGCACTCCACCCCTTACCTAGATCTATTAGCCTGCCAAATATCTGACAAATCACTCATTGGAAACATGAACTGTCTTCTCTGCTACATTACACCAGGAAAATGGAACTCAGCAAAACAAGAAATCGAAGAATTCATCTTCCAGAACTCTCTCTCCTCCACACATAACTTGATTCTAGGAGACTTAAACCTCCATTTAGAAGATCAATCATCCAAACAAGCAACAGATATACTGTCATACCTCAACTCACTATCTTACCAAATTCTCAACCCAGAACCCACACACGAAAAAGGTCATCAACTAGATATAGCAGCTTATTCATCTCCAAACCAAAACACACAAAATATTCACATCTCAAACGGGTTCTGGCACCCCACCCTCTGGTCAGACCACTTCAAATACTCATTCACTATCAATTGGGCTCAAAACAACAACAAACCCATCCCAAAGAAATCACACATCATGATCAGACTGAAAATCGAACCTAACACATTCTGGAATACTGTCGACCCCAAAATCGAACCCAACAACCCCAAAGAATTCATAAACAGCTGGCGGACCCTAAGTGAATCTACACTAAACGAACTAGCTCCAATAAAAAATAAAAACAAAATAGACAGACCATCTAACAAATGGTTTGATGACGAACTCTTACACCTAAAAAGGAAATGCAGACAATTAGAAAGAACATGGAAAAAACAGAAACACAATCATACCAAAGAAGAATGGAAAATCCAAATAAAACAATACAATACCAAATTGAAGGAAAAACGGAAAAACTTCTACTCTAAACTAATCGGCACCGAAAAACCAGACACAAGAAAACTTTTTGACATCATAAAAAACCTCACAGATACTAAACCATATCTCGCCACCCAAGGAAACCAAACTCCCACAGCCACTCAATTAGCGGACTATTTCAAACTCAAAATCTTCACAACCAGATCCACATTCAACAATTCAAGAACCAACATAGAAGAAATACAAATCAATCACACAAAAGACGAAGCAATCCCAGCAGACAGGACCTGGACAAATTTCCCAAAGATACAATGGTCAGACTTGAACAGACTTTACAAAAAATACAGCAAATCCTCATGTGACTTGAATAATTGCCCCTCATACTTATTAGCTACAGCTTCCACCAAATTCAAAGCTAGCCTCACATTATGGCTCCAAACTATACTAAGTGAAGGCCATTTCCCACCGGAATTAGGAGAAATCATAATTACACCTATCCTGAAAGATCCCAAAGGTCCCACAGACAATCCTGCAAACTACAGACCAATCGCTTCAATCCCATTATACATCAAACTAACAGAAGGCCTTGTCGCACAACACCTCTCCAACTACCTTGAAGACCATCACATACTACACCCCTCACAATCCGGATTCAGATCTAACCATAGCACAGAAACTCTACTGGTATCACTATTAGACACTGTCCGACAACACCTCAGCATAGGTAACAAACTGCTTCTCATTCAACTTGATCTCTCAGCGGCATTTGACCTAGTTGACCACCACATACTACTCCAGATATTAGACGCAATAGGGATCTCAGGTAACGTTCACAACTGGTTCCAAAGCTTCCTAAAAACTCGAACATACAGAGTCAAGTCAAAGGAGCACATATCCGACCCATGGTCAAACCCATGCGGAGTACCACAAGGATCACCATTATCACCAATATTATTCAACCTCTTCATAGCATCCCTCGGCATAACCCTAGACGCCCTAAACACAGTATCATTCAGCTACGCGGATGACATAACTATCATCCTCCCATTTAACAGTCAAGACCCCTTACCCACAAACCACTTGAAAATAATAATGGAAACGGTAGAAAAATGGATGTCAAGTCATAAACTAAAACTGAACACGGAAAAAACCAAATTCCTCCTTCTAGAGATGGAAAAAAAAACCATCTTTCACTGAACTAGAATTAAATACAATCAAGTACCCAATGCAAAACACACTCAAAATCCTGGGAATACAACTTGACAGAAATTGCACAATGCAGACTCATATCCACAAAATCATCCAAAGAGCATTCTTCACTATGCGTAATCTGAGAAAAATAAGAAAATACTTCAATAAAGATCAATATAAGTTATTGGTACAATCCCTGGTACTAAGTATGTTAGATTATTGCAACAGCCTCTACTTGTCTTGCCCAAACTATATGTTAAGACAACTGCAGTCGGTTCAGAACACGGCCCTCAGACTCATCTACTCCCTTGGCAAATATGACCACATCACCAACGCATACCTAGACTCACACTGGCTACCAATAAAAGCAAGATCCCAGTTCAAATTCTACTGTCTACTATACAAAGTAACACACGGAACAGCACCCATATACCTAAATAACAGACTACACCGTAACCTATCTCATAGATTAAGGAGAACTCGGAGCCTATTCATTCACCCCCCTCTCAACGGAACAAGACGAAAGAAAATATACGACAGCCTTTTAGCGACACAAGCAGCAAAGATTGATCCCACCATCAACAATCTACGGATAAATTCAACAGACATCAAAATATTCCGAAAAGAAATCAAAACTCATCTCTTCAAAAAACACTTTCCATCATCATAACCCCTCAACAACAATAGAAAATACTCTCATGACCACCACCATCACCACCATAGCAATACATCAGAACCCTGACATTTATTATTTCTGTTCATCAGAACAACCTACCAGAATCCTGACTTTATTATATCTACTCATCACAACTACTTATCACAATCTACTATTAGCTTTCAAGTTCTTCCGAAAAACCCAGATTAATAATTGTATCTTGACACATTCTTGACTCTATGTACTGTACCGCTACTGGAAATGTCCAGTCTCATAAATTGTAATCCGCTTAGAACCGCAAGGCACAAGCGGAATATAAATCACTAATGTAATGTAATGTAATGTAAAGCTGAATTAGAATTAGCTCTGGAGAAATACAAGTATAGGCAAATCTTAATAGCACAGTAGAGCAGCAGAATGGCCGTCCAGCATAAAGGGAAAGCAGAGAGGATAGCCATCAAAACCAGGGAACAGAAGTAACAAAAAAATTGCTGGAAACCAGAAGTGACAAAATCAGAAAACAGCCCAAAAAAACCACAACCCGCAACTGCTCAAAATTTCCTGCCATCGACTTTCGAAAGTAGCCCAATTGGATGAGAAAATCATGGGAATACCACGAAGTAAGGCTATTTCTTTGAAGCTATTGCTTTTGCCTCCCCATGCAACTTATTGGTCAGATATTCCTCAGCTAGCCAATAAGCTGCAAAGGAGGCAGAACCAGTAGCTTAGAAGATACCATTGGTCAGACATTCCTTAACAGCCAATAGGTTACAGAGGAAAGCAGTTCAGAAGGTTGGTGTCTTCTAAGCATGTTGCCACTGGTCCTGCCTCCCTCTGCAGCCTGTTAGTTGCTAAGGAATGTCTGAGCAATGGGTTAATAGAAGGGAGCAGAGGAAAACAGCAGTGTAGGTCAGACAGACTTATTGACTTTGGTCTACCATAGAGAGGGGGAAGTGCTGAGGTAGTAGGCACTGGGAAAGGAATGAAGAATTGATGGAAAAGCAGGGAAAGGAAAGAGTAGACAGGAACTAATGAACTGATAGATTGTAAGAGGAAAAGAAGCTGAGGGAAGAGATATGGACTCTAAAAGGAAGAACAAAGCTGAAGTGAATGCAAGGTTTTGAAAAGCATAGAGATTGGGGCTGCATTTGGAGGGCATCTGTACATGTGTGGATGCAATGCGGTGATGTTACACGAATGCATGCATGCATGTGATGTCATCGCATCCGCAGATGCCCTCCAGATGCGGCCCTGAAGAGATGAGATTTGTGTGGGGCCGGGGGCAGAATAGGGCAGGAGTGAAGAGAGGGATGGAAGAGGCAGGAGTGGTAAGATTAGTAAGAAAAAAATAAGAACAAGGAGTCTGGGACTGGTTTTCCTAAGTTTTCTCCTTAATAAAATGCTGAATTATGTTTAGCTGCAGACCTAACTTATCTCATGTTCTAGCCTGCCTGCCTTGGGTGCTAGCTGGGGCATTCTAACTTCTTATAGCTATCTCAGCATAAACAACATGCAACAGAAAGACTGCAGAGCCTAGATAAGTGACTTGCTAGTGAGGACCAATGATTGTTAAGAAAAGTAACACGTGAACAATTTTTTCTAGAATTCAGTTGTATAGCCAGAAGAATGTATAAATATCTCTGTAACGTCCTGTTTTTTGGCACTTCTGAAGCCAGCTTGGAGCTCAGGAGTCGCATACGTATGCTAATAAACTATCTGTGCTTTCTTCAAGTCTCTAGGTTTTTTGGCTGCTCAAAGTGACCTTTCAGTTCAAATCAATCAGCTACGTCTCACAACTGAGCAAGCCCAAGAATTACTGAGTGGGAGATATATGGCATTTGCTCTTTTCCTCCAATCTTGCAGTCACTGTGGGTAAATAATGTATTTCATTAGAAGGATGGGGAAGGAGCGAAGGTTGTGATAGGATGGACTACCATGAACTGAAAATCTCCCCTTTAAAACTTACTTTCTCTTGGCAGCTCTGATATTGAGAGGAGCCATAGTCAGAGATTGAATTGAGGGAGAATGGAGAGTAGCACTGTTCCTGTTCCTCGCAAAAATTTAAAATATCATTCCCTCATTACATTTCACAGGAGGTAGAAATGGTGAGGGCACTGGGCTATGTGAGCCTAAAGAAGTAGCACAGCAGTTGCAGCCGGAAAAGTGGCAGGAGACCATTGGCGGTATTGGTGCTGTCTCTCAAACTATACGTTTCCTTGCTCCTGCCTTTCTTTTTACTTAATTGCTGAAGCCTTGCTCCCCTCTTTAGTCTTGGTAAAACTCTTCAACCACCTTGCAGGTCTCAACTTGACAATGAGCTGGATGCTTGTTCCTCGGCCACTGGAGCAATATCCTGCAGGCAGCCCAGAGCACAGAGGCTTAGTATGAGTGCATGTTCCTATGCCCTGGGCTGCTAGAGCACATTCTCCCACTCAGCATGTAATTTTTGAGGCTTCAAACTGAGACCCTTGCTTGGCAAAGAATCTGATGTGGACTTTGCAGGCAGAAAGCAGCCATTGGCCTGGAATCTGTGAGTGTTAGGGGAAGTGCTGCAGTGCTGCAAAATGAGATGGGTAACCAATCCCAGAAAATCAAAATGTGCCTGGAGCCAAGGAGAGCAAAGCAGGGGAATGATCCAAGCCTGTGGTCAATAGGGAGTCATAGATTGAAGGTGAGTTAAATGTACAAACTTATCTGTAGAGGAGAGTGAGAAGTAGGAATCAGTAAAGGGATGGATGAGCCAAACCTGCATCAAACAGCAGCTGGCTAGGGAAAAGTACATTGGAGCTTGCTGGGGAGTGGAGGGAAATAGAAGGCTGGGTTAAGGAAAAATGAAAAGCTGAACTTAAAACATCAAATTATACCTATGTAGGAGGAGTGGGGGAAGACCACCAGGATGAGCAAGGGAAAAAGAAATAAGGGGAATAGAGTGTAGTGTAGATGGGCTGAGAGAAGAGAGGGACTGGTTGAAGAAAAGTGCTAAGAATGACATGAATGGAGAGAGAGAGGGAGAAAGTATGATGCTGACAAACTGCGAGGAGGAGAGTGATATGTCCATATTTCCTGCCCTGCTCTTGACATTTAGATACAGGTTGGTCACTCGTTAGCAGATGTATTTTGTTTTTTTTTCTTTGCTGGATATGGAACATATGTTGTGAGGTATGAGTTGAGCATCCCCAATCATTTTCAAAAGTTGGCTCCTATGCTTTCTAGCATCCATTTCCTGGCAAAACTTGCAGAACACAGTCTGCATTCAACTCAGTGACTGGCTATATTATAATAACTGGCTATAGACCCTTGTCAATCTGGCTTCAGACCTGAGTATGGAATCGAGACAGTTCTTGTGTCCATTCTTGATGATCTCCATGGAAACTTTAGCAAGGGAAACACTTTGATCTAGTGTTGAAGAATTTCTCAACGGCCTTCAGCACTGATGATGTCATACTTAACAAGGCTGGCAGAAACAGGTGTCAGTGGCACAGTATTTACATGGTTCAAATCTTAATTTGTCACACAACCATCAGTTCTGTTTAACAATAGCACATTATCATCTCGGGCACTGAATTGTGGGATACCAAAGGGAACTATACTGTCACCTATTTCTTTTAACACTTACCTCAAGCTTTTAGCTGAACTGCTTCAACTGAAAGATATAAAATTCTATATCTATGCCAGTGATGTGCAACTACTCATCCTCACTGAACTAGAACTACCCATGACTTTGAAAGTTGACTGGCTGTCTAACAGAAATTCAGTAATAGACAAAAAACCCAGAAAACTCTGCCAAGCAAAACAGGGATGTTCTTCAGCGCTGTTAAATGTTTATATTTCTAATACTGTATCCTGTTAGTCCTGTTAACCAGGATTCAATTTTCCATCTCCAAGTTTATCTCATTGATTGTATTCATGCTTATATTTGGTCAATTTATGCTGTTAACCAAATTATAAGGTTTTTGGGTTTGTTTTTTTTTAAATCAACTTATACCTGCTATATACTGCCTTAGCTGAATGTTTTCATAAAAGCAGTTAATAAATCTCAATAAATAGATATGTGCCTTTATGAAATAACCTCTAAGTACCTGTCTACTTGCACTGTATGTGCTCCCTCATAAAATTACCTTCTACATGTAGAGTTTTTGCAGCAATTGCTGTGAAATATATTAAGGCCACATGGCACCGTAGCAACCAGGCCCCTCAAAGTACCAGAAGAGTAGCTAAACAACACATATTTTATCTACATTTAACAGACAGAAAATGAAAACTTGGCTCTTTTGAAAATATCTATTGAATTCTTGATTTAAAGTTGTTATTTAACACTCGATTTTACTAAACGTCACTAGAGGTTTTTAGCGTGGGCCTGTGAGGTAAATGCTCTGATGCTCAGGGGAATTCTAAGAGCGTTGGAACACTCACCTCGCCAGCCCATGGTAGAAACTTCTACTGCCATTTAGTAAAAGGAGCTCTAACGTAAGGGTTCTTATATTATTAAGAAAGTGAAATGTGGATATTATACTTATTTTTTTCATATATATTTGTAATTTCTTTCTTGTGACTTTAGCAAGAAAACCCTTTTTGAAAGTCTGTGTGACCTTTTCTCCCTCTAATTCACCACTAACAATTCTCCAAATGTGGCAAATACTGAAAGAAAGCAGTTTATGTTTCCAAAGTTTTAGCTAGCTTTACCTCACCAACACTAATATTAACATTTATTTTATTACAGCGGAACATACCGTCTCCAGTCCTCAGGTGATGGTTGGATTTCTTAATGGAGAACTCAGTCTCTTATGCCAACACAATGTCTCTGAAAATTATGAAGAGTTCAACATAATTTTGCTGGAGATGAATACAAGTCATAAACTTTGTGAGTTGTCCTGGGAACGTGGTAAAGTGAGAACTAATCAACTAGATACCCTAGTCAACTGTCAACCACAGTATGTTAATAACTGCACAGTCTTCATGCTCTCCAAGCTGCAGGTTAAGGACACTGCGAATTATGCATGCCTCATTCAAATTAATTTTCCTCCTCCTTATCTCAACTTTATTTTAAATGAAACCTATGTTTACATCCATGGTAAGACACTGTTTCACTACTGAAATCTTGTGGTATAAGAAGTGAAAAAGACTCCCAATGTGGAGAGGAATGTTATAATATCAAGCCTAAAGCAAACCTGTGTTTATTTTACAAAGGCTACAGGGCACCTACAGTATGTGGCTTTTAAAAAAAGCACCCACAATGCATGCAAATATACAAATTTATACTTGTTCCGAACCAGGTGCAAATGTATACATTATATGAGGGGCTGCTGAAAAGTTCTCAGCTCAACCAACAAAGTTGGGGTAGTCTTCAACATGGGCTGAACCCTTAGGGCTCCTTATACTAAGCTGCGCTAGTGGTTTTAGCACGTGCTTAGTGTGCGCTATAATGCCGCGTGCGCTAGAGCTGTCGTTAGTTTTTCCATGTAGCGTGGGGGTTAGCGCACACTAATCTCCAGCACACGTTAATAACGCTACCACAGCTTAGTAAAAGGAGCCCTTAGTATATACATATGTGTTTTATAAAGTATATGCAAACACTGCAGCTCCATTCAAAATGGTAGCTGTTACCCCTAGGAGTAGGCACACACTACTACCTCTATTTATTTATTTATATATTAGGATTTATTTACCACCTTTTTGAAGGAATTCACTCAAGGCAGTGTACAACAATAAGTCAAACATAATGTAACCCCTCCCTCTTTGAAACTCACTATTTTCATTCTTGAGAGGGAAAAGTTAACATAAAATCTAAAATTACCTTTAAAAAAATTTACAAGAAATAAGAGTTTTTGTTATTTTATTATTACAATTCTAAAAGATATATATCCAAATAACTTAAACATAAAATTCAAATAAACTTTTCCTCATAGAATTTAGTCCTTTCAAAAGATTTTTCTCACAGATTTCAAATGTAAATTTTCTCACAGGACTCCGTTGTTTATTTTACACCGCCGTTGGGTACCAGCGCTTCTTCTTTCTTCTTTTGAGATTCAGTTTTGATCAACAGCAAACCTACTTCCTAACTTAAAGAAATCAAAGGGAGCAAAACCTTAACACCCTGAAAAATATGTTTGTTGCTTTAATTTTCTCTAACTACCCATAGAAAAGAAAAAGTAATTGAAATTCCCTAACTTTTCCAACCCTGATGTATTTTAAAGTATTCTCAAACAAACCCCAGACCAACTTGTCTTTCAAACTGAACTCTTCCCAACTCTCTTTTTTCCTCTCTCTCTGTCTCCTCTCTCTCCTGCACTGCTCACTGCTACATGATCTCATCAGACCTGATGCAGACATAAACATTCCAGAATTCTCACTCTCAGGCAGGCAAATACAGCATTAAATTACCCAGCTAACAAACAAAACTTTTCACTTCAAAATAAAAACTTCTATCAGATCTTCTGCCTTATAAACTATAACATATTTTAAACTTATTTTTGTAACCCATGGTTACACTAAGCAATAGACAATTACAGCAGTAAAAATATTCAGATAATACAAAATATGGCATAGAGGAATACATTTGATATGACATCAATCTGAGTTTGGATGTTTTATGAAAATCATCCAGAAATTCAGTAGCAAACGTGACCATTTTCAAAACAAGAAAACTAAAAGAATAATATATAAAGCAAGCCATTGGGATGTAGGAGGGGCCAATATTCTTAGTAGACTGGCCACACAAACATCCCAGCAGAGCAGTGGGGCACCTTAGGGGCCACTGCAGTGAACCTCATATAAAATGTCCAAAGTATCGTATGATGAGCCCTCCAAAACCCATCGAAAACCTATTGTACCCAACTGTACACCACAGTAATAGCCCTTATGCTTGCAGGTTTCACCTACTGTTTATGTAGGTACAGTAGGTTTTGAAGGGCTCACATGTTCCACCACAAGTGTACTAGTTAGAATAGGATATGGACCTGGGTCCCCATCTCTATAGCTCATTGCATCGCCCACTAGGCTACTCCAGGAACCTGCTTGATGCTCTACTAGGACTGGCCATAACAACTGAAGCTGTCATACAGGCTGGTATGTACTGTTTCTTTCACATCTTTGGGGGAGGGGGTGGGGGGTGAGTTTAGGTCAATGATCACTGGAGTAGTGTGTACAGTATATGTGTGTGTGGGCAGGGGGGGAGGGTCATGCCTTAATCCATCCAATGGTCATTTGTTAGTTTTGGAACATTTTATACCCTTATTTGTTATTGAAACAGGTCTAGCCTCAAATGTCCAACTTTTGCCCTGGATGTTTATTAAAATGTTCTATTATTGCAGAAAAATATCCAAATCACAAGCCTGCAGTAGTCCTGCCCAAATCACACCTCCAACATGTCCCTTTGAAATTTAAAAAAGGGGGAATTGGCTCACAATGAGAATTCTTCCAGAAGGGAAAGATTGAAAGGAAAAAAGTAAAATAGAAATAGAATTTAGTAATGTTGGGCAGGCCTATAATACATAAGCCCTTTATATACAATGGACATCAGTATGAGCCGTTCGAATGGCACACAAAGTGAGATTAAGGCTCAGGCAGTGACTTTACTGATGACTAGCATCAACCAGACAGAAGTCTAGATAAAGACTGCCTCATACATCATGTTGTCCTTTATTATATGTGAAAAAAGACCCAAACATCAATAAATTAAATGCCTTTCAACCATTCACTCCTGGGATAAAGCAAATAATCTCCCAAGACGTAAAAAATAAAGTGTCAATGGCTGTAAAGTGCCTGTGCAAAGTTTAAAAACTATGTATCAAAAAGTTAATAAGATAACGCCCTAGTGAAAAAATATATAAAAAATGTATAAGCAAAGTAGAAAAGTGGAAAAAAGTTCATCAAAGTGTCTAGTGAAAAAATCAATTCCTTCCTCGTGCAAGTTCATGAATAAAGAATTCACAAAAAAGTTAATAGACTAGGTGATAATAACAATCCGTTGAATGAATGTGGTGATAACAGTTCATTAGATGAAAGTCAATTCAATCACTTAGAAAAACATGACGAAATTCATGAAATTCATACATTTTATGATAGTTCAAAAGACTGCACACTAGCCCAGAACTTGAAGAAATAAATACTTAGCTTCACAGTAAAAAGCAGAATGTAGCCTGTAGAAATCTCCACTCAACAGAGCTCCGTTTTGTCACCTTCATCAGGAGCGGGGATCAGAAACAAGATAGGGAGGCGACAAGCCACAAATAAGGCCGTCAGCCATGTAAAGTCAAAAAGGGTGACAGTTAAATAATAATGCCATCAGCCACATATCCCGGAGCAGTTACAAATAGCACCGCCACATCGGAGCAAAGTAAACTAATAATGGTGACTCAGGAGATTAAGACGCCATGAGAACCCAGCATGGGCCATGCCGTGAGAATCCCTGCATTGCATTCACTCGGGGCAAAAATCTCTTGGAACGTCTAGTTTCCTCTGATTTTCAAGCTAAATTCCATTTCCAACGGGGTCAAGGGTATCATTCTCCATGTGGGAAATGCTCTGTATGCAATATGTTGGTCTCAGGCGATAAATGGGTCCATCCCGTCACCAAACAAGCATATTTTCTCAAATCCATAACTACTTGTGAATCTCAGTTTGTGGTGTATGTTATTTCTTGTCCATGCGGACTAACTTATGTCGGATGTACCACTCGGAGCTTCAGAACATGACTCATTGAACACCGTAGTTGTTTGAAAACAAGAAAACTGACTGCTCCTATGGTCTCCCATAATGACATTTACCACCATGATTTCTCTCAACTCCAATGGGGCATTTTGGAACAAATTCATACTAATTTCAATGGGGACAAAAATACTTACCTATTGCAACGTGAGAACTATTGGATTTTCCAATTGAAATCATTCCCCCCTATGGGACTTAATGAAAACGTAGATAGATGTTTTATCACATAATGCAAGTCTTTTTTCAAGCAGGCTTTTGTCTTGTTTCTTTTCCAGTATTCTTTATATATTCATGCTTTATGTCCTTACGTTTTAGGACTTTACAGTTCTTTCATTATTATTTTTTACATTTTACGTCCTTTTTAACGTCATTCCGTTAACATGGGGGCGTGGCCCATGCAGGGTTCTCACAGCGTCTTAATCTCCTGAGTAGCCATTATTAGTTTACTTTGCTCCGATGTGGCGGTGCTATTTGTAACTGCTCCGGTATATGTGGCTGATGGCATTATTATTTAACCGTCGCCCTTTTTGACTTTACATGGCTGACGGCCTTATTTGTGGCTTTTCGCCTCCTTATCTTGTTTCTGATCCCCGCTCCTGATGAAGGTGACGAAACGGAGCTCTGTTGAGTGGAGATTTCTACAGGCTACATTCTGCTTTTTACTGTAAAGCTAAGTATTTATTTCTTCAAGTTCTGGGCTAGCGTGCAGTCTTTTGAACTATCATAAAATGTATGAATTTCATGAATTTCGTCATGTTTTTCTAAGTGATTGAATTGACTTTCATCTAATGAACTGTTATCACCACATTCATTCAACGGATTGTTATTATCACCTAGTCCATTAACTTTTTTGTGAATTCTTTATTCATGAAATTGCACGAGGAAGGGATTGATTTTTTCACTAGACACTTTGATGAACTTTTTTCCACTTTTCTACTTTGCTTATACATTTTTTATATATTTTTTCACTAGGGCGTTATCTTATTAACTTTTTGATACATAGTTTTTAAACTTTGCACAGGCACTTTACAGCCATTGACACTTTATTTTTTACGTCGGTTGAAAGGCATTTATTTATTGATGTTTGGGTCTTTATTCACATATAATAAAAGACAACATGATGTATGAGGCAGTCTTTATCTAGACTTCTGTCTGGTTGATGCTAGTCATCAGTAAAGTCACTGCCTGAGCCTTAATCTCACTTTGTGTGCCATTCGAACGGCTCATACTGATGTCCATTGTATATAAAGGGCTTATGTATTATAGGCCTGCCCAACATTACTAAATTCTATTTCTATTTTACTTTTTCCTTTCAATCTTTCCCTTCTGGAAGAATTCTCATTGCGAGCCAATTACCCCTTTTTTGGTATTTAGGTTGGACTTTATTGGCTTCTGAGTGTTTAGGGTTTCAGCGGTTTAGCCCTTGAAATTTAGACACACTCAGATGAAGAGCATAGAAACCATCTACAAAATGGTGTTTGAAGAACGTAGTGATTTGGATGTTTTGGTGAGAAAAACATCCATTTGCCCCTTCATGCTACTTTTTGAATGTATTTCTGTTTTGAAAATTAGCTCCATAGTATTACCGTATTTTCGCGGATATAACGCGCGCGTTATACGTGATTTTACGTACCGCGCATACCCCTCGCGCGTTATATGCCTGAGCGCGGTATACAAAAGTTTTTAAACATAGTTCCCACCCCGCCCGACGCCCGATTCACCCCCCCAGCAGGACCGCTCGCACCCCCACCCCGAACGACCGCTCGCACGCGCTCCCACCCGCACCCGCATCCACGATCGGAGCAAGAGGGAGCCCAAGCCCTCTTGCCCGGCCGACTCCCCGACGTCCGATACATCCCCCCCCCGGCAGGACCACTCGCACCCTCACCCCGAAGGACCGCCGACTCCCCAACAATATCGGGCCAGGAGGGAGCCCAAACCCTCCTGGCCACGGCGACCCCCTAACCCCACCCCGCACTACATTACGGGCAGGAGGGATCCCAGGCCCTCCTGCCCTCGACGCAAACCCCCTCCCCCCAACGACCGCCCCCCCCCCAAGAACCTCCGCCCGTCCCTCAGCCGACCCGCGACCCCCCTGGCCGACCCCCACGACACCCCCCACCCGCCTTCCCCGTACTTTGTGTAGTTGGGCCAGAAGGGAGCCCAAACCCTCCTGGCCACGGCGACCCCCTAACCCCACCCCGCACTACATTACGGGCAGGAGGGATCCCAGGCCCTCCTGCCCTCGACGCAAACCCCCCTCCCTCCAACGACCGTCCCCCCCCAAGAACCTCCGACCGACCCGCGACCCCCCTGGCCGACCCCCCCACCCCCCTTCCCCGTACCTTTGGAAGTTGGCCGGACAGACGGGAGCCAAACCCGCCTGTCCGGCAGGCAGCCAACGAAGGAATGAGGCCGGATTGGCCCATCCGTCCTAAAGCTCCGCCTACTGGTGGGGCCTAAGGCGCGTGGGCCAATCAGAATAGGCCCTGGAGCCTTAGGTCCCACCTGGGGGCGCGGCCTGAGGCACATGGGCCAAACCCGACCATGTGTCTCAGGCCGCGCCCCCATCCACCACCGGTAGTTCCTTTGCCTTTAAATATCCCTGCTTTGCGGCGCGCGCCAAAGGCGCGCACCAAAGGAGCGCACCTAAGGAGCAGGTCCTGCTCCTTTATGCGCTCCTTCATGCAGCGTCTTCATACCTCACTTTGCCTTCTTTTCTTAACGCTATTAACACTGCTAATTCTTATTTCTAATTTTCCAACTTCGTCTCCACTATCTCATGCCCATCTACAACATCTCTCTTCTATTTCCCAACCAATAAATTATAAAAATATGTCTTCAATTCCCTCTTTTTGGGGCCGTCGACCTCTCAAGCAATCTTCTATTATCACAGAAACTTTGCTCAGATCTTATACTATCATCCCTGTTTGCCCCTCCCCTCCCTCTCCTAATTTTCAACCTCATTCCCTCTCTAAACTCAAAATAGGTTTAATAAATGTACGATCCCTAAAAAATAAACATCACATCATACATGATACCATTATCCAACATAAATTTAAAATTCTATGCCTCACTGAAATTTGGTTAACCCAAGGTGAAGAAGCATACTTAACTCAAGCTTGTCCCCCAAACTACAAGGCTATTTTTCAACCTCGTTTAAATAAGAAAGGAGGTGGAATAGCTGTTGTCTATCACACCTCTATTCCCCTCCACACCAATTCCTTAAACTTATCGGCTTCCTCTTTAACTGAAACTCTCCCATTCTCTATTAAACTCTCTCATACTTTTAATTTCCTTCTTATCTATCTTCCTCCTCCAGTAAACAAAACATCACTTTCAATCCTTATTTCCGCTATATCAGAATTTAACATTAAATATCCAGACTCCATTATCCTTGGAGACTTTAACATTCACTTTAATTTGCCTAACCATCACAATACTTCAGAATTTCTAACTCTGATTTCCGACCTTTCTTTAACTCCTCTATTTTCTTCGCCCACCCACACAGCTGGCAATACAATAGACATGATCTTCTGTCCTATAATTTATTCCGATCTATTTCATAACTTTCAATTCCATCATTTACCCTGGTCTGATCATTTACTTATCAGTTGGCACTTAGATTCTCCAGTATCCTCAAGAATAGTTCAAAAATTAAACAAGAAAGACACTTACATAACCCGTAATACTAATAAAATCACTCTTACTTCCATCCAGAACCATTTCAATCTAAATCTCACTGATTTTTCTTCTCTTCCTCTTGATGAACAAACCTCTCTTTGGGATTCATCCACCAATTCCCTTTTAGATTCCCTAGCACCTCAACAGGAAAAAAAGAAAAATACTCCTAACCTGACCTATAAAAAACAACCTTGGTACAATGAAAACCTAACTATTTTACGTAGACAGCTTCGCTCCATAGAGCATAAATGGCGAAAAACCAAATTACACAATTACTTAATTCTTTACAGAGAAAAATCTTCTTGTTATAAAAAAGCCATTCAACAAGCCAAAAAAGAATATTTCGCAAAACTTATTCTCTCTACTCGCAACTCTTCTACACTCTTCAATCTTGTTCAATCACTCTCAAAATATTCTACTAAAAAACTACCTCAAGCTTCCACTCCCTCTGCAATCGAACTACTAAAGTTCTTTGATAATAAAATCAAGAATATCAGAACACAGTTTGATACTCCCTCTTCTTTTTCTTCCTCACACAATCCCAACGATTCTATTACTCTATCATTCAGTACCTTTTCTACTTTTAAAATGCCCTCTTTAGCCAATTTACTTCTCATATTACAATCCCTCAATATTCCTAACACTCCTTTGGAAAGTATTCCACCTTTCATCCTAAAAAAAAATTCTTTTCTTTCTTTGGCACATATCTTTGGGACATGATATCTAAATCACTCTCCAATAGCTCTGTTCCTACGACATGGAAAACTGCACTTGTCTTCCCAAAAATTAAAAATTACAACTTAGATCCTGCCATTCCAGCAAACTATCGACCTATTGCAAACCTTCCACTTATATCTAAACTAACGGAAAAAATCATTCACACACAATTATCTGAATTTATTGAAAAAACTTCTACTTTACACCCCTGTCAAACCGGCTTCCGTTCTTCCTATTCTACAGAATTATCTCTGCTAGGCTTAATTTCAACCATTCACTACTATCTTGATCATCAAAAATCTGTTCTTCTTATCTCACTTGATCTTTCTGCAGCCTTTGACACAATAGACCATTCTCTCCTCTTAAACAGACTTAAAGAATGCGGTATCACAGGTGCCGCACTATCCTGGTTCTCTTCCTATTTTCAAGAACGCAGTTTCAAAGTCTCTGCCAACAATGAAATCTCTTCTTCCTTATCTTTAACGTATGGTGTCCCTCAAGGTTCTATTCTTTCCCCATTACTATTTAATATATTTCTATCGCCTCTCTTAACCTTAGCACAATCTATCGGATTCACGATCTTTGCTTACGCTGATGACATTCAACTTCTTCATCCTATTACTACATCTAATAATTCTGATATCAAATCTATAAACAATAAATTGGACTCAATAAACGACTGGCTTCACCTCAATAAACTTGCACTCAACAAAGAAAAATCTCGCGGTCTTGTATTTTCAACCAAAAAGTTAGAAACTCTCCCAGAAAAAATTTCTATCAAATCCATGGTATTACCATTGATAATAGCCTTTCATTCCACGACCATCTAAGTTCAGTAGTAAAAACTTGTTTCTATAAACTCCGCTTAATACGCTCATTGACTTCAATGTTAGAAACTGAATCTATCAAAATTCTTGTCCATTCACTGATTATTTCTCATTTAGACTACTGTAATTCCCTCTTCAATGGATTACCACAAAAAGAAATTTGACGCCTTCAATTAATCCAAAACTCGGCTATAAAACTTATTTACAACTTAGGCAAATATGACCATGTCACACCAGCTTTGAAAGATGCTCATTGGCTTCCTGTGACACATCGTATCACCTATAAAATTATTCTACTGACATTCAAAATAAAAACTTCACACTTACCATTATTTCTTCACAAACTACTCATTCCTCAGTACTCCTCTCGAATTCTGAGATCTACAAATCAAAATTTCCTACTAATTCCGTCTATAAAAGAATTTTACTACACACGAAAAATAAATTTTGCGGTATCTGCCCCGACTCTGTGGAATTCTCTTCCACAACCACTCCGAGAAGAACAAAATCTCAATAAATTTAAGAACAGCTTAAAAACATTCCTATTTCTTGACGCATTTTCTTCCGTTTAAACTTCTCTTTATTATCATACTTCTACATACTACTCTACATCACATACATTTTTCCCTACCCTATTTGTTATAACCCCAACCCTTCTATCTCCATTTTTCTCTCTATAATGTAACTTTACCCACCCACCCTTTCCCCTTTTGCCCTCACTATCCAGTTTGTTATGTTAAAGTCATTAATGTTCACCACATATTTTAATTTTTTAATATTTTATAATTACTTGTACCTCTTTTTTTAGAAAATTTTTTTTAAATTTTATGTAAACCGGCTAGATATTTGCTTGATAGTCGGTATATTAAAACTCTAATAAACTTGAAACTTGAAACTTGATTTATTTCTGCCGATCCATAGGTGTAAAAAGGTTGAATAACACTGCTCTAGGGTATACATATTCAGGGCTTCCAGTCTCTCCTCATACGTCTTCTGGCACAAGCCTCCTATCATTTTTGTCACCCTCCTCTGGACCGCTTCAAATCTTCTTACATCCTTCGCCAGATTCGGACTCCAAAACTGAAACAATACTCCAAGTGGGGCCTCACCAGCGACCTGTACAGGGGCATTAACACCTTCTTCCTTCTACTGGCTACGCCTCTCTTTATACAACCCAGCATCCTTCTGGCAGCAGCCACTTCCTTGTCACACTGTTTTTTCACCTTTAGATCTTCGGACACTCTCCCCGTCCATGCATATCAACCTCTCACCTCCCAGCATATACAGTTCCTTCCGATTATTAATCCCCAAATGCATTACTCTGCATTTCTTTGCACTGAATTTTAGTTGCCAGGCATTAGACCATTCCTCTAACTTTTGCAGATCCTTTTTCATATTTTCCGCTCCCTCTTCGGTGTCTACTCTGTTACAAATCTTGGTATCATCTGCAAAAAGGCAAACTTTTCCTTCTAACCCTTCAGCAATGTCACTCACAAACATATTGAACAGGATCGGCCCCAGCACCCAAGCCTGAGGAACTCCACTACTCACCTTTCCTTCCTCTGAGCGACTTCCATTAACCACCACCCTCTGGCATCTGTCCGATAGCCAGTTTCTAACCCAGTTCACCACTTTGGGTCCTAACTTCAGCTTTTCAAGTTTGAAATCTAAATAAATTACATCTAGCATATGTCCTCGATTCAGCTCTCTGGTCACCCAATCAAAAAATTCAATCAGGTTCGTTTGGCACGATTTACCTTTTGTAAAGCCATGTTGCCTCAGATCCTATAACCCATTAGATTCAAGGAAGTACACTATCCTTTCTTTCAGTAACACTTCCATTATTTTTCCAACAACCGAAGTGAGGCTCACCGGCCTGTAGTTTCCCGCTTCATTCCTGTGATCACTTATGTATAGGGACCACATCCACTCTCCTCCAATCCACAGGAACCATTCTCATCTCCAGAGATTTGTTCAATAAGTCTTTAATAGGACCCGCCACAACCTCTCTGAGCGCCCTCAGTATCAAGTTGGACAAGATTTTTTTTTTAAGAATGATTGTTTCTCATATGTGATCAGGCATTTACAGGGAAATTTCAGGAAAAATGTTTCTTCCAAAACCAAAACATGAGAATTAAGCTATAGGAACATCTTACGAAGCAACTGAGTTGCCCATTCTACCCTAGAACACTAGGGGAAGGGGGCTTTAATGGGGTGGCATATCACCAGGTGGTGTTCAGGGGTTGTAATGAATGACTAGTGATGAATGGAGTTCATAATTGATTAATCTTTGGAATATAATGATTAGCAAGTCTATCTGTGCATGGCATCAGATTAACATTAGCTAATGAAGTATGACTTGTAAAAGAATGATAAATGGTATAGATGTCCCTGGAAGGGTTCAGTGATATGAAGATTTGCCTACTTAAATATCTTTTTTTTGCTTCTTTAAGAAGGGAATTGTATTATTAGCAATTAAATTTCTAGAGAACAATGCTAGAGGGGAACCTGTGCTGAAATTTAATAGCATCACCTCATCTTTTATTTCAGACTCAGAATTGCAGAACTGTGACCTGTCATTGCAAATATTGTGGATACTGCTTTCCACTTTGACCGTGATCTGCATAATATTTGCCATAATCACCATAATACTATGTTTGCAGAACAGGGTGAGTCATTGAAAACTGCAAAATATAAACAATTAAAAGCAGCATTTTCTTTGGTGAGAAGAAGAAGAATGTCTATATCTGAGCAATTTGAAGTAGAAATTATGGTGAGAAGTAGCAGAATCAATAACAGTGTCAGTGCAAAAGTCAGCCTTTATGTCTCATCCCCTTATCACGTCATTACTGGAGGGAATCAACAGTTAATTGTTGTGATTCAGTCCGAAACACAAAAAAAAAAATAAGCAAAAAGGGAGACCCAATATTCCACAGAAAAACAACCCAAAGCTAAAAACAACAGACTGTGGACGTGGATGTCCTGAAAGAAGATTTTATTCGCTCTTCACAAATAAAAGTCTGAATTAATAATACACGTATGATTGTCCTGATGGACTCTACCCGTGTTTTGGTGAGACCGCCTTCTTCAGGGTCCGGATGATGTAGGGCAGTGGTTCCCAACCCTGTCCTGGAGGACCACCAGGCCAATCGTGTTTTCAGGATAGCCCTAATGAATATGCATGGAGCAGACTTGCTTGCCTGTCACTTCCATTATATGCAAATCTCTCTCATGCATATTCATTAGGGCTATCCTGAAAACCTGATTGGCCTGGTGGTCCTCTAGGACAGGGTTGAGAACCACTGATGTAGGGTACAAAGATAAAAATATGAGCAAAACAATGTATGTGTCTTGAAACAAAGCAGAGTGGCGTGTAAAATCGCAGCTGAAATAGATAAGGACCATAATGTTCATTTAGGGGGGAATTCATCAACTGGCACTAACCGATTTAGCATGTGCTGATTACATTGGCGCACACTAAGTGATAAGACTCCCATAGTAGTATATGTGTCTTAACGTTTAGCACCCATTTATGAATTCTCCCATTAGCTGATTTAACCCTCCCCCCCCCCATTTAATCAAGCTGCAATGCCGAGCAGCACGAGTTAATTGATGAGCCGCCTATAGGAATAGATGGGTGGCTTGGCATGTAGCTTGTGCTGCTTGTCAATGCAGCTTGATAAAAGGGGAAGGGGGAGGGGGGTAATTTTATTCAACTGAAATAAGACACTGTAGAAATCTGGATTGAGGTGGAGAGAAAAAGATCTGATATTCAAGTATCAAACCCTGAAGAAGAATGAAGCTCCTGAGAGATAAATCATAAATAGAGCATAGCTCAAAATACGACTGTGTTGGATCGATAGATTAATGATCTCTGTAGTCCCCTGAATTTTGAAAGCAGTAGACAGCTAAATTATATTTTTTAAATATTTTGATAATGTAAGAATTGTGAAACAGAATTTTTTGGGAATCCAACTTTGAAAAGTGAAATTATTTGAAGATATCTGAATAATTTGAACTAAAATCTGGACTGAGATTATTTCTGGGTTTCACTAAGCAGTGTAAGAGCAAGGTAAATGCTCCGACTCTCATAGGAATTCAATGAGCATCGGAACATTTACTTCACCAGCCGGCAGTAAAAATGCCCTTATGCTGCTTAGTAAAAAGAGCCTTACGTTGAATAAGAAGTAAAGTTCATTATATCTCAACTATGATGGGCTAAAGCACGATTAACATGACAAAAATGGCCTAATGCAGGATATTTCTCTTTTTTTAAAAAAATAAAAAATTATTTATTTATATTTTAACATTTGACATCGTACAAATAAAAAAAAAAAGGAAAAATATCATGTAAATGAAATACAAAGACCCAAATTCTTTAAAGGAAATCTCCTCAATACAAGATATAGAGCTCCTTTTACAAAGGCGTGTTAGCGGTTTAACACGCGTAATAGCGCACGCTAAACCGCTGGACACGCTAGCCACTACCATCTCCTCTTGAGCAGGCAGTAGTTTTTCGGCCAGCACGGAGGTTAGCGCGTGATGAAAAGTCACGCGCGTTAACCCTGCTAGCGCGCCTTTGTAAAAGGAGTCCATAGTTAATCCACTATAATTGGGGGTGGTAGCTTAAATATAACTGAAATTAAACATAGGAAATCATATAATAGGAAACAAAACATGGAGGCCTGACTGTTCTGAGCAAATATTCCTTGAGCTATCTTAGAAAAAGGAACATTCAAGTAGTAGCAGTTAATTGCTCTCTAGCTGAAACAAATTTAGACAGCTGTTGCGATTCAAAGAAAACATATCTATGAGTCTTATAAATTATCACACACTTGCAGGGGTATCTTAAGACAAAAGTCACCCACAACTGAACTGCCTGAGGTATCAAAATAAAAAGTTGCTTTCTTCTCTTCTGGGTGGATAGAGAAACATCTTCTGGGTGGATCGATAAACATCATTCTTATAGTGTTCATCAGGAAAGATATATTGTTATACTTAAAGAACATCTTAAGCATCCTCTCCCTGTCAGAGTCAATAGCAAACTGTACGATCAATGTGGCTGAAACTTGAACCTCAAAGTCCGACCTCTCAAGGAAATTTGTCAAATCCAAACTATCAGCAGAAACATTCTGCTGGTTAGGATTTTGAGATCTAGCTTTCGTAGGGAGGTAATAAATCTTTGAAAGAGGTAGGTATGAGGTCTCGGGGACTTTCAGAATTTCACTCATATATCTTTTAAACATCACTAAGGGCGGTATAAGATGGTCATTAGGAAAATTAATAATCCAGAGATTACATCTCCTGATAGAATTTTTCATCATTTCTTGTTTAAAGTTAAAATTAGCACTGTCTTTAATCCAAGTTAGAGCTTGTACTTCCAGGGATTTTATCTTAGTCTCAAAGTCATTAGTTTTAAATTCTAAACTTGTTTCATTCGTCTTCAATTCCAAAGTTTCTGAAAGTGCAGTAGTACATTTAGTGGATCGTTGCTGAATTTGGTTCCCAAGAGAAGTCTGCATAGTTGAAATAGCCTCCCAAATAGGTTCCATCGTAAAGACCTTGGGCCTCTGTAGAGGAGGGATTTCTGCTCCGATGCTCCCTGCAGCTCCCTGTATGCCTTGAGCCACTTCAGATAAAGAAATATCTCCTTGACATTGCTGTTTTCTTGATGCCCGCTGGGAAGGTGAAATTTCCTCCTCTCGTCCCCTACTGGAGTCGGTCCTCCCGTTCCATGGGACCAGCAAGTAGGAGTCCCGGGCCGGCACGTCCAAAAAAGACTCCCCCGTCGCTCCGGGACAGCTAGGCGGATTGCAGTCTTCGGAGGATAAAGTGATGCCCGCTAAGGAGAAATCTTGCACCTCAGTTCGCGTGGGTTCGCCAGCAGAGGAAACCTCCAAACTTCTCGCTGCAGAGCTGCATTCCACAAAGGCGTCCATCAGGCCTGTGAGGAGAACAGTTTCATCCAGGAGAACCCGGAACTTGGACTTCCTTTTTACCATCAGGCTGCCATCTTGCTTTTGCTCCTTCCCCCCTCCCCCCCGATATTTCCCTTTTTAAAATTACACCATGAGAAATATACTTACACATTTACAGCTTTTCTGAGGCAAGCACAAATTTGTCATTCTATTTTTAGATGCTCATGCACATATTTTGTGAAATATGCAGAAAAGATTGAACCTTGCCTAAACCATACCCTGCAAGAATGTCTCCAACTAGATTGTAATAATGTTTTTTTAATTTTAGATTTATTGAAATTTCTCATTATAAGACCACATAATGATACATTTGCATAGAAATCAAGAAGAAAACGAAGAATAAAATAATGTGGTAAAGCAAAAGCATTTACTGTATACACAATAAAGTAATTTAATCAGTAACTTCCAACCCTTAATATTAAGAGGAAGGGTTAGAAATACTGGTTTCCTTTTACTAAACGGTGCAGGAGGTTTTTAGTACAGGCCGGTGAGGTAAATGCTGTGATGCTCATAGAATTCCTATGAGCATCAGAACATGGGGGAGAGCATGGTGCAGTGGTTAAAGCTACAGCCTCAGCACCCTGAGGTTGTGGGCTCAAACCCACACTGCTCCTTCTGAACCTGGGCAAGTCACTTAATCCCTCCATTGCCCCGGGTACATTAGATGGATTGTGAGCCCAGTGGGACAGACAGGGAAAAATGCTTGGGTACTTGAATAAATTCATGTAAACCATTCTGATCTCCCCTGGGAAAACAGTAGAGAAAATTGAATAAAAAAAGTTGAATAAATTTACCTTACTATCCTGCACTAAAAACCTCTAGTGCCATTTAGTAAAGCCAGCAACTGTGAGGAAAGAAGACTCAGGACTCCTTTTACAAAGCCACGGTAGAGATTTCTACCAAAAGCCAGTGAGGTAAATGCTCTGATGCTCATAGGAATTCTAAGAGTGTCAGAACATTTACTTTGCCAGCCAGCAGTAGAAACCTCTACTGCAGCTTTGTAAAAGCCAGCGTCAAGCAGCAGATGCTACTCATATTATCTTTTTCTATCCTATTTTGTAAATGGAGTTCACGTTCTTGTATTTTTGTATATACTCTGATGGATCCTTTTCCCTGTGCGGTCAACCAAGTATATTAAACTTGAACCTGAACCTAAAAGAACATCCTTCAGAAAATGGAAGAAAGATCTGACTGAAGCTAAGAGGAAACAGGATAAGGAATGACAAGTCAAATGCAAAGCTCTGATAAGGCAGGCAAAGAGAGACTTTGAAAAAAAGATTGCTTTGGAGGCAAAAACACATAATAAGAACTTTATTTTAGGTATACTAGAAGCAAGAAGCCAGTAAAAGAATTAGTTGAACTGTTGGATGATCGATGGGTAAAAGGGGCACACAAAGAGGACAAAACCATAGAAGAGACTTACCCCCTCTTTTATTAAAGTGCACTAACCGATTAGCACGCGCTAATTGAATTAGTGCACGCTAAACGCTAAAGCATCCATTGACTAGCATCACACATTAGTGTTTAGCATGCACTAATTGGTTAGCGCATCTTAGTAAAAGAGGGCCTAAATCTGTAACCTGTCATTAAAATCGTCCATAGAGGATGACTAATGTACCATATATACTTGACTATAAGTCGATCCAAATATGTCGAGACCCCATTTTTCCCCCAAAAAGGAGGAAAAATGTTTGACTCGAATATAAGTCGGGTGGCTGAATATTCAAGTGCCCTGCCCTGCCAGGATCTGCACCCAGCACCCCCTCCCTTTCCTCTCAGGCTATGCACCCAACCCCCTTCCCTCCATCCCCTTTCAGGCTCTATGCCCAGCCCCTCCTTGCCAGGCACTGCACATAGCCCCACTCCCTGCCCTGACCATTATACTTCCTCTGCCGCTGGAATCCTTGGTGGTCCAGAGGTGTAGCGGGCAGGAGCGAGCTTTCCGTGTTCCTGCCCCGCTGCTAACCTGGTCAGTCGCTGCCATGAGTTCCGACTTCTGTCGCTGAGTGGTACCAAGCGTGCTTTGTTGCTGCTGCTCGGCGCTAAGCAGCTTTCTGAATGGCTTCCGTGAATTCTCGCGGGGCTGCTGATAAATCATATTCTGCAAAATGCTCTAAATTCAACCTTCCATCCCTAAAAAAACTTGACTGTCTCATTAATAACATCAATACTAAGGGGGGCCCCTGATAGACTCAATGCCCCCTTCCTTTGGTTCATTCATTCATATTCTAGTAAATGAAAGTTTACAGCACAGTTTTGTGCCCAAATCATGGAAGGAAGCTACTATTTGCCCAATTATCAAAGATCATAAAATGATCCAAGAAGAAAAAAAAAAAATTACAGACCCATTTCTAACATTCCTTTTCTAGCGAAATTAACGGAGAAGCTCATATTTAATCAGATTTCAGAATTCATCGAGAATATAAACATTCTTCACCCAAACCAAACAGGCTTTAGGTAGCATCATTCTACTGAACAATCTTTGATAGGCATGACAACTTCCATCTTGTACCATCTGTTCTCCTAATCCGGGGGTCGGCAACCTGCGGCTCCAGAGCCGCATGCGGCTCTTTTCCACCTTTGCTGCGGCTCCAGTAGTGTGTCACACAGGTATGCATCTTACAAGTCCAGCGTCGCGGCGGGAAATAGCCATGCTGAGCAGTGAGCTCAGCACATACACAGATGAAAGCCTTGCTTGCTGATTGGTCCGGCGGCCCCGCCCCGCCGTGCCGCCGGACCAATCAGCAAGCAAGGCTTTCATCTGTGTAGTGCTGAGCTCACTGCTCAGCATGGCTATTTCCCGCTGCGACGCTGGACTTGTAAGGTGCCTGAAAAAGAAATCATCCTGGCTGGGGTCAGTGTCATGCTCCGGAGATCTACAGCCTTCCTATCTCCCTCTCCCTTCTACCTGCTTCCGGCCACATCCCCTGCTCCGCGGCTCTCTTCGGCAACTCAGCAGCAGCTTCTGACGTCGGGGCCTACCCTCTGCGAGTCCCGCTTGTTTCAACTTCCTTTTTCCACAAAGGCGGGACTCGTAGAGGGAAGGCCTCGATGTCGGCAGCTTGTCTTGATCACTGCTGCTGACGAGTTGCTGAAGAGAGCCGCGGAGCAGGGGGGTGTTGCCAGGTGCAGGTAGAAGGGAGAGGGCCAGATGCAGGACTCGTGGGTGAGGGAGGAGAAGAGAGAGAGAAAGAGAGAGGGGAGGGAAACAAAAGGAAATCTTTCATACTGGGCTGGGCCGGAGTGGAGGGAGGGTGGAAAGATTCTAGCTACAGGGTGCAGTAACAAAGGAAAAGGGGGGAAAGCTGAAAATGGAGATAGTGACACAAAGAAGAGAAAGGGTAAGCAGGACCTACTGAATAAGGATAGAGATACAGAGGGGACATGAAGAGAAGGTGAAATAGAGACATAGAAGTAATGCTGAAAAAGTGGGGGGGGGGAGATAAAGACATTGAAAGGGCAAATGGTGAACATGGCGTAAAGATAAGGACAGAGACAAATGAAGATTCTGAAAAAGTGGTGAGATAGGGATATAGGTGAGATGGACACAAAGAAGGGTGATGCTGGAAAATAGGTGGAATGGTAATTCTGACAGACACAGAAGGGAAATGCTGGATCAAGGAGAGATGGGGCTCAGGCTGGATGGAATGAGGAGAAATGCCTTGTTGGCCCGGAACTTCCTCTCCTACGTCAGAATTGACGTCAGGGAGCGGAATGCTGGTCAGCGCAACACTTCTGCAGGGAAAGCTTGGGACGGCGGTGGCTTGGGGGCTGTTCCCCGATTGCGGTGGCAGCAAACCGAGTGGCTTGGGGGAGGGCACGGAGACAGAAAGAAGGGGGAACAGGGAGACAGAAAGAAAAAGTTGGGGGAGAGAATGAGGTCTGGAGGAGAGGAAACATACAGGAGGCTGAAAGAAAGGAAGAAAGATTGGATGCACAGTCAGAAGAAGAAAGTGCAACCAGAGACTCATGAAATCACCAAATAGAAAAGGTAGGAAAAATGATTTTATTTTCAATTTAGTGATCCTGTATATAGCATTAAGATAAGAAACAATATATGCAGTGTTAGATTTGTTTTATAATGGTTTTGCGGCTCCAAGTTTTTTTTTCTTTTCGAAAACGGGTCCAAGTGGCTCTTTATGTCTTAAAGGTTGCAGACCCCTGTCCTAATCTCTCTGGATCTATCCTCTGCTTTTGACACCATCGACCATACCCTCCTCCTTGAAAGACGTGAATCAATAGGTATATCTGATAAGGCTCTTTTGTGGCTTCAATCCTATTGTTCTTCCCAATATTTAAAGGTTTCGTTCAATAACTCTTTTTCTGATAAATTCACCACTGATTTCGGAATTCCACAAGGGTCCATTCTTTCACCTCTCCTATTCAACATCTTTCTGGCTCCTCTGATAATCCTCTGCCAATCAATTGGATTCAATGCATTTGCATATGCTGATGATACTCAGCTTTTACATCCCATAGACACTGAGAACCTCTAAGACGTCTTGACAATCATCAGTAAACTTGAGCAAGTTCATCAGTGGCTTGATGGCAATAGGCTATCACTAAAATCAAAAGTAATGTTATTTCCTTGGAAAGATGGTCTCAAACTTAAACTCCCTATCACACTTAATGGCAATACATTTGAAACAGTTAATACTATTAAGATCTGAGGTGTTTTTTTCAACCACAAACTCTCGTATGATGAACATATCAGCAGTATAGTTAAGTCCACCTTTTTCCAATTACGTCAAATATGCTCATTTTCAAAATTCTTAGAATCCAAATCACTCAATATACTAATACATTCCCTGGTAATCTCCAAGATTGATTACTGTAACACACTATGTAAAGGAATTACTCTAAAGGAAATACGTCACTTACAAATTATCCAAAATTCATCTACCAAACTCATTATGAAAGCAAAAAAATTTGAACATATTTCACCCCTTCTAAAGAAATCTCACTGGCTTCCCGTTGCACATTGGATAACTTATAAAATTTGTTTATTAAATTCAAGACACTCCTTTCTAATACCCCAGCGTTCATTAATAGACTTCTTATTCCGTATACTTCAGCAAGAGTACTCCGATCCAATGATCAACATTTATTAACAGTTCCCTCACAGAGGGGGCGTGGCTTGGACACGCATGAAGGAGGTCGGTTAGCAGAAGAGCTCCATATAAAAAGTCCTTGAAAGAATAAAAAAGTCGCAAAAATTTGAAGAATTAAGATTAAATTTATGATAAAAATAAACTCGATGGCGTCAGGAAAGCAAAATAAAAACGACTTCGCAGTCTCTGGAAGCAGCAAGAGAGCAAAGCCCGAACAAGAGACAGGATCCAAAACCGCAGATCCAGAAGTAATGAAAGAACTTAAAGAAATCAAACAAATGCTTTCAATTCTCACAAAAAAAGTTACAGAATTAACAGATGATGTTTCAACATTAAATAAAAAGATGGATCTAATCGAATTAAAATCTAACGATTTAGAAGAAAGAATGATAACTGTTGAAGAAGAAATTTTAAACACAAAAACTGAAAAAAAGAAAATTGAAACACTTACTAAAGAACTGGAGGATTACTCGAATCGTGAGAGAAGAAGCAATGTTCGTCTGATAGGTTTACCGGAAGGAGCAGAAAAGGGGAATCCGGTGACCTTTATAGAAAACTTATTACCAAAACTACTTCCTCTACAAACTAAATATCCCATAGAGATTGAAAGAGCACATAGAGTGCCAACAAAGAGATCAGAAAAGCATCAAGGACCGAGGCCACTGATATTTAAACTACTACGCCACCAACAGGTCATGGAAATTTTTCATCTTGCAAAACAGAATAAAGGTTTACAATATCAAGATGCCCGTATTCACTTTGTCCCGGATTTTGCAAAAAGCACAGCAATTAAAAGAAAGAAACTGCTGGATTTGAGACCACAACTACGTGAACTGGGAGCAAAATTTGGTCTTGTATACCCAGCAAATATGAAAGTAACCATAGCAAACAAAACTTTAACCTTTGATAATCCTGAAGAGCTACAAAAATATATACTAAACCAGGAAATGCCAATGTCATCTTAATTTTCTTTATTTTATTATAATGAATGTCAAGTTTGAATGTCTTATAATATAAACAGGTAGGGGAAATGATATGTATTAAGAAGAGCTAATATCACCTTGTATTTTTTGAAATTATTGATTGAATATAATAAGTATTTAGCAGATGAAAAACGGTATAGAATGTTTTTGACTCTGTTCAAAAAATTCCTACATTCTAGAATGGAATGATTCTTTAAATGATAAATTAACATATAAGTATACAAGATCTTAGATAAAAGTAATATAGTTTTTAAACAAGGAAGAATATAATATTTATTAGATAATAAATAAGAACTTGAATATAAAAACGAGATATAAGCCCTTAATTGGTTTTAGAAAGTTAATAAATAAATTAACTATTGATATTAATAATAACAGATGCTGTAATGAGCAGATCCTAAATACTATTATGTGATTGAATCATGGTCCAGAGCTTTCTTCCTATGGAATGTATGTAAGAATGAATGAAGATCTATGTATGTATATATAACCCACTTCTCAGAAGACAATACAGGAAGAATAAACCTATTAAAAATCCTTTCTCGGATTCAATGGAACTACAAATCCCAGAAGTCCTTGCAAAAGGAAATACATGTAAAGAATAACTCTTAAAACCGGATGAACTATGAACAAATATGAATAAATAAACTACTAGACTTGACAATAAAAGATAAAGGATTACATCGGATGAAAGATCACAAAATAAACTAAAATTAGATCGTCGCTGGAACCGGAACTTATTCGGAATTAACAAACTATTGAAAAGAAATGAATAATACTCTGGATATAAAAAATACGAAGAAGAAGAAAGGAAGAAAAAATAATATTTACTTGGATGAATAAAGATAATGGAATGACACATCTTTAACTTTGATATATCTTAAAAATGAAACTAGGAAGTATGTTATATGAATGAGGTATGACTCTGTATAATGAAGGAAGGAAGCTCTGGAACGGGAAAAAAAAAAAAATCACATAGTACAAGTAGCACACATATGTGAAACATTGTTTATTTTCCAAAGAAATGAAACATCTCATTATATAATATATAAGTTTAAAAGAATTATAAGGATCTAGAATATATTCATAAACTTATATATTACTTAAAAATATTATAAAGAAATAGAATTAGAAAATATAAAGGTGATATATATGAATTTAAAAAAAAAAAAATTTACAATATTTTTCATATTATCTGAAATAATAAGATATACTAATAGTTATAAAATATGAAAATGATACAGAAAATAATAATTGAAAAGATTAAATTTAACATTGGGGGAAAAAAAAAAAAAGGCAAAATGTTTAAATATTATATGGATTGTTAATGTTATTTAGTAATATATGATATATTTGTGACTTATATCTGAATCTTAACAGGAAATGGACTTTTGTGGAGTGTTTTGATACCTGACCTAAGATGCGTGTTGCCAAGCATACACAGATAATATTGGGGGGGAAGGGAGGGGAGGGAGGGAAGAGGGGAAGAAAGAGAATGGGGAAAATATATTATTACAATGTGTGGATATCTGAAAATAATAATCATATGATTTCATGTCAAATTTTAATTACAAAAGTAAATGGATATTAAAATTTTTTCAATTAATGTCAATGGCTTAAATCATCCTATAAAAAGAAAAAAATTATTAGGTTTTCTCCATAAGCAAAACGCAGATATTTATTTCCTACAAGAGACACACCTTTCGGACACTGAATCTAGGAAGCTAACAGAAGGATGGATATCAAAATGTTTTTATTCACCGGCAATAGGGAAGAAAGCAGGGGTAGCGATAATAATAAATAAGAAATGCAAAGCTGATTTTAAATTAATAAATTCTGACTCTTCAGGAAGATGGATACATGTTAAAATGGATCTGGGAAATACAACCCTGGATTTATTTAATCTTTATGCTCCTAATTCGAACCAAATGGAGTTTTTTAATCAAATTCAACAGATATTACTACCACTGGCTACTTCTAACTTAGTAGTAGCTGGAGATTTCAATGCTGTAATGGATCCAATTGTGGACAAGAAACCAAGTAAAATCATAAAATCTTTAGGATTAGATAATTTAATACAATCTTGTAATTTAATAGATATATGGCGTATCCTTCATTTTAATGATCGGGAATATTCTTTTTGTTCTCAGGTCCATAAATCTTTTTCAAGAATTGATTATATTTTTGTAACTAATAACATAGCGCAGCGTGTATCAAAAGCAGTTATAGATCCCATTATAATTTCAGATCATGCTGGTGTGTGGATTAACCTTAAGAATTATAATATTGATCAATTTAATTCAATATGGAGATTTAATAATGATTTATTAGCAGATTCGAAATTCTTAGAAGATCTTAAAGTAAAAATGCAAGAATTCTTTCAACTTAATTCTTCAGATGACATTAATATAGAAATTTTATGGGATGCTTTTAAAGCAACAATGAGAGGAAATATTATTTCTTATTCAGCTTTTATTAAAAAACAACTTAAAAAACAATATGAAGATATGGAAAAACAAATTAAATTATTAGAAAATAAATTAATTAAAAAATGGGAAAACAATACATTACAAGAGTTGTTAAAAGTAAAAGTTAAATATAATGAGATTTCTTCTCAATATGTGAGAAAAGACATTTTCAATAAACAAGTACAATATTATGGCAATTCAAATAAAGCGGGAAAATTATTAGCAAATTTTCTTAAAGCAAAGAAAAGAAAATCTAAGATTATTGCAATAAAAGATATACAAGGTAACACACATACCAGCACAAAAGATATTATAACACAATTTCTTGATTTTTATAAAGAATTATACACTTCTAATTCTTATAAAAATAAAGAACAAGAAGGATTAACATTCTTAAATTCCTTTCTTGGACCTAATATTCCGGATCATATAAAAGGAAGTTTAGAAGATCCTATATCTTTAAAAGAAATAGAAACAGCATTGAAGTTTCTTAGAGTTGGATCCGCTCCAGGTGGAGATGGGTATACTGTTGAATTTTATAAATCATTTCAAAATATCATTTTACCACATCTGTTAAATTTATATCAATATCAAATAAAGAATGAAAATATTTCAGGTACTATGGCAGAATCGATAATTATAGTCTTACCAAAACCAAACAAAGATCCTACTCTGGTTTCAAATTACAGGCCAATTTCGTTATTAAATGTGGATAATAAATTAATGGCTAAAGTATTAGCACTTAGATTGGCAAAAGCTCTTCCTTTCATTATAGATGTACATCAAACAGGATTTATTGCTAAAAGACATTCATCAAATAATACTAGACTAGCATTCCACTCATTAAATTTAGCAAAAAATATAAATGATCCAGCTTTTCTAATATCTTTAGATGCAGAAAAAGCTTTTGATAGAGTGGAATGGAATTTTATGTATCAAGCTTTACAATGGTTTGGTATAGGCTCCGGTTTTATTAAAATGATCCAGACATTGTATAGCTCTCCTGGTGCAAGATTATATATTAATAATAATTTATCAACTAGATTTAATTTGCATAGGGGAGTTAGACAAGGATGCCCTTTGTCTCCATTACTTTTTGATATTGTCTTAGAACCTTTATTAATTGCAATAAATAAGACTAAGGAGATAAAGGGAATCACGTTTTCCAACTGGGAATTTAAACTTTCTGCATATGCAGATGATATTTTATTATATTTAAGAGAACCGGATACTACTATTCCATGTATACTTAATTTATTAGAGAAATTCGGCACTTTTTCTGGATATAAAATTAATTGGAGCAAATCTGAAGTCCTCCCAATTAATGTTCATTGTACGAAAGGACTATTTGACCCATATTCATTTATTTGGAAAGAAGATGGAATAAAATACTTAGGAATTATGATCAAAAATACAATAGAAGACACAGTCAAAGAGAATGAAAAACTTTTATTGAAAAAAATAACAGAAATGTGTGAGCAATGGAATCCATTACATCTTTCTTGGTGGGGAAGAATTCAAACAATTAAAATGATGGTATTGCCTGTGGTTTGTTATCAAATGAGTATGATACCAATATTTTTTCAGGGGTCATTTTATAAAAAACTTAACAATATTCTTACAAAATTTGTTTGGTTTGGGAAAAGACCAAGAATCGCTTTAGTATCATTACAAAGACCAATTGTGGAAGGGGGGGTAAATTTTCCAAATTTTTATAGGTATCATCAAGCCTATATTTTAAGACAGGGTATGTATTGGATCCTCCCAGATCTCATGGAAAATGTACCAGATTGGCTGTATTTAGAATGGCAGCTCCTGTTCCCTTTATATCCAGAACATCTAATTACCATAACAATGCCTAGGAGATATAAAGATAACAGAATCTTTTTAGATACTTGGAAAACATTGAGATACATAAGTAACCTATCACCAGAACCAATAGCTAAATCTCTAAATCAATCAATATGGGTAAACTCCAGGATCAGAATTGGCGGATTTAAAATCGTCTGGAAACAATGGATAAATGCAGGAATAAGAACATTGAATGATGTCATATCAGAAGGTTCCTTGCTTAGTTTTTCACAATTGCAAAATAAATTTGGACTAAATAAAACACAATATTTTAAATGGATGCAATTGAAGCAAGCCATTCAGGTAGGGTTCCCTGAATGGAAAGATCTTAATACCCAATATAGTTTGCAAGTTTTATGTTTCCAGGCGGATTTCTTGGGACACCAAGCCGCAAAATGGTATAAATTAATATATGGATTTCTAAATAAAAAAAAGAAAACTGGACTTAGGGATATTTGGAGCATTGAGATTGGACAGACAATTTCTGCATCTCAATGGCCAAGATTCTGGTCCTGGAGATTAAGATTAACAAAGTCAGCATCTATGAGTCAAACATGGATATTTTTATTACATAGAGTGTTATGGACCCCGACGCGCTTGCAAAAAATAGATAATACTAGATCTAATAGATGCTGGCATTGTAAAATAGAAGTAGGGACATTAGATCATTTAATTTTTTTTTTGTCCTTGCATAAAAGCCTATTGGAATTTAATTTGGCCCCAAATTAACATATTACTAGAAAATCATATTGGTCTCTCATATGATACCATATTATTTGGTACTGCAATGAGAACACAAAGTCCAATATCAGCAAACAATAACAAATTGCTTTTAATATTGACAGGAGTTGCCATGCAGCAAATCACACAAAATTGGAAGGATTATACCAAGCTAAATTATACATTCTGGTGGAACTCGGTGTGTCACATATACAAAATGGAGAAAATATTAGCATTACAACAAGGAAATATAAAAAATTTTAAGAAAATATGGGATCCATTGACAAAATATTCTAAAGATCAGATATCTTAACACATTGATAATAATAATATAGGGTTAGGGAGGGAAATATAGAAATTAATATGAGGAAAAATGAAAAAACAAATAACAGGGGAAAGGGATTCAATATATATGATATGATATTGTACATACAACTATAATTATTATAAACTAAATATTATGCTATTTATTTATTGTAAGAATGAAAATTTTATAAATAAAAATTTAAAAAAAAAAAAAAAAAAACAGTTCCCTCACTAAAAATAATTACATGGCAGCAAAACATCTTCTCAGTCATGGCACCACAAACGTGGAACTCTCTTCCTATCCACTTAAGAGAAGAACGCTTCCTGGATAGATTTAAAAGTAACTTAAAATGCTTTCTTTTCTGAGATGCCTTTGATCTTTAGCCCTGCTTGATAGGCCGTTTTGATTTCATTAGAATTCCCTTTTCTCTGCAGAATTGCTATTCCTTGCTTTTTCCTTTCTCCCTTTATTTCATTATTCTTATCTCTTTATTTCTGTTCTCTTTTCTATTCTGTCTTCTTTCTGCTAGTTCCTACTCACCCATCCTATTGTTCTTCCCTTTTGTATTATTTTTACTATCAAATATTGTATTTCCATCCTTCCCTTTTGGCACTGTAAGTCTTGTAGGTCTATCGTATGTCTGTCATATTGTACCCGCTGAATGTTATAAATTATATTTATGTTCATCACTTAGAAGTTTGATTAAGCGATTTATCAAATTTTAATAAACTTAAAAAATATCTTAAAAAACAATGCTGATGTGTTAGGAGAACTGAAACAAATCTCTGTAAACATGTAAGATATAAAGAGTGGCAAACCACCTGGACTGGATGATATGTTGAAACCCTCTGCTCAGTGTGCAAAGTCAGCCAAGAAAGTAAATAGAATGTTAGGAATTACCGTATATACTCGAATATAAACCAGGATTTTTGGGCCAAAAAACTGGCCCAAAAATGGGGGTCCTGGTTTATATTTGGGTCATTCCCCAGCAGTGGCGTACCTAGGGTATGTGGCACCCGGGGCCCATCATTTTTTGACACCCCCCCCCCCTCATGTAAAATTTTTTTTTTTTTTTTTTTTTGCAATAACCATGAAATGGAATAAATGGTCAGAATAGAAACAGGCAGTGAAAATTTTCTTTTTTTTTTTTTTTTTTTTTTCCAAAGTATTTTTATTGAGAATGGCAAAAGGTCCAGACAAGCAACCATGGTCTGTACAGAAACTTATACATTATCAAAAAGAACACAGAATGAGAGTAACAGCAACAACAAGCATGAACAAGCCTCTCCCAAG
The DNA here is from genome assembly GCF_902459505.1 of Geotrypetes seraphini. Classification (NCBI taxonomy): domain Eukaryota; kingdom Metazoa; phylum Chordata; class Amphibia; order Gymnophiona; family Dermophiidae; genus Geotrypetes; species Geotrypetes seraphini. Next base: position 147,843,474 of record NC_047088.1, on the reverse strand, counting down.
AGAAAATTGCCAATGAGAGGCATAGCAATACACAACAAAAGGCCAAAACTTGGGGCAAGCAAACAAATCCCACCCCAGAACCCACAAGAATAATAAGCCGGACTAGACCCTCAGCCATATTTTATAATGAAAAAAACCCCCACAAGCAACAACACCCAGACCGCTCACCAGACACACCAATCCGCACAACAAGCACCCAAGAAACACCCAGCCACCACCCAGACAAAACTACCAGACACACCTACCCCACCAAGCCCAGACCCAACCCCCCCTCCCCAGAGAGTGCAAGCGCAAAGTGGACCGTGAAAAGGGCAGCTGCAGAAGTGGAAAGCCCCAGATAAGTAGGTTAGCTAAAGAAAGCCCACAGATAGAAGAAATCAGGATAACAGAAGTTCCAACAAATGCTCCCACAGAAAATTTTCTTTTATTGAACCTCATTTATGTAACCATTATTCCAAACATAACATAACATAAATTATGTCTGAATTGTCATGACATCAGAAGTACATATGGAGTAGTTGCAGGTGATGCTTGGGACAGTTCTGATTATGTTAGTTTGGTTTTATGTGTTTTTTTAATAGAAGGGTTTTTATTTCTTTTTTTAAGGTTTTGTAGTTTGTGGTCGAGGTCAATAGGTTGTAGAGTTGGGGGTCAAGTGTTGCAGCTCGAATGGCTAGGAGGTTGTCGAACAGTTTTTTTCTTTTGACGTTTTTGGTTGGAGGGTGTGTGAATGGTGCGTGAGTTCTCCTATGTCTGTTTGAAGTGGATTGAATTATTTAGCTGAAGAAATTAGTTACCCCCCCCCCATTCCACACACATTAATTCTCTTCCATTTTTGTTCCCATTATAAAAAAACACTGATAAGTTCCCAGGAAAAAAATACATTAAAATAAGAAGTGAAAACAAAGGCCCCTACAGATGAGAACATAACATAAGAATAGCCTAACTGGGTCACACCAATGGTCCATCATGCCCAGTAGCCCATTCTCATGGTAGCCAATAGTGCTGCCCGATTCAGAGAAAAATATTTCATTCGATCCGATTCACCCTGTTGAATCGATTTTTCGATTAGATTCACTGTTAATGACACCGCTTTTTAAGTTTAAACAAAGTATAACAATAAATTTCACAACAACAATAAATTTCACAAAGTACTTAAAAAAAAAAAAATCACATTTTTCCATTAAAGCAGTTCTGGAGACATTTGCTTGAACAGTCTTTTTTCCCAGTCCATAAGCAAGCAATATGAAAAAGATTTCCTTAATTATCTACTCAAACATTTTTGCTATTTACTTTCATTGTACCTATACTATTATTCAGTAGAAAAAATGGACTTAACTGTGCAGGAAATGAATCTCCTCATACACCCACCATATAGTGCAAAAATGTGCAAAGGTCTGTTTTTTTCTTTCGATCACTACATAGCCTAATGCCACACAAGCAGCGCTGTTACAAACATATTCTGAAGGTCAATGCTAAGGTTGACAAAGTTTCCTTCCTTGGACCAGAAGGAGATACTGACAAACCACTGGAAGAGATTCTAAAACAACTACCCAGAAATAACACCCAAAGACCCACTCAGTGTGTGAACCAGTTGAGTGGAGTGGACTAACTGGGGGTGGAAATGGGCCCAGAGTTTGCTCAGCAGAATTTCCCAGACTACCTCTTCCTCTCAACACACTGACATGCTACCACCACCACCAACACTAGGAACACCTCACCGAGTATGCCAGCAATGCTTATAAACTTTATAAAACACATTATTATATTTTCTTATAAAGCATATATTTTAACTGAACTCAGCCTTGCCATTCACAAAAATAGAAAAGTTCCCATTTCAAGCTGTCTCATGTACACTTTTCAAATCTAACATATTGTAATCACAAAACAGAAAATAAAATTATTTTTTCTACCTTTTGTTCTCTGATCAATATTCAAATCTTGTTGGTCCCAGGCTCTTGTTGTCTTGCTTGCCAGGGTCTCCTTTCTCCGTGCTAACCATCCGTCTGCCATCTCTGTTCTCCCCTTCCGTTTCCCTTCCCTCTCCCGGAGATCTGGCATCTTTCCTTTTTTTTGTCTCCATCCACAGATTCACCTTTTCTCAACTCCCCACCACCCCAGGATCCACCATCTCTCCCTTTCTGTTCCCAACTATCCTCCTATCCAGTATCTCTATCCCCCCTCCACACCATCCCCTGTTTCCAAGTTCTCTCCCTTTCTGTTCCTTCCCTCCCTAAATCCCATTATGCACCATCTCTCTCCCACTCCTCTGTTTTTAGACCCATTATTTCTAACCCCCAAAGTCTGGCATATGCATGTATCTTTGAACCCCCCCTTCCCTCTCTCCCTCTGTGTACTTTTACACCAGGACCCCCCTCCTCCGAAGGTCTGTCCCCCCTCCGAAGGGCTACACCCCACCCCTGAAGACCTGCACCCCCCGAAGGACTTTACCTCCCACCCGAAGGTCTGTCCCCCTCTGAAGGCCTAAACCCCACCCCTGAAGGACTGCACCCCCCCCCCCGAAGGCCTGCACTCCCTTGAAGGTCTGCACCCCCCCGAAGGCCTGTCCCCCCCTTGAAGGCCTGTCCCACCCCCTTGTAGGCCTGTCCCCCCTTTAAGGCCTGCCTGCCTGCCTTTCCCCCCCTTGAAGGCCTGTCTCCCCCTTGAAGGCCTGCACCCCCCTTGAAGGCCTGCACCCCCCCTTGAAGGCCTGCACCCCCCCTTGAAGGCCTGTCCCCCCCCTTGTAGGCCTGTCCCCCCCCTTGTAGGCCTGTCCCCCCCCTTGTAGGCCTGTCCCCCCCTTGAAGGCCTGCCTGCCTTTCCCCCCTTGAAGGCCTGCACCCCCTTGAAGGTCTGCACCCCCCCAAAGGCCTACACCCCCCCCGAAGGTCTGCACCCCCCTGAAGGCCTGCCTGCCCCCCTTGAAGGCCTGCACCCCTTGAATGTCTGCACCCCCCCCCCCGAAGGCCTGTCCCCCCTTGAAGGCCTGCCTGCCTGCCTGTCACCCCCTCCCCCTTGAAAGCCTGCTTGCCTGCCTGCCCGCCCCACCCTGAAGGCCTGATGCCCCGACCCACCCCGAAGGACCGCTCGCCCCCCTGGCCTCCCCGCACCACCTATGAACAGCCGCAGCAGGATCGCGAAGTCAGCGTCGGGTACCAGCCCTAAGGGGGTGTTCCCGGCCTTGCCGTTCAGTCCCCCGCCACCCCCGAAGGACCGCTCGCCCCCCTGGCCTCCCCGCACCACCTATGAACAGCCGCAGCAGGATCGCGAAGTCAGCGTCAGCGATCCCTGCTGCTTCCTGCGCCACGGTCCCGCCCCTCCTCTGACGTCAGAGGAGGGGCGGGATCGCGTCGTAGGAAGCAGCGCAGGGATGCTGACGCTGACTTCGCGATCCTGCTGCGGCTGTTCATAGGTGGTGCGGGGAGGCCAGGGGGGCGAGCGGTCCTTCGGGGGTGGCGGGGGACTGAACGGCAAGGCCGGGAACACCCCCTTAGGGCTGGTACCCGGGGCGGCCCGCCCCCCCCGCCCCCCCCTAGGTACGCCACTGTTCCCCAGTGACCACCCGAAACTCTCCCGGACTTCCTGCAGGCCTGCCTTAGGCCAGGACAGGAGGGATCCCTCCCTTCTCCTGTCCTGGCCGACCCTAATACTAATTACCACCCTCCTTTGCTATCTGTTCCCTGGTGGTCCAGCGTGTATCCCACACTGAGATCCTTTGTAAAGGTAGCAGCCAGCGGCGCACCCGGGCTGGCATACAGAAGTGAGTTTTTCGTGCTGCCAGCCGGCTCTGCACTGCTCCTTGATAGGCTGCCGCGAGAACTGCAAATCCCATGAGAACTCGCGGCAGCCTATCAAGGAGCAGTGTAGAGCCGGCCGGCAGCACAAAAGCTCGCTCCTGCGTGCCGGCCCTGGGGCGCCGCTGACTGCTACCTTTACAAAGGATCTCAGCACGGGATACATGCTGGACCACCAGGGAACAGGTAGCGAGGGAGGGTGGTAATTATTATTAGTGTTGGCTGGGACAGGAGATGAGAGGGATCCCTCCTGTCCCAGCTTACCACTAGGTGATTTCAGTTAAGCCGCGAGCCTTCAGTTAAGGGGAAGGGTTAATCTTCAGATTGGGTTGGAGGGCAGAGAGGAGTACGGGGCAATCAAGCCATTGTGGCATCACTGATGAGGCTGGCTCTTTTTAGGGGGGAAGAGGGTATAGGGAAGGAAGGTGGGACAGTGTTCACAGCCTGGCAGGGAGGGGGGGGAGAGTATTCAGAGCCTGGCAGGGAAGGGGGCTTGGTTCACAGCCTGGTAGGGAATGGGACTGAGTGCAGGGCAGGGAAGGAAGAGGGCTGGGTGCAGAACTTGGCAGGGAGGGGGGCTGAGTTCAGAACCTTGCAGGGGAGGGCGTGACAGAGGGTACACTGGGTGCAGATCCTGGCAGGGCATGACACTTGAATATTAAGCCGCCGACTTATATTCGAGTCAATCATTTTTCCTCCTTTCTGGGGGGGGGGAATTGGGGTCTCGACTTATATTCGGATCAACTTATGTTCGAGTATATATGGTATTAGGAAAGAAATGGAGAACAACACTGAGAATATTATAATACCTTTGTATTGCTCCATGGTGCAACTGCACCTCAAATATTGTGTGCAATTTTGATCATCATATCTTAAAAAAGATATATCAGAATTAGAAAAAGTACAGAGAAGGGCAACAAAAATGATAAAGGCGATGGAATGACTGCCCTATAAGGAAAGGTTAAAGAGCATAAGACACTTCAGTTTGGGAAGGATGACTGAGGAGAGATATGATAGAGGTCTATAAAATACTAAGTGGAATGGGATGAATGAACATAAATCACTTGTTTACTCTTTTTAAATATGCAAGGACAAGGATGCACGCAATAAAGTTACTAAGTAGTAAATTTAAAACAAATAAAAGAAAATATTTCTTCACTCAGGCCTCAGTCCTGTGTATGCTGCCTAGAAGATTGACACAGTCTAGTGCAACATTAAGTGTGATTCTATAAAAGGCACACTGTATAGAATCATGCTTGTGCCTCCTAAGAAACCTTAGGCATCCTAACTTTTAGGCGCACCATATTTATGCCAAGCCTTTCGTGATCTAAATGCCTGCACCTAAGTTAGATGCGCAAGATGCCTAACATTCAATTAAAGTCAATTATGTGTCAATTATCAGTATCAATTAAGCCTATTAATCAATTAAGTTAGACACCTACATCGACTAAGTTCACTGATGTAGTTGCCTAACTTTAGGTGGTGTTTATAGAATTTGGAGTTAATATGTAATTACACTTTAGAATTTGTTGCCAGAGAATATGGTATGAGCAGTCAGCTTAGCAGGGTCAAAAAAAAAAAAAAAAAGTTTGGCCAAGCTCCTGCAAGAGAAGTCCATAAGCAGTTATTAAGATGGACTTGGAAAATCTACTGGTTATTCCTGGAATAAGCAGCTTAAAATGTGTTTTTATTCTTGAGGATCTTGACAGATACTTGTGAACTGGATTGTCCTCTGTTGGAAACAGGATATTGGACTTGATGGACCTTCTGTCTGATCCAGTAAGGCAATTCTTATGTTCTTAAACTCTTTTAAGTTGTAGTAAGCATGTACTAGCACACCCTGCAGCTTAATAAAATGGCCCCAAACAGAGCAGAATTTTAATACATTCTTTCTCTCTGCAGCACATAAAGCATGACCTTACTCCCTATGAGCAGAACAGTGAATATATGCAAATGGCAGCAGTGACCAATGCTAGAAGTCCAATATTTTGAGGTTTGTATTAAAATCATGTTTCAATTGAATATACATGTTATAATTGTTAGCCTTTTTAAAGGCTCCCATACAAATTTACCTAAGTATGGACCATCCAGGCTCCCATACAAATTTATCTAAGTATGGACCATCCAGTATGTGCTATCTAGGCTTTGTAATCCAATATCCCATAAAGATTTGGTCCGAGGGTAAAAAAAATGATTTTTCCTATTTTGAGTCCCTATCACTAAAACATGATGTCCTTCATGTACACAAAACCATCATCATTTCATTGTAGATTAGCTGAAACAGACTAAGAAGTCATTATTTAATCAAATCTTGGCAACTGAGTGCAGACTTAGATGACTAGATAAAAGTAGGGTTACTATATGGCTCCAGTGGTAATATATCAGATGTGCACAGCATAGCAATCTATACAATAAAGCAGCAAAAACATAAATATAGCCACAATCAGTAGAAAATCTGAAGACTGATATAGTTGAAGACACTTATATGAATAAGAAAACAGCACTTCTAGCGCTAATTGATCCAATGACTTGAAGCAGCGGCGAGAGCAAGCCACGAAACAATAGCCATCGTTGTGGGATCTTGAATCTGTTTTCTTTTTTTTCTCTCTCTCTTTATTAAGTTTCGTATTTTTTATGATAACAACAATCAACTTGAAATCAACAGTTTCCATGGTAATATAAATGAAAAAGGAAATAAAATTTTAAAAAAAATGAAATCTAAACATATTTTAACTGTTTGTCAGTCCACAATAATTGGAGGAGGAGTGTTACAAATAAATTGGAAAAATTACATTGACATAATTCCATAGGAAATCAGATGGACATCCTGAAGTAAGCCTAAAATATTAACTACGAGCTTATTCTTGTCTATTAGTAGGGGTATTTGCTGTCACCACATCGTTCTCCACAATAAATCTAGATAACTGTGACGAATTGAAGAAAATGTATCTAGCTTCCTTATAATTAACCTAACACTTACATGGATATCTTAATACAAAGGTAGCTCCCAGTTTTAAAACCTGGGGTCTCAAAAGCAAAAACTGTTTTCTCTTTTTTTTGTGTTAATCTAGACACATCTGGGCAAATTCTAATTTTTTGATTCAAAAAGAGTATATCTTTGTGTTTAAAAAACATCTTTAGAAGCCAATCTCTATCTCAGTCAAGCGCTAGTTGCACAAAAAGTGTGGCAAAAACTAAAGGCTCCTTTTATAAAGCCGTGCTAGGGCCTTAACACGCGGCATAGCACGTGCTAAATTGCCGCACGCGCTAGCCGCTACCGCCTCCTTTTGAGCAGGCGGTAGATTTCTGGCTAGCGCGCGCTAATCCGGTGCGTGCGATAAAACCGCTAGCGTGGCTTTGTAAAAGGAGCCCTAAGTTGATCTATTCCTGATGACTCTAATAAATTTGTTAAGTCCAATATATCAATGGCTGGTTCCTGTTCTTCTTCCAAAGGTTTTTTTTTTCCCATGGTAATATAATAAATCTTTGAAATAGGCGGGAAATAGTTTTGTGGGACCTTCAAAATCTCCAGAAGATACCTTTTAAACATATCCAAGGCTGAGATAATAGGTGATTTGGGAAAATTAAACAATCTTAGATTCTGTTTTCTTGTTATATTTTCCAATGTTTCCAGCTTAAAGTTAATGTTGCCATTATCTTTCATCAGGAGCTGATTTTGTGCTCTCAAGTTTTCCAATTTTTTATCCCCTGCTCCAGTGATTTGTTCTCTAATTTGTCCACTCTTTGTTGCAATACTAACGACTCGGATAGTATTCTAGAACAATGTGTAGCTAACAATAGTAATTGAGATCCCAGAGAAGATTGTAGTGTTGAAATAGCTTTCCAAATATAACTGGGGGCTTCTGTAATGGAGCTATTGCAACTTTAAAGTCCAAATCTTTAGATTTCACAGTACCTAGAAGCAAAGACGCCAACGGGGGCCCTGGGTACCCTCTGCTAATTCCAAGATTCCACGCGGTGGCAGTTGTATTGTTGAAGCAGCTGATATCCTCCGCATTGCCAGTTCTTCTTCCTCCTCTTCACAGCCCTCAGAGGCTGTTGCTAGGCTCCCCTCGCTCCCCGTGCTCTGCAGCACCAGTCGGGGGAGTGGCCGCACCGGCGTTCTACGCTCTTCTGGTGAGCTGACCGCCTCGAGAGAGGTTTGAGAGCTCTCCGACATGCTCTCACCCGAGCTGAGGTCTTCTCGTCCAGCACTTCTTTAGGCATCTGTTCGACAAAAGCGTCCATCGGGCCTGATAGCTGAGGTTGCGACCTGGGTTCGGAAGGAAAAACCCGAATCTTTGATTTCCGTTTCACCATAGGTAAGAGTGAAAGACTCAGTGGCATTCTGCCAAGCGCCTTCAGGATTCCATCTTAGTTAGGCTCCTCCTCCACTTGCGAATCTGTTTTCTTATTCAGATAAGCGTCTTCAGCTATATAAATCTTTAGTTTTTCTACTGATCATGGCTATATTTATGTTTTTGCTGCATTATTGTATAGATTGCTGTGCTGTGCATATCTGATATATTCTTATTAGATGGTTAAATATTACTAATAAAGTTTTTTTTCTGCCTATGATAGTAAGTTCAGAGTAGATTCAGATTGAGCCTTGAGGCCATTTACTATACTCACTCTATTAGCATGCCTGATATCTGCTTTGGGCCACCTGAGATTTTTTTCCTTCATTAGTAATAATCTGTTTCATGCATGCATTTATTTAAAATATACTGGAGTGTTTTGAATATTTTTATTAGTGGTAATTGACCATGCCATTAAAGACCTATTAAAAATAATTTCTTAATAGCTAATTTAGGCTGTGTATGGCGCTTAAGTCATGGCACCCTCCGATGCCTAACAATGCCTATTTGAAAAATAGGTTTGATTAGGGGTGGAGAATAGGCGTGGTTGAGTTAGGTGTCCGATTTAGACACTGGTAATATATTGGCGCCTACCTATAGAATGCCTAGTGATGTCTAAGCACATTTAGGTGCTGCTAATTGGAATTCTATAAGTGGTGCCTAGCATTTGATTGACAGCCGCGCTGACCAGCACCTAGAAGTTAGACGTAGTTAGGCACCATTTATAGAATTAGGCCCTACCTGCTAATTTTCAGCAATGATATCTGGTTAAGTGCTGCTGAAAATGAGTGGATAGCCCTGAATAAGTGATTTAACCAATTAAATCATTTTGAATATTGTTCAATTTATTTATCTGGACCCATGCCTTATCTGTTAACAATGGAACTGTACAACTTCATCTAACAACCTTAGCATTAAATAAATTAATAAAAGAATCCTTTAAGATGAAAGAATGGGCAGATCACGAGTATGTTCTTAGGATGCTGTCATCTGGTCATAGTATGCTGTCTTTCCTTGTTTCCACTTCATTGGTGAAAGTACCAAGGCAAGAAAAGTGACTGACAAGATCATCTTAACTGCTTTAAACATTCTATTTTAGGTGTAATTCTGCAAGTTTCTTTCCTGAAAAACCTGAGATGCGTATTGGAGACTTATTGAAGATCTACACTAGAGGAGCATTTTGGTTTTCTTCTGTGTCAACGTGAAAAATCTTTACAATGAAAATTTCATATTTGGCAAGACATTTTGAATTATATCATGCCCCCTGCTCTCCTTTCCAAATATCTACTTGGCTGATATATGAACTTATATGCTCAACTTTTGCAATACGAAATGCATTTAGCCCCAGAAACCTTAGCTTTGGGACAATGAATTTGGGTGCTTAAATTCAGGATGTGTATTCATCAATGCACAGTTTAAGTACACATCCTAGAACACATCTAAGGTACCTGTTCATCTTCTTTGGTTGAAGAACTCTGGCTTGTATTCCCTGTCCTCTTACTTGAAGACCTTTCATTTTATTCTACAGCCTTACAGTGGTTCTCTGTCAGGAAACCATCTTCTTTACATCCAAGTGAGACTTGTAAGATTTTTGTTTCAGCTGATATTCAGACCATGGGAGGCAGGCCAGCTATTTCCAGTGACTGGCATTGAATATCTGGGTGGAGGTTCATTTTTATTTTTTACCTGGTTTAAATTTAACCAGCTAAGTCAATTTTCAGTGCTGGCCAGTTAAGTTATAGTGGCCAAAGATAGGTCTGTTATTTGGGCAGCCTAATTTGGCTGTTAAACTAGGCCGGTCAGTATTGAAAATTGGTGGTTTGGCATGATATAGCCAGTTAATTTTTAGCTGTTAACCTCAGATATTCAGTTATCTCATGCTAAATATTTGGATTTAGCTGGGTAAGCACTATTTAACTGGCCAGTGCCATTTTTGGCTGGTTAAATAGTGTTGAATATCGGTCAGATTGCATTCAAACTTTAAGAGAAAAGCCAAATACTACTATTACTACCATTAATTATTTCTAGAGTGCTACCAGATATATGCAGCACTGTACAGAGTCATAAAGGAGACAGTCCCTGCTCAAAGGAACTTATAATCTAAACCAGGGGTGCCCAATGCGTCGATCGTGATCGACAGGTCGCTCGCTCAGGCGAACCCAGTCGATCGCAGAGCGGGTTTCCTTCCCTTCTCTTTTTTTCCCCTCCTGACCAGCCCGCTCCTGAATTCTGCTGCTGCCGCCGCTGCTCAACATTTAAAAAAAATCCGGCTTGAAGAACTTATGCTCCGGGGGCTAATGTGTGCTTGTACCGGCTTCCCTTCTCTTCCCTCTGAAACCGGAAGTTATGTCGGGGGGGGGGGGGAGAAAAGGGAAGCCGGCACGCACATGTTAGAGCCCCGTAGCGGGCTAAAGCGGGAGACAGGTCAGTGAAGCTTGCGATTTGCTCTTCTTGCTGCCAGGTCCTGCCTACTTTCTGTTTCCTCAAAGGCAAGACCTGGCAGCATTTCTCCCAATAGGTCGATCTTGGGCCGATCAGCCTTCCTCTCCCCGACCTCAATTCTGCCGTCGGAGAGGAAGTTCTGGTCAGCGGAACTTCCTCTCCGACGGCAGAATTGAGGTCGGGGAGAGGAATGGTGGTGGGCCCGAAGCAGGGAGAGCTTGGCCGGTGGCGGGCGGCTTTGGGGGCCTGTTATCCGATGGCAGCGGCAGTGGCAGTGGCTTGGGGGAGGGCAGGGAGGGAGAAAGAGGGCAGGCAGGGAGACAGAAAGAAAGAAGAAAAACAGAAAAAAAGAAAGGGGGCATGAAGAGAGAAAGAAAGAGAGGGCAGGGAGAGAAGAAGAAAACATGGGGGGGGGGTGGAATGAGGTCAGGAGGAGAGGAAGCATACAGGCTAAAAGTAGGGAAGAAAGATTGGATGCACAGTCAGAAAAAGAAAGTGCAACCAGAGACTCATGAAATCACCAGACAAGGTAGGAAAAATGATTTTATTTTAAATTTAGTGATCAAAATGTGTCTGAATTTATATCTGCTCTCTATATTTTACAATATGGTCCCCTTTTACTAAACCGCAATAGAGGTTTTTAGCGCATGGAGCCTATGAGCGTCGAAGAGCAGCGCTGGGCATTCAGCGCAGCTCCCTGCTGCTAAAAACTGCTATCGTGGTTTAGTAAAAAGGGAGGGGTGGGTATTTGTCTATTTTTGTATGGTTGTTACTGAGGTGACAGTGCATAGAGTCATCTGCTTTGACCTCTTTGAAAAATCCCCGGAATAGAAATGATAATTAACAATTGTATGCGTACAGTGTGTGTTGTGTTTTTTTTTTTTATTTTATTGTTGGTAGATCATTTTGACTTGGTCATTTTTAAAGTAGCTCGCAAGCCCAAAAAGTGTGGGCACCCCTGATCTAAACAATCAAGACAGACAAACAAGGATGCCATGGTAGGGGCTTCAGTTAGAAGGGATGGTTAAACTGCTGGTTAGGGTGGTGAATAGAGGGGAGTATGGTTATGAATTGAAGAAAAACTAAGAAAAAGCTGTCTTTGAGCTCTTGCTAAGCATGTTTCCCTATCTACCCACTGATTAGGCTAAACCCTCAAGAATAGATGCTTCCCAGTGGAGAAGCTTCTTTAATTTTTGGCTTCTCCCAATTTGGTCAGAGACTCAAGAGTATTTATAATTGCCAAACTTGACTTGCCTCACAACCAGGATCCTTCTTCAGGCAAATATGTTTCAAGTTTCACTTTCATTGCATAGTACGAGGGGCCTCTGAAAAGATGTTAGCCCACTCAACAAAATTGGGACAGTCTCCATTGACGGCTTTACACTTAGTCTAGCAATTTTCCACTTTTTTTGTTCCATTTTTTTCTGACGGAATAAAAAAAGTAGAAAATCACTAGACTAAGTGTACAGCCCTCAATGGAGACTACCCCAACATTGTTGGTTGGGCTGAGAACTATTCAGCGGCTCCTAATAAAGCCTCTTCTGCAGCTTCGGCCTGGAATCTCTGTGAACGCTGTTGCTGCCTTGCAAGGTTTTTGCATCTGCTTATAATCTTGCCTTTTCTTTGGAGATCCTTTTTAAATCTTAGTTTCTCCTGGGTAGGCAGAGTGACAGCAGATTGTCCTGCCAGTGATTGCAATGTAATATATATTTTAAATGAACTTAAGATTTTTTTAAAGAAACTTACATTAGAACAAAAGAATTGCCATACCAAACAGACCGAAGGTCCATCAAGGCCAGAATCTTGTTTCCAACAGTGGTCAACCCAGGTCATAAGTACCTGGCAAGATCCCAAAGATTAAGCTCTAAGGAAGTAACAGCTGCTCATGCATGAGAATGCTATTTTTCCTGTGCCTCTGGCCACTCTTCTTTCTACTCCCACAGTGCATTCAACTATTCCAATTGGGATACCCACAGATAGATCAAAAGTTGATTTAGAGGCTGAAAAGATTACAGATCTTTCAATACATTATTACATTTTGAAACATCAAGCACATTTAAATCCTGATGAACTTGTTATTCTAATGGATTTTGCTGAAAATTATTCCTTTCTTGTTCAAGGTGCTGTTCACTGTTTCCATTGGGAAAATAGCCAAGCCACTTTGCACCCTTTTGTTATTTATACCTTAACAGTGAAATTCAATGCATGAGTGTTTGTATCATTAGTGACAGCTTAAGGCATGATACAGCGGCAGTGCACATTTTTTGGGAAAAGTTGATTCTTCACATTGGTCTCTCAGCATCTGCAATACTTTAAGTATTGAAGCAACGTTTTGCATAGTTCCAGATGTGCTGATATTTTTTGTTTCTTCCACTCTATCTCCTTTTTCTGATGCTCTTCCCTCCATTGTTTTTTCTTTATTTCACACCACAGCATCTGTGGTTGTCACCCCTTGTTCTATAGCCGACTTTTACTGTTTCATCATCTTTCTTCCCTCAACCTCCTCCTCCACTACCTTCATTATTAACACATCCATTAAGGTACTACCTTTAAATGAGATTGCTATGTTCTCAGAAACTGAGGAGTCACTATTCAAAGCAATTTAACCAGACTGGAGAGGCTCCTACTCTTTAAAATAACCTATGAGAGGTTATTTGCTAATAGTGAGTGGAACTTAACCAGATATTGCTGAATTGAGAGCTAAAGCAATTGAGATATTGAAACAGATATTAAGAGCTAAACAGATATTAAAACAGATATTGAGAGCTAAAGCAATTACATTGAGTATCAATTGGCTACTGGAAGGTAGGACTTGTTGCCAACAAAATTCAACTTAAGACAGCTTGGATGGCAACAGAACTCCAACTTCATTCCTCTGTTGTTTTCAAAAACTTACTTGGTTATCCTGGCAACTGAGCAGTTTGTTTCATCTGTCAGTTTTCTCCATTGTTGCTCTTTCCACTTCATCACTGGAATTGAAGGCCTAATGTCCTTCTAAATTCCTCACTGTGAACAAAAAAAAAGGTCCAATCAGTCATCTTGGATCAATGGGTCCAGTGATGCCATACAGGAGGCAATTCTCTTGCCAGTCAGTTTTAAATGGATACTGGGTAATCTTATAAATTGACTTTGTAATAAACTTTAAGATATATTTTGATAATTATCATTTTAATCACTTTATCTTAACATTCTCAGTTTTATCTTAATTGAGATCTTTAGAACTTTTCTCGGGTTTCACCATGGAAATTTTTTTTCTTAACTTTTTTCTTAATTACTTCCAAAAGGTTTTTATTTATCCAGTTCATTGAAATACAATTGACTAAAATTAATATTTTATCTACAACTGGGAGTGGCCCAACTCCGAATGGCCAGATCCCTAAGACTTTAGGGATCTGGCCAGTCTTAGGCCTAGGACTATGGGAGTGGCCTTAGGCATCTGAGACAATCAGGGCTTTAGGCCCCTCCCTAGTGCATCCCAGAATGCACTAAGAAGGGAAGGCCCACCATTTCGTAGTTCCAGGCCTACTGGCAGGAGGGAGTGGGCATCCCTCTTGCCGGCCATCAGATAAAGGTATGGGGCATTTAAGGGGGTTCAGCGGTGGCAGGGAGATTTTGGGGGTATTGGGTAGAGTCAGGAGTGTGGGGTGTGAGAGTCTTCCCATTCTTTGCAGTCTCAGTTTAAGCACCTGTTAGAAATACCTTCACTGTAGCAGTTTTGCAAGGTATTAGTTCACTCCCGGGTATTTTGTGTGGTAGTCCCTATGTCATGGAATGCCCTTCCAGAAACAGTCTGTCAAACTGGTTTTCTTCTAATTTGTCACAAATGTTTTAAAGCATTCTACTTTCATGAAACTTTTTTAAATTTGAGATATGATGCAGCTACTGCTTAGTGTGAAATGTTGTTTGTATTGTTGTGAGTTGTGTATGTTTTTATATAACCCACATAGATTTTAGGATATGTGGGATATAAATATTGTAAATAAATAAATAAAAAATAATGTGACCTAATAAAGAAGTGTGCAAAATATTGCATTGGAAAGACTGGGCCCATATACCTAACCATCAAGGCTAGATTTGATATTTCCATAAGCAATATGAATGTAAACATATCCAAATGGTTATTTTGATTCCATCACAATTTGATTCCCCCACCTGTGGGCGGGGCTTTGGGATGGCTGGGCCAATCCGGTCCCATTCTGGAGTCGGCTGGGGGGCAGTGATCGAGGGTTCGGGGGGGGGCGGGCGTTGGGGGGAGGGGGGGTTGCGTCGAGGGCAGGAGGGCCTGGGATCTCTCCTGCACGTAATATAGTGGGTGGTGGGGGGGGTAGGGGGTCACCTGGGCGAGGAGGGCTTGGACTCTCTCCTGGCACGATGTTAATCGGCGGGGCAAGAGGGCTTGAGCTTCCTCTTGCCTCGATGTTGTTGGGGGGGTCACGGTTCGACATGGCAGGAGGGCTTGGGCACCCTCCTGCCTGGATGGTTATGGGGAAGTAGTGAAGACGCAGGGGGATTGCGAAGATCTGCAACATGACATAATCAGGCTCGAGGAATAGGCATCAACATGGCAGATGAGGTTCAACGTGGTTAAGTGTAAAGTGATGCATGTCGGTAACAAAAATCTCATGCACGAATACAGGATGTCTGGGGCAGTACTTAGAGAGACCTCCCAGGAAAGGGACTTGGGAGTTCTGATCGACAAGTCGATGAAACCGTCCATGCAATGTGTGGCAGCAGCAAAAAGGGCAAACAGAATGCTAGGGATGATAAAGAAGGGGATCACGAACTGATCAGAGAAGGTTATCATGCCGCTGTACCGGGCCTTGGTGAGCCCTCATCTGGAGTACTGCGTCCAGCACTGGTCACCGTACATGAAGAAGGACACGGTACTACTCGAAAGGGTCCAGAGAATAGCGACTAAGATAGTTAAGGGGTTGGAGGAGGTGCTGTACAACGAAAGATTAGAGAAACTGTGCCTCTTTTCCCTCGAACAGAGGAGGTTGAGAGAGGACATGATCGAAACATTCAAGGTACTGAAGGGGATAGACTTAGTAGATAAGGACAGATTGTTCACTCTCTCCAAGGTAGGGAGAACGAGAGGGCACTCTCTAAAGTTGAAAGGGGATAGATTCTATACAAACATAAGGAAGTTCTTCTTCACCCAGAGAGTGGTAGAAAGCTGGAACGCTCTTCCGGAGGCTGTTATAGGGGAAAACACCCTCCAGGGATTCAAGAGAAAGTTAGACAAGTTCTTGCTGGACAAGAACGTACGCTATTAGGGCTAGTCTCGGTTAGGGTGCTGGTCATTGACCAGAGGGCTGCAGCGTGAGTGGACTGCTGGGCATGATGGACCACTGGTCTGACCCAGCAGCGGCAATTCTTATGGTCTTATGTTCTGCATTTCTTTCAGTTTTCTCTTCAGTTGGCCTAATTGGTTTTGGAGTTGTATTTCCCTTGCTCTAATCTTATTCATAATATCATCTTCCATGGTGATCATCTTGTTCTTTCCAACTTCTCAGCTCTACTTGTTCTTCAGCTTGTCAGAGTTTCTTCAGTTTGTGGGTAATAATAAGGTAACAAGATTTTCTAGATTCCTAAAATAAACAGGACTTTTGTATACAACAGTACATTTTATCACTGCCACAACATTTGGTACTCTGCTAAGACTACTCCCACTTATAACAATTCTTGTCCTAAACACAGGCATGCAAATTCTGGCAGCAAAAGTCTGTCAGGACAAAAATCCTGCCCAACTATCCAAATTCTAACATAGGAAAAGAATCCTGCCGACTATGCCAATTCTGTAGCCACACTCCCTCTGGTCCAAGTGCTGTAGGTCTTTTTCAATAAATGTGTAGTTGTAGTATTTGAGTGGCCAGCTAAACACTTAGAGAGAGGAGGTGGGAGCTCAGACAAATCAAAGTTAGGCACCATTTGTAGACACCTAGCAGTGTCTAAATTGACTTAGGTGCCAGTAGGCATGAATAACTTATATATTAAGCCAGAATTTTCTTGACCTAAAATACTGGTGCCTAACTGAATCTATGCCAAACTCCACCTCAAAACTGCTCTTAACCATGCTTACTTGTCAGTAGACACTGGTAGGTGCCTCTGTATAGATGCCTACATTGGAGCTGTAGGAACCTAGCCTATCAGCTAATTAAATTGTTATCATATTAATTGATTTTTAATGGCACTTTCAGTTATCAGTGCCACTTAAACCAATTAAAAAAATTAAGATAGGCGTGTAGACTAGTTAGACACCCAATCTATACAACTAACTATAGGCACCTAATATCATCATTCCTGTGGGATCTAAAAGATACTGTGTGCTAATGTCTACCCAAGGCTTTGTGCACAGTTACCATATATACTAGAATATATACCTATCCAAATATAAACCCTCCTGGCCCCCCTGAAGGCCTACCTTAGGAACCTGATGGTCCAGCAGTGAAGTGGGGCAGGAGTGATCCTTCTACGCTCCTGAACAGCAGTCTTCATAGTGAAAAAATGGTTGCCGCAAGTTTCGACAACCTTGCAAGATTTGGCAATCTTACAAAGATTACCACAGGAACACGCGACAACCATTTTTTTTTTTTTTTTTTTTTTGCTTTGGAGACTGCCAAACAGGAGCATAGTAGGATTGCTCCTGTGCCACCTCATCATTGGGGTCTAAGGTAAGTCTGCAGGGGGACTGGGAAGGAAGAGGATGGGATGGACTGGTTAGTTGTAGAGGCAAAGTCACTGTGAGGGATGGATCAATTGGTAACTCTGGCTCCCCGCACCACTGGACCATAAGGGCAGTACTGGAAGCCCACAGTGGGTCCAGGAAGGGGGGGGGGGGCTAGATGGGACTCAAATATAAACTTAGACCCCCATTTTGGGGACATTATTTTGGCCCCAAAATCTTTTTTATATGGTAGATTCACAAAACTGTGCTCTAGAACTGAGCTAACCTGTGTGTAAAGACTAGCATACTTTATTGCATTGGGCCTCCCCCACAACCCTCCCCCCCAAAAAAAACCCCCCAACAAAAAAACAAACCTTACCTCAGTATTAATTACCCTTCTTTCACCTAAGATCCCTAAGACCTAAGACTCCTTCCTCCATCCCATTTCAATCTGATAGCTTAGAAAGGACCAGTAAATGGATGGTGATTGAGGAGAAAACTGAAATTCTTGTTAGCAACAAATTGTGCTGGACCTGAAAATCTATAGGCACAGCTACCTTCTTGCTCTCTTCTTCTGTCTCTTTCTCTCTTACTCCAAGTTTCCAAGTTTATTCATATCTTACTATCCAGCACCAAGGGCAAAACATTCTGGGTGGCTTACAATTTAAAATCAGATCAAGCAAGAAATAAAGACATAAATTGCATACTGCATAAAAATAAGGTTAAAGAGAGAATGACAATTATTAAAAGAATAGAAGGGAAAGTAAACACATTAGGTAAAATCTTCTTACTTCAAGCAGAAAATTCTCCAGTGCAGATAGCCACTATTTATTTTAATAGGTGTCAGAAGAAAATTTTTTTAAATCATTTTTAAACTTATCAATGGTTCTCAATAATTGAAAAGCTAGAGGTATAGAATTCTAGAATTGTGGATCTTTTACGGAAAAAGTAATATCTCTAATATGTTCATGAACGATTTCTTGATGTGACAGAATGATAAGACTTTTTTGATTTTCTGATCTGAGAGTTCGCTCCCCTTCTTCTTTTTCTTTTATTCCTCCTTTTCTTTCTTTCTACTCCTGTTCTTTTCATCTTTCTGATCCAATCCTGTTAGTTGCAGCAGCCAAAATTTCACTTTTTCTTGCAAACTGTTCTAGGCAGCAGGATTCTATCATAACATATGCAATCAAAGCTCAGCGTTGTCTGAAATGGGTCATAAATTTTTGGCCACAGCATGCAGTTACTAATTAGCTCATAGCTCAGTGAATAGGGTGATAATTTACAGAAGGTAATTATGCCTTCATTTGCATCTCATTACACTCATTAACATGTGTCACAGTGATTCAGTTTAATGGTTTCTCTCTAAACAGTTAAGAACATAAGAATTGCCATAATGGGACAGACCAAAGGTTTATCAAGCCCAGTATCCTGTTTCTAACAGTGGCCAAACCAGGCCCCAACTACCTAGCTAGATCCCAAGTCCCAAAACAGATTCTATGCTGCTTATCCAATGAATAAGCACTGGATTTCCTCAAGCCATCTCAATAATGGCCTATAGACTTCTCTTTTAGGAAATTATCCAAACCTTTTTAAAATCCTGCTAAACTAATTTATTACACCACATTTTCCAGCAACAAATTACAGAGTTTGATTACACTTTGTGTGAAAAAATATTTTCTCCAGTTGTTTTAAATCTATTACTTAGTAGCTCCACCGCATGTCCCCTAGTCCTAGTATTTTGGGAAAGAGTAAACAAGTGACTCACATCCACTTCTTCCACTCTACTCAGTATTTTATAGACCTCAATCATATTTATTTATTCATTCAATTTTCTATACCATTCTCCCAGGGGAGCTCAGAATGGTTTACATGAATTTATGCAGGTATTCATGCATTTTTCCCTGTCTGTCCCATGGGCTGAGGGGAGATATGATTGAAGTCTACAAAATCCTAAGTGGAGTAGAACGGATACAAGTGGATCGATTTTTCACTCCGTCAAAAATTACAAAGACTAGGGGACAATCAATGAAGTTACAGGGAAATACTTTTAAAACCAATAAGAGGACATTTTTTTTCACTCAGAGAATAGTTAAGCTCTGGAACGCATTGCCAGAGGTTGTGATAAGAGCAGATAGCATAGCTGGTATTAAGAAAGGTTTGGACAAGTTCCTAGAGGAAAAGTCCATAGCAGTGGCATACCTAGCATAAGTGACACCAGGGGACCATCATTTTTTGACACCCCCCGTCATCTGTACAAAAAACATGATTTTTAGTAACAAGCCACACGTCACACATGAGTACCTAGGAAAAGGCAGCATCTTACATACTGCAGTGAGCAGTACAACATCAATACACCCATTGTAAAACTAAACAAGCCAGATCAATCCTACACCGTCAATCCTAACAGAAAACCATGTCTTTCAAACACACAGAAAACACCTTTGCCTAGTATGGAATATGTAATCACAAACTAACCCCTCCCTCTTTTACAAATCTGTAGTGTGGATTTTAGCCACGGTGGTAACAGCTCTGACGCTCATAGAATTCTGAGCATCAGAGCTGCTACCACCACGGCTGGTGCTAAAAAACGCTCCACAGTTTTGTAAAAGGGGGGATAAAATAGAAATACATAGACAAAGGTTAAATTGAACCAGTAAGATGCTGGACTCTGCATACAATGCAACACCACAGAAACAGTGACACATGTCTCCTAAAGCAATAAATAAATAGAAAATTTATTTCTACCTTTGTCTTCTGTGGTTTCTGTTTTCCTCATCTTCTTGTAACTCTCTTCCTTCCATCCACTGTCTGCCGTATCTCTTCCCCTATATGGCTTCTTCTCTCCTTCTATGCCCCTTCCAGAAACCGTATGCCTCCCCCTTCCATCTCTCCTTTCACCCCCATTGGTCTGGCATCTCTCTCCTCTCCTTCCCTCTCCCACATCTGTCCTCTGCAATCCTTTTCCATTTTTCCCTCATTTTCCTTTTCAATTTATTTTCTGCATCTGTCTAGATTACGTTCTTACTACCCTCTCATCAATGTCCTTTTTTACTGTCTACCTAAAGCTTGCCACCTCTTTCCCTCAACCCTTCAGTGTTTCCCTAACTCAATCCTTTTCTCCCCATCATGTGCCCTCCTTTTATTTATCCCCTCCTTCCATCATGCACTTTCATCCAGCGTCTGCTCCCCTCTTTCTCTCCTCCCATTTCCTTCCTGCATTTGCTCCCTTATCTCTCCCTTCTGCACTTCCATCCAGCATAGGCTCCCCACTACCATCCAATGTCTGCCATTTATCCAATGTCTGCCATTTCTCTCTCCATCCACCCCTCTTCAATTAGCATCTGTCCCCTTTCTTTCCCTCCAATATCCTTCCCCCTTATGTCTCTCCCCTTTCTCTGTACATCAATTCCATCAGCACCACCCTTCCATATCACCCTGCCCCTTTCTTTTCCTCCACCACTCTTCCATTCCAGCAATCCTGCTCCTTTCTCTCCCTTCATGCAGCAAGATCCCACGATGACTGTAGCTGCTGGCTGCCAGTCCACCCCACTCCGACGTAATTGCTCTGGAGTGGACTCGGCAGACGCATGCTGGAAGGTCCCGCGATGACTCGTCTGCTGGCTCTGCTTCGGAAGAAATAAGTTACGTCGGAGGGGGTGGACCCGGCAGACGCAGGGAGTTATGGCAAAGTCCCGCAATGACTGCGCCAGCCGGGCCCACCCCCTCCGACGTAACTTACTTATTCAGGAGCAGAGCCAGCAGATGAGTCATCGCGGGACCTTCCTGCACCTCAGTGTGGCTGCCGACTCTGCTGCAAAGAAAGTAAGTCAGAGGTAATGTGACCATTTATTTTTCTCATCAAAAGGGGACATCTATTAATTGACTGTGTATCCTTTCTTTCATTTCTTTCTTTCTGCACTCAGGCCCAACAATTGTCCCTTTCCATTCCCTCCCTCCTTCCTTCCCATGTCCATAGTGCCCCCAGTGCCTCCTTCTCATGTCCTTAGTGCCCCCAGTGCCCCCGTCCTGTGTCCTTAGTGCCTGCAGTGCCTCCTTCTCATGTCCTTAGTGCCCCCAGTGCCTCCGTCCTGTGTCCATAGTGCCCCCAGTGCCTCCGTCCTGTGTCCATAGTGCCCCCAGTGCCTCCTTCCTGTGTCCTTAGTGCTCCCAGTGTCTCCTTCTTATGTCCCCCCACTGCCTTCCAGATTTTGACCACCCCCAAAGCCAGCCTGTCTGCCTGTCTACCTATCTGCCTCCCTCCCTGCCGCGCTAAAGCCAGCCAGCTTGCCTGCCTACATCCTTCTCTCCCTGCCACGGAAAAAAAAAAGCGCCTCTCTCCTTCCTTTCCCCTGGTCCACACCACAGCAATCTTACCTCCCCGTTGCTGCTGCTAATCGTCGCCGACAATACGTCTTCTTTCCGACGTCAGAATTGACATCGGAAAGAAGACGTATTGTCGGCCAATTCTGACGTCAGAGAGGACATTCCGGGCCAGCCTGCCTGGCTGGCCTGGAATGTCCTCTCCAATGTCAGAATTGACGTTGGAAATAAGATGTATTGTCGGCGGCGATTAGCAGCAGCAACGGGGAAGTAAGATTGCAGTGGCGCGGATTGGGGGAAAGGAAGGAGAGAGGCGCTTTTTTTTTTTCCGCGGCAGGGAGAGAAGGATGTAGGCAGGCAAGCTGGCTGGTTTTAATGCGGCAGGGAGGGAGGGAGATAGGTAGGCAGGCAGGCAGGCAGGCTGGCTTTGGGGGTGGACAAAATCTGCTGCTGTCTCATTTGCAGAAACATCACCCTTCGAGATAGGTTCATAGGATGGCAATAGTAGGCTTGGGACTCCATTCAGTTGTATATATATATAACAGTATCTCAATAAACAATAACCCACAGACTGATATATAATTCAAAACACTTTGGGCTCCTTTTACAAAGGTGCGTTAGGGCCTTAACGCGCGGAATAGCGCATGCTACAATGCTGTGCGTACTAGCCGCTACCGCCTCCTTTTAAGCAGGCGGTAATTTTTCAGCTAGCGTGCACTATAGCGTGTGCTAATCTCGTGCGTGCATTAAAAACGCTAGCGCACCTTAGTAAAAGGAGCCCTTATTCATAAAGTATATTTGAGTGAATTTGAGAAATTATTTTTGTGCTCATAGAGCAGGAGAATAATCATGAAGTTACAAAGAACTAGTAGTTATCTTCAGTATTCTTTTTTTTTTAAGTTCAATAAAGTTTTATTTTATTTATGGATGAAAAAGAGAACAAAAAAACATATCAACATTATCAATACAGAAAAGAGAACCAATGTCTGTAATGAATCAGAGATACAAAGAATTAGATCATATCAGGGTCATTAACACGCACCGCTAGTATATACATTAATATAGGTGAGCAAAATTACAATATAAGAAGCAAAAACACAAGAGATAGAGCATCAATATTATAGTGAGGTACTTGCAATAAGGATGGAACATTATTAGTGTCGCAGCAAAGACATTTCAATCATGTTTTGAACAGTATTGCAGCACAGGGTCCCAAATATCATGAAAATGAGACAAAGAACCCATTTTTTTGGCATGTAATAGTTCGTACTTGACAATAAAGACAAGTTAGACCACCAAGCAGCATGCGAAACACTAGGTAAATTTTTCCAATTGGTAAATATGACTCTAAGAGCTAGTAGAAGGAGTGCTCTCAAAAGAATACCTTCAGAGTTAGTTAGTTGGACCTTTAATGCTGGAGCTCCCATTATAATCACTGAATAGGAGATATGTTCATCGATATGCATTATCCCACAGATGTCTGTCCAAATCATTTGCCAGAAATTACCAAGCATTGGACAATCGAAAACCATATGTTGAAGTGTACCATCGTGTAATGAACAGGACCAGCATGACTTGGATAATGAAGTGTTCATTTTTGCTAGCCTACAGGGTGTCCAAAATGCTCTATGTAATAAAAAGAAAGCTGATTGTAAGATGGAGGCAGAGTGTAGAGCTCTGCCAGCAGAAAGCCATATCTCAGACCAATTCTCTACATCTAGTGTTAAGTTAAGATCCTTTTGCCAGGATTCTCTTATGTTCAGATCACCAGGATATTTGTAATCCTGTAAATGTTTATACCATTTGGAAGCCGTCTTGGAGGAACAAGCAAGCATGGTACAACAGGAGACAAAAGTAGGTGTGTCAGAAGTGAACGTATGTGACTTGAATGCCTTTTTGATACAGTGGGTCAGTTGTAACCATCTAAAAAATTGTGAAGGGGGTAAGTCATATAAGCGGCAAATGGAATGGAAAGGAAACCAGGAGATACCATCAAAGAGTTGAGATACTGACCATATACCGCGAGATTGCCAACATTTCCAGGAAATCATTATCTTCAGTATTCTAATCACAGCACATTGCTACGCAGTATCCCAAATCCTTATATATAAAGTACGTATAATTGTAAAAGTGCACTTATCTTATTAAAAAAAGTGTTGTGAACCTCAGCCTCCCAAGGTTATTTAGAGTCAGTCACCAAAGTGCCCAAGAATTGTTATTAGTAATGCCATCTTGTAAAGATTGTAGATTGCTCTCCTCTAAGAAGAGAACACTTTTGGGCAGAATTGCAGAGCATAGGAATTCATTACCCAATGAAATAAGAAATTTATCTAATATTGAGCTTTATAGGAAGGCAATAAAAATATGCTTATTCCAGAAGTATCTTTGACTAAACAGGGTAGATAACTGTTTATAAATTATTGCTATATTATATTGTCTCATTGTGATCCGCCTGGAATTTTGTGGTTAAGCAGATATAAATATGGAAATTAAATTAAACATATGTGACCTAACATTGAAGAGAAATTTTAAGATAGAAAGGTAACTATAAAGCACATGTGAAAGAAAGGTAAAACTATAAAGCACAAGTGTAAATATAGAGAGCCTGTTTGGAAATATCCAAGAATGACAGGTGTGCTAGATGTGTATGTGCATCTGAGTTCTACATTTATATGAGTTAGGTATATTGTATATAATAAATGTCAAAAGGAGATTTTGAATATCCTATTCAATATCCTTTATGGATAGGCAGGTATATATGTACACATATATAACATAAATCTTTCACATAGAAGCTTTGTCCTATAAACCAAATTTCAGTGAATCAATTGAATTCAAATTTAGGCCCCCTTTTATCAAGCTGTGTTAGTTTTTTTTTTTTTTTTAATCACTGGCAGCTGCGGTAAAAGCTCTGATGCTCATAGAGTTCCTATGGACATCAGAGCTTTTATTTGAGCAGCTGGAGAAAAAAAACCCCTAATGCAGCTTGATAAAAGGGGGCCTTAGATTTGAAACTGAATTTTAATGTTAATTTTAAACTTAGAATTTTGAATTATGGTTTTACTAGTTTTTAAGCCCGTTACATTAACGGGTGCTAGAATAGATGTGTCTGTCTGTCTGTCTTTCTTTCTTTCTGTCTCTCTCCTTGGCTGCTGCCTGTCTTTCTTTTTTTCTTTCTTTCTCCTTGGCCAATGCCTGTCTGTCTGTCTTTTTTTATTTCTGTCTCTCTCTCTCCTTGGCCACTGTCTTTCTTTCTTTCTTTCTGTCTCTATTCTTGGTCGCCTTCTGTCTTTCTTTCTTTCTTTCTATCTCTATCTCTCCTTGGCCACTGTCTGTCTGTTTTTCTTTCTTTCTGTCTCTCTCTCTCACTCTCCTTGGCCACTGTCTGTCTGTATTTCTTTCTTTCTCTCTCTCCTTGGCAGCTTTCTGTCTTTCTTTCTATCTGTCTCTCTCTCTGTCACTGCCTAACTTTTCCATATTAGCATCAATGTGTGAGTCATTCTGTGTATATTCAGTCGGCACCTCTTGCTTTACACTACCCAAACTGTGGTCTTCTTCCCGGTTCTTGTCTTCACCACTCTCATTCTGCTGGGCTGCAAATTCGCCATTCACTGGGGCAGAAACATCTGCACAGGGCTCCTTCCTCTCTGTCTCATTCGTAGCTTCCTCTCTTGTTAGCTTCTCAACATTCTTCTCAGCTTTGTCCTTCTCAGTCATGCTGTTTTTGTTTGTTTTCTGAAGTGGCCCCCTCAGCACGGGCTTTGTTTTCCTTCTGATTTGGTTTCCTTGCTGACTCGGACTGCTGCTTCTTCACGTCATCACCAGTGTTGCTGTCACTATCACTGTCCTGCCCTTTTTCCATCTGTTCTCCAGAACTGCCACACGTGCCATAAACTGCCACAGGCTCCACCACTGTACGCATCGCAGAAGCAGCATGGAGAGAAAAGTGCTGCACCGTGCTACCGCTGGCTTCGGTGTCTTCTATCCACTGTGGCCAACCCTAGCTTAAACAGGAAGTAGTCAGAGAGGGCGGGCCGCAGTGGACAGAAGACGGAAAAGCCAGCGTTAGCGCAGTGCAGTGCTTTTCTCTCCATTTAAACGCGGGTGAGCCGGCGAGAAGGAGGAGGTGGTGGTTTTGGCGGTGAGTGAGGGAGGGAGGGGGGAGTCGCCGGCTGTGCTGTACTTTCCCGATCTGGCCGCCGCATACGCACTGTGACCAGCTGTTGCAGGAGCGGAGCGGGCTTCTGGAGGCGATCAGCGTGTGGCTGCGGTCTCGTGCTGAAGTTTGGAGACGGTGACACGACAGCGTCCTCTATCCCAACTCTCTGGCAGACGCGGTAAGAGCTGAGAGGGCCAGCGGAATAAATATTTAGCCTCCCCCCTCCAGCGCGGTCTCAGAACTGGTTCGGTGTCATCCGCCTCGGGGGAGGGAGAGAGACACGCGCATGCACACTTCCTATGGGTCGCTACAGCTCACGGCAAACGGAAGCACGCATAGGAAGTGCGCATGCGTGGCTTACCGTTTTATTATATTAGATTTCTTTACTGTAGCTTAAACCAAAAATAAAAATAACCAAATAGCCAAATAGTGCACTCTGCAATATGATGTGGATCCTGTAACGTAAAAACAGTGTCATACAGATGCCTGGAAATATAAAATGGACAGTCAAAAAAAAAAAAGAGCCATCGCATGGGTTGAAATAAAAAAACATTATATAGTTCTGTCCAGAAGGAAAATGTAGAAGTTGAAAATCAAAAACTAAAAGCCAAAATTCCTGAAAGGTCATATGAAAAATGGCATAGGTAGTGTTGCTGAAAGGTTGATTGTATAATTAGAGTTGTCCTGTTAACATCATATACTAAAATATCAGTATGTTAGCAACAAAGGACCAACTCTCAGGCTAGGAGTAGAGGATGTTAGATTAGCATATTAAACACCCCTCCTCCCATGGCCACAACAATCATCTAATAACCTACATTAGGGAGGCACACAAAATGAGTTATGCCTTCTGTGCCGGCAAACATCATCTGGAGCCAAAGGCAGTCCTAACTTAATTTGCAGCCCAAAGGATATTGCCAGTGACAGTCAATCATATACTTTGCCCTGCCAATAGAAGGGGAAGGGTGTGGGAAAGAGAGAGATTCCAGACCAGGGAATGGAAGGGAAGGAGGTGCAAGACTGTGGGAAGGAGTGTAGAGAGATACTGGACCAAGTAAGAGGGGGAAGGGAAGGAGAGAGATATTAGATCACAGGGATGGGGGAGGGAGTGAAGCAGGAGAGAGAAATTCCAGACCAGGGAAGGAAAAGAAAGAGAGATTCCAGACAACAGCAGGTGAGGGAGGAGCAGGAGGGAGGAGGGAGCAGGAGGGGGGGAAGGGGGAGAGAGAAGGGAAGGAGGGAAGAGAGATACTAGAATGTGGTGAGGATAGAGATACCAGACCACAGGAAGGGGGGAAGGGAAAGAGAGAGATATCAGACCATAGGGAAGGTGGAAGGAAGAGGAGAGAGAGATGTAAGACCAGGGGAGAGAGATTCCAGACTGGTGGGGGGGGAGGAGAAAAGAGAGATGCACGACCATGGGAAGGGGTCAGGGAAGGAAAGAGATGTTGGACCATGGGAAGGGAAGGGGAAGGAGAGGGAATAGGGTATAAGAAAGAGGGAAGAGTTGTACACATGGACAGATGGTAAGGGAAGAAAAGACATGGAAAAGTAGATTTTGAGAAGAAAGCAGAAAGTGAAGAAAGAGAGAAAAACAGCAAATGAATAAGGTAGTACTAGAAACACAGTTAAGAACACAGGAAGAAGAGTACACACAGAAGAAAATACAACCAGAGACTGGGAAAAGATGAATAGAAAAATAAAATCATCAGACAACAAAGGTAGGGAAAATGATTTTATTTTCAATTTAGAGACTGAAATGTGTCAGTTTTGAAAATTTATATCTGCTGTCTATATTTTACATGGTTCAGGAAATAATTAATTTCTTTCTATTTGGTGTACTGCATGTAGAATCTGGCATCTTAGGGTTTTGTTTATGTATATTAGTATTTTAGTTTGTGGTCCTGTATTTACGTGGAGGGGCATAATCGAAAGGGACATCTAAGTCCGTTTACTTCCAACTCGCAAGTCGTCCAAAGTAAAAAACAGCTTAAGACACATTTTTGAAAAATACGTCCAAATTTTTTTTCATTTCAAAAATCGTCTAATTAGACGTCCTGCTGATCTGATCGTGCAAGCCACTAAATTGTCCATCTTTATAGCGCATTTTTATCCAACTTTTCGTCCAAGTCCAAAATGCCTAGAACAAGCCCTGTTGGATGTGGGAGGTGTCTGCAAAGTGATGGACTGCATACCCAGACATGCCACCTAAATAGTGGGGTACCTTACAGGTCACTGCTGTGAACTTCACAAAAAGGGTGCCATGTCTTCTCCTCACTACAGCTCCCTTATAGGTCACGGTGAGACCCCCAAACCACCTCCAGAATCCCCTAGACCCACTTATCTACCACCCCAATAGCCCTTATATACCAGTACAAAAGGGTTTTAGGGTGTATAGGGGAGTGCACATGTTTAAGTATCAATGCAGTGATTACAGGGGCTTATGGGCATGGGTCCTCCTCTCTCTGGGTCCCTAACCTATCCCCAAGATGACTTAAGCTGCCTCTGTGCTGGACGACTAGGCTTTCCTATGCCAGGCGGCCAGGTGATGATGGTCTGGAGGCTGAATTTTAAAGTTGTGATTAATATTTTTATGGGGGGGTCGGTGATCACTGGGGTAGTGTGTGGGGGTCTGTTTTATGTGTTTGCAGTGCTTAGGTGACTTTAGGTGGGTTTTTGTGACTTAGAAGATGTTTTACATGGTCTAAGTCACAAAGTCCAAGTTCCGTCGATCCTGAGCTGTATAACTTTCGGTTATACATGCTGTACGACTAAGTCTAAGCCAGCCCATGTCCCGCCCAACTCCAGCCCTCGACATTCCTCCCGAAATGCCCCGTTTAGCTTTGGTCATTCAGCAGCACTATGAAGGCCTAGATCATTTAGAAATACGTCCAAAACCCGTTTTTATTATTGGCACTTGGACGTATTTGGGAAATATTTAGGACGGTTTTTGGATGTTTTTCTCTTTCAATTATGAGCCCCATATAGAGTTTATCTGTGTTCTGCACATGTGACCAAGGCCAGGTTTCTGGTAGGAATAAATGTTGAGAAGCATTATTGGTATTATAGCCCCAAGTAGGAAGATATTTGTCAGTTCTCCTTCAGCCCTTTCGGACCCAAAACGGCCCTCACTTAAAAATTGGTGAAGACCATTGCCCTAGAATTAACATATGGCTCCAGAAAAAGGAGGATGGATTGAAACATCTGGGTTTTACTTCATTGCTTTAAATGGAAGTAAAACCCGGATATCTTGATCTGTCCTCCTTTTTCTGAAGCATGTCAGAGGCAGAGCTTGAGTGAGTCTAAGGCGGAGCTTGTGTGGAGTCTAGGGTAGAGCTTTTAGCCCCCCAAAACAAATTGTGTTCTGCTGCTTATGCCTAAACCCAAGGGAAATGCAAGTTAAATTGAATCAAACAATATCAAGCCGCGTTAGGTTTTTTTTTTTTTTTTTTTTTAATTGCCAGCCTCTGAAGTAAAAGTTCAGGTAGCAGCTAGTGATTTAAAAAAAAAACACCCTAACACGACTTGATAAAAGGGGGCCTTAATTTTCTGTTACATTCATAAATGAGTAGAGAGCCAAAATGATAAATACATTGAATTTAAGTGGATTCAGGGTGTAATATATCTTTAACAACATCTAGAACACTAGATAATATGGAATTTGAGCTGTCAAATGTATTAACAGTACTTATTCTCTTTATTGGGGAGTATATATATAAATATATATATATATATACTAGTTTTATAGCCCGTTACATTAACGGGTGCTAGAATATATATGTGTGTGTGTGTGTGTGTGTGGTTTTATTTCTTTTTCTCTCTTTAGCCAGGTGCTAGAATAGATGTGTGTGTGTCTTTCTTTCTTTCTCTCTCTCCTTGGCCGCTTTCTGTCTCTCTCTTTACTCGGCTGTCCACCATCACCCCTTGCCTGTTCCACCTGTCCAGCAGTAGGCTTTCTCCCTTCCTTTTACCTCCCCCTGTCCAGCAACACTCCTTACCTGCTCCCCAGTCCTTCTTCCCTGTTCCCCCTGTCCAGCAGCACTCCTTACTTTCTCCCCCTGACACTCTTACCTGCTCCCCTTGTCCTTCTTCCCTGCTCTCCTTGTCCAGCAGCAATTATTCCCTGCTCCCCAGTCCCTCTTCCCTGCTCCCCCTGTCCAGCAGCACTTCTTACCTGCTCCTCTGTTCCTCTTCCCTGCTCCCCCTGTCCAGCAGCACTCCTTACTTTCTCCCCCTGTCCTTCTTCCCTGCTCCCCCTGTCCAGCAACAATTCTTCCCTGCTCCCCAGTCCCTCTTCCCTGCTCCCCCTGTCCAGCAGCACTTCTTATCTGCTCCCCAATCCCTCTTCCCTGCTCAGCAGCACTTCTTACCTGCTCCTCTGTTCCTCTTCCCTGCTCCCCCTGTCCAGCAGCACTCCTTACTTTCTCCCCCTGACCCTCTTATCTGCTCACCCTGTCCAGCATGCGGCTTCTGTTCTTTAAAACAGCCTACCGGCTGTAAGGAACCTCACAGGCCACTCTGAGGCATGGTGACTTTTCGTGTACAGCACTCTCCACACGCTGCTTCGGGGCCGTGTACTGCCCTGATTTACTCTGGCACGTCCCTGATGACATCATCAGAGATGCGGCAGAGCAAATCAGGGCAGTAGAAGGCCCCGAAGCAGCGTGTGGAGAGTGCTCCACAGGCTGCTTGAATCACTTCCCTTCCCGCCCCTTGAAGTGCGCCACGGCTCCTCTCGATCCCCGCCAGCGTCGGAAGCCTTCCCCAATGCTGGTGCGGCTCGTGAGAGGAGCCGACAGGAGAGCAGGATGTCCAGCGCTGGGGTCCAGCGTTTCCGCTGTAGAGGCGATCGTTGGCTGGCTGCGGTCTTGCACTTGCGACGCGTGTATGGTGACGTATTATGCGCGCATGCGCATTAAGCTGGCACAGTGCGAAAGAACAGGGATCAGGGAACACGTTTTGCAACTGCGCATGCGCGGGCTACCATTTTATTATATAGATATATATATATATATACACAGTGGAACCTTGGTTTACGAACATAATTCGTTCCAGAAGCATGCTCATAAACCAAATTACTCATAAATCAAAGCGAGTTTCCCCACAGGAAGTAAAGGAAACTTGCTTGATTGGTTCCACCTACACACACCCCCCCCCGCGGCCACCGGCGCTGCTCCACCCTACTCCACCATATCCCCAAAAGACACCCCCCATCCCCGAGGCCACTGGTGTGCGTCCACATCCCCCCCCATGAATCGGCATTGCCCCCCCCTCACGAACACTCAAACGCCCAAACTGAAGCCTTACCCCTATTTGGCACCGGCATGCAGCACCAACCCACAGGAGGTGCCGGTGCCAGTGCCCGAAGATCATGCTGCTTGGCGAACTGGGCCTTGAGCATCTGCGCATGCTCAAAGTCTTCTGGTTCCTGCCTCTCTGGCTCCCGCCTCTCTCTGAGATTCTCGGAGAGAACGAGAGCCAAAAGGCCCAGTCCGGCAAGCAACATAAACTTTGAGCACTGCCACCTCCTGTGGGTTGGTGCTGTGTGCCGGTGCCAGATGTGGGTAAAGCTTCAGTTTGGGTGGGCGAGCGTTCCCAAGGGGGGGCAATGCCGGTTAGCAGGAGGGGACTGCTTTCACGGGCAATGCTGGTTCACGGGCAGGGGGACTTGCAAAGTGAGTCAATGCTCGGTTTGCGAGTCACGATGTGCGAAAATGTTTTGCTCGTCTTGCAAAACACTCGCAAACTGCATTACTTGCAAACCGAGGTTTGACTGTATATGTATGCTTTTCATTTAATAGGCCTCGTAATCAATGAACTCTTGTAATTACAACTATTTTAACATACATTGACTACAGTGATAGTTATCACATATAGTTTTGTTTTGGAAGACTAATTGAAGATCTGATATTCCTTTTTTGTTGTTGTTTTTTATTAGCTTGGAGTCTTCTATAGTACTCTGATTTCCATAAACAAACCCCAATGCAGAGACAGACAGAAAGATGTACCTCTGTGGACACTTCCACATTTTCTAAACATTTATTTTTACTGTCTATATGGATAACATCACAGTAGGGCTAAGCTGGCTTAAAAATGACTAGAACAAAAACTCTGTGATGCAAACCCTTGCCTGCAACTATGCATTTGAAACATTTCTGTCTAAGATATTTCCTTGTGATATGTAATGGGTTAGGCCTCATACCTTAATCAAAAAGGGTTTTTTCAGCCTCTGGAGCTTAAATCCATTAAATCATATTTTGACAACTCTGCATTCAGAATCCTGGTACAATCCCTTGTACTGAGTCAACTCGACTACTGTAACATCGCCTATTTAGCAATCTCCCAAAAGAATATGCGACGCTTACAATTAATGCAAAATGCTGCGGTCAGACTTATCTTCGGTCTGAAGAAATTTGACCACGTGATGCCATACTACAAACAGCTACACCGGCTGCCCTTGGAAGTTTAAGTTCGCCTGCCTCTGCTTTAAAGTTCTTTACGGTCTAACCCTTAAATACATAACCGACCTCTTCTCCTTCTCAGCCAACAGACACAAGAGAAGCTCCCACTTACACTTTGTTTCCCCCCCAGTTAGAGGTTGCAAACTAAAAAAACACCATGAACACCTTCTCTCACATCAAGCAGCGTTATGGGGTAAAGATCTAGAACAACTGATCTCGCCCACCACTTACGAGGTATTCAGGAAGCACCTCAAAACTCACCTGTTCCTGAAATATCTAGACAGTTGACCCGTTCCTCTCTTTCCACTCTTTAACGGTTCTCTTGTCCCATCCCCTTCTTGTTGACCAATCCCTTAACTTCTCTCAACTTGTACTTCATTAATCTTTTGTAAACCGCATAGAACTTAACGGTACTGCGGTATATAAACTGTTGTTATTATTATTATTATTATCTTTTGATCGGTGCATTTAGAAACCTTATCAGATGGAAACACAGGCACTCAGGAACTAGGAAATAAGTAGCAGCCAAACCCTCTCTGCCCTTCCCCTGAACAAAGATAGACTCCTATCTTATTAAGGATTAGTATCTCAGCACTTTAGTACTATGGACCCCTGAAGCATCACAGCGATACCTGCTTAATACCTGCTGGCAAAGAGGACCTCTCCTGATCTCACCTAGATTGAGCCTAGATCTGGACTAAGAAAGAAGTTTTTATACCAAACAACACTTTTGCTCCAGCTTAACTCTTTTGGGAAATTTCTGTCTTCTCACATCTCAGAAAAAAAGGCTTACCAAATCGTCTGACCGCCTAAATTTGAGATTTGTTGAACGTTTAGCACAGGATGCTACTAGTAAAACCTTTTATTTCCTGGGTATGGACAGAAGCCATTGGCAGGCCCCTACTTCTTGTCTCTATGAGGCACCTTACCCAGGAGCATAGACCAACTTAACTGTGAGATTACAAAAAAAAAAAAAAAGAGTTATGGTAATTTTCTGGTGTCAGTTATATCTGTGCAGGGAGATAAGAACATAAGAACATAAGAAACGCCTTCACCGGATCAGACCTAGGTCCATCTTGTCCGGCGATCCGCACCACGGAGGCCCAGTTAGGTGCTCCCTGTTGGAGACCCGGATTTCCTGTATCCCCGGATATGATTTGCAAGAAGGTGTGCATCCAACTTGCGCTTGAAACCCTGAACACTAGTCTCCATCACAAGCTCCTCTGGGAGAGCATTCCAAGCGCTCACCACTCGCTGTGTGAAAAAGAACTTCCTGACATTTGTCCTGAACCTGCTACCACACAGTTTCAGGCTATGACCTCTTGTCCATGTCACATCTGAAAATGTCAGTAATGCTTCTTCCTGGTCCATTATGTCAAATCCTTTTAATATTTTAAAAGTCTCTATCAAATCCCCTCTCAATATTCTCTTTTCGAGGGTGAACAGTCCCAGTTTTCTGAGGCGTTCCTGGTAGCTCAAATTCTCCATACTAGTTTCGTGGCTCGCCTCTGCACCCTCTCCAGCAGAGTTATATCTTTCTTGAGGTATGGAGACCAGTATTGGACACAGTATTCTAAGTGATGGCAGCCTTGCAAACACTACCCATGATTTCCTGCATGATTTGTCAGATGCACTTGTGCTTCTGAGTTCTCTGTTATTTGAGCTGCGTGGTGCCTGGAACTAACATGATTGGGCTTCCTGTGAGTTCTACGATGCCGTCTAGCTTCTGTTTATTTCTTCTGATCTGTGCAATAGAAGTGGAAAAAATGCACATATTGAGTCAAGGAACTGTGGGCTTCACCCCCTCCTCCTCCCGATTAAAGGATTCCTGCCAACTTCTGATCATAGCTGGCGTACATCTAGGGCATATAGCAACCACCAGTGTGATTTTTAAATCATGCGGCAAACCAGTAATTTTGTTTTGTCCTGCTTTGCTACCCTTGTCTCAATCTTCCCTAGTTATCAAGACCATATGCAGAATAGTGGCTTTATTACCCCCTTTAGGAGATGCACCATGCTGACTTCTGATTTCACTTTGGGAATGCATGTCTATGTTCAGAGTAAGGGAGTTGTAGTAACATGAGCCAGCTAAGACAAGCAACCCACACTCAGCAAATTATGGTATAAGCAAATGATATTTATTAAAGGTATCCAGTAAGGCTCCTGCTCACTTCACAGGAAGCCTGGAAACAATACTCAAAGCTAATTCTGTAAGCGTAAGAGTGCTCTTCGGTGGCCTGCTGCTGCATAATATGTGAATGTCTCTCAGCTTAGGGTTACCAGACATCAGAATTTACCTGGATAAGTCCTCTTTTTAGAGGACAGTCTGAACGTCCAGATGGGTTTACAAAATCCAGCAGTTTGGGAGCTCGGTGCCACGTCTGGAGGGTATCCACGCATGCGCGGATGCAGCGTGATGATGTCACATGCATGTCACCATTGCATCGCATCCATGCATGTGCAGATGGCCTACAGACTCAGCCCCGAAGAGACGAGGTTTGTGTGGGTCAGGGGTTGGGTTGAGGAAAGGGGTGGGGTTGCGGGTAGAACAGGACGGGCTGTGGGCGGAATGGGGCAGAGCCATATGTCCTCTTTTATCGACATGAAAATCTGGTAACCCTATCTCAGCTCATCAGCACTCTTACTAGTCTCTAGTTTGGTCCCAGAATCCAGAGTCCTTAAGGGCATAGAGAGAGTAAATAAGGACAGATTCTTCAAACTGAGAGGAGCCACAAGCACTAGGGGTCACTCGGAGAAATTGAAAGGGGACAGGTTTAGAACAAATGCTAGAAAATTCTTTTTTACGCAGAGGGTGGTGGACACATGGAACGCGCTTCCGGAGGAAGTGATAGGCCAGAACTCTGTACAGGGATTCAAGAAGGGTTTGGATAGGTTCCTGGAGGATAAAGGGATAGAGGGGTACAGATAGAAACTTGAGGTAGGTTATAGAAGTGGTCAGAAACCACTTCACAGGTCACAGACCTGATGGGCCGCCGCGGGAGCGGACCGCTGGGCGAGATGGACTTCGGTCTGACCCAGTGGAGGCAACTTCTTATGTTCTTATGTTCTTAGTATAATCTGTAGCATACAGGTGTCAAACTCAAGTCCTGTGGGGTGAATCTGGCCTGCCTGGCCGTTTTATGCGGCCCGCGGTGTGATGCGGCATTTTCATTGCCACTCCTGATATTATCTTCTGGCCAGCTCCCTCCTCCTCACTGCCGCAGTGCGCACAAAACTGTGGGCAGTGGCTCCTACGCGCATTCTGTGTCTGAACTGGAAGCCTTCTTTCTGACGTCGCAATGTCAGAGGGAATGCTTCCGGATGAGGCACAGGACACGCAAGGAGCTACCGCCCGCGGCTTTGTGCACATTGCAGCAGTGAGGAGGAGGGAGCCAGCCAAAAGATAACACCGGGGGCGGCAATGAAAACACCGCATCACGCCGGGCTTCATAAAATGGCTATGGGGGGAGCCAGCCAGAAGGTAAGACACCCGCCAGAGTGAGGCACTTAGTTGAGGCACAGCATGAAGGGAGGCACAGCATGAAAATATTTTATTTTCAATTTAGTGATTAAATTGTGTCAGTTTTGAGAATTCACCTCTGCTGTCTATGTTTTGCACTGTTCAGGAAGAAATGCATTTGTTTCTTTTTCTCTGGGGGTTGTACTGCATGCAGAGTCTTGCATCTTAGGGTTTCGTTTGTATATATTAATACTTTTAGTTTGTGGTCCCGTATTTGCATAGGGGTTATCTGTGTTCTGGTAGGAATGAATGTTGAGAAGCATACAGTGTGCTTTGTGTAGTTTAATTTTGTGATTAACCATTATGTTTACATTACATTACATTACATTACGGATTTCTATTCCGCCTATACCTTGCAGTTCAAGACGGATTACAAAAGAATTGTCTGGACATTTCCAGAGA
The DNA here is from genome assembly GCF_902459505.1 of Geotrypetes seraphini. NCBI lineage: Eukaryota > Metazoa > Chordata > Amphibia > Gymnophiona > Dermophiidae > Geotrypetes > Geotrypetes seraphini. The sequence goes on along the minus strand of NC_047088.1, from coordinate 147,807,351 downwards.
TGTAAACATTTCAGAGGAGATTACTGGACATTTTCCAGTGAGGATGCAATTTTTTTTTTTTTTTTTTTAATTTTTTTTTGGGTAACTGGAATTTTCTGGATGAAGGTGAGAGGTTGGTGAAGTGAGTTGGTGGTAGGTAAGGGGGTTAGGGTTTTTGGATGAATTTTTTGAAGAGCAGGGTTTTGATTTCTTTGCGGAACGTCTTGAAGTTGTCCGATGTTGTCAGCAGGTTGGTGTCAGGTTGCAGAGGAAAGGTTGAGCCACGTGGAAATATCGGCGAAGGAACGCACAGCAACCATGGATACTACAGCAGCATACATGGAGGAATTGAAGGAACAGGTTGAGGACCTGGAGAACCGCTCCAGGAGAAATAACTTGCGCTTCAAAGGGGTGCCTGACTTGGACCGCTTTAAAGACGCCAGGGAAGTGGTCTCTGACTTTTGTACAGCCTTGCTTGCAGATGAGGGCCATACGGATCTACCAGTGATTGACTTGCAGAGGGCACATAGAAGTCTGGGCAATTGAGAGGACCTGGCAACCGAGATATAATTGCCTGTTTGGAGATTTCCAGCTGAAAGAAAAGGTTTTACAGGCTGCTAGACGTCGCCCGGAATTTGTGTGGCAGGGGTTAAAGTTGGGGTATACCAGGACCTAGCTCTAACTACATTACAGAAGCGAAGATCTTTCAAAGAAATCACCCAATTTGCGGGCTGAAGGGTATAGATATAGGTGGCTTTTCCCCTTTGGCTTGCATTTTACTATAAATGGGACTCATAGAAAGGTGGATAATGTCCTCGATGCTTGGATGGCATTGAAAGAACTTGGATGTCGGATGCCTCCGGATATCTCTCCCGGAGTCAGGGTGGCTGGAACAGGAGACAACAAGCGACAAATGCACGGGGCTGAACACTTGCCTTCCACGTCTGCTACGGGATAGGGAGATCCGACTGGACTTCACTGGCTACTTCAGAATATTCCCACATAGTAGGGAATGGGACTTTACTGTTGGTTTTAGATACAGATTATGCTGTTCTGGGTGGTTGCAATTTTACAGAAAATGTTGGTTCTTTGGACTTATAGTAGATAGGGGGAAATATGTTATAAGTGACTTTCTTGAATGAGTGTGAGAATGGAAGGGGGTATGAGGGTAAGCATAAATGAGTGTCTTTATGGGCCTTTTCAGTTTGACTCACTTCTTATCATGGCTGATTCAAAACTTGGAATCAGCTAATCGGAGGGGGGGAGGGGGGAGGGGGGGATGTTGTAAGGGATTCGGCAGACGACGGGCTCTGGGGGATGGGAGGTCACCGGGATACCCCCTGGGCTGATTATAGGATCTTGGAATGTAAATGGGCTTAATAGTCCAGGCAAAAGGAGTATCGTTTTTCGAGAACTGTCGTATGAAATGGGATATCTGTCTTCTTCAAGAGACACACCTAAGGCCCCGAGATACGTCATTGCTTCGCGGCCGCAGTTTGACATGCTCTGGACCCACCAGGGAGAGGGAGCATCCAAAAGGGCAGGGGGATTGGCCATTTTGGCACGTAAGGGACTGGGTCTGCAGGTGGAACAGGAATACAGGGATGGGGAAGGAGGTGTCTGCGGTACGGGGAGCTACAGGGTCGCACTCTAACCATTATTAATATCTATGGTCCTAATGTAGGTCAGGAGGCTTATTATAGGAAATTGAGGAGAGCATTGAGTACTTTTGTGCAAGGTGCGATTTATTGGGGGGAGACTTTAATGTCCCTCCTGAACCTGCACTGGACCATTCAGGAGGGGGACGCAGGTCACTCGGAAACCAGCTGCAGAGCTCAGGGCTTTAATGGGTTCCCTTGGGCTAGTAGATGGATGGCGGCTATTACATGGTACACAAAAGGCTTACACTTTCTATTCACATGCACAAAATACTTACACGAGATTGGATGGGATATGGATTCACAGGAATTTAGCAGGGGGGCTGCGAGCAGAGATAGAACCGATGCATGTGTCAGATCATGCGCCGGTTGGATATCTTGCACGGAAATGTTAGACCCGGGGGTAGTACCTATTGGCGACTCAATGAATCCCTGCTGAGTTCCCCTCAGGTGGTTGCTGCGGTAGACCGTCTTATTGGGGACTATTTAACTTTGAATGATAATGGGGAAGTATCTGATGCTATATTGTGGGACGCTCTTAAAGCGGTTGTCAGGGGCGAATTTATCAAATGGGGGGCTAGATTTAAAAAACATAGAGCCCGAACCTTTCTTCAATTACGAACCCGGTTGACTCAATTGGAAATGCAACATCAGAATAGGAGGGATGCCCGATCATTGATACCTTACAAAGAGTTAGGGATGAATTATATCAACTTCAAGTGGAAGAAATGGAACGTAAAGCGAGAGCGCTTCCGAATTAATATCTATGAACATAGTAATAAAGCTAGTGCACAAGTCGCGAGATATATAGATTAAACAAGCTAGGAATACTATTACAAGAATCACAAGGGAAGTAGGGGGGGAAATACAAGTCAGGATTCCACTATTCAAAGGAGTTCAAATTTTTTACTCGGAACTATACGGGCGCCCGGGGCCCATGGGGAGGGAGCGCAGACTAGATTTTTGGATTCGCTGCAGATACCGGTGTTACAGAATCAGATCAGGAATACTTAAGAGAGCCGGTACAGCTGTCAGAGATTCTAGGGGTGATTGGGAGTTGAAGCAATGGTAAATCACCAGGATTGGATGGGTACACTAGCCGATTCTATAAACAATTTTCGGAGCACTTGGGGCCCCTTTAGTTAGAGTAGCTAATGGAATATCTGGGGGAGGTAGGCTCCGCCTACGATGGGGGAAGCAGGAGTGGTGATTTTGCCTAAACCGGGAAGGGATCCTTTACTCTGTGGTTCTTATCGACCCATATCTTTGCTAAATAGATGCCAAAATATTGGCCAAGGTTTTAGCTAAGCGCTTGGGAAAGGTATTACCTACCTTGATCCATCAAGATCAAGCGGGGTTTATACAGAGGAGACAGGTGAGTGATAACATCAGAAACTCTGAATTTGCTATGGAAAGTGGGGAGAGCCGAGATAAGGCGTTTTGATATCGATTGATGCTGAGAAAGCATTTGATCGGGTTCTTTGGGGATTTCTATGGGAAGTGATGGATAGGATGGGTCTGGGGGGAAGGTTTGGAGAGTGGGTTCGGGCTCTATATGTGAACCGAGGCATGCTACGGATTAATCAATCATACACTGATTTCTTCCACATATACAGGGGAACTCGGCAGGGATGCCCCCTTTCTCCCTTATTGTTTGCGGTGTCCCTAGAGCCGCTTGCAATAGCTATTAGACAGCATGCATCATTGGTAGGGGTAGTGTGGGGAGAAGAACATCGAATAGCGATGTTTGCAGATGACATCCTCCTATACGTGGGACAACCTGAGCATTATACCTTATATATACTACAGATATTTGACACATATGGGAAGGTCTCTGGGTTTAAAATAAATCTAACAAAGACGGAGATTTTGAACTGACGCTAACAAGGCATGAGATGGATAGGTTGCGGGATATTTTTCCCTTCCGATGGGCGGAGCAGGGGATTAGATACCTGGGAATTTATATTCCTTCAAACCTCCAGAGAATTTATGACAAGAATTATATGCCTATTATAGGCAGATCAGAGCTGACCTGCAACGTTGGCATGGGCTGTGGTTATCTGGTGGGGCAGGATTGCGATCATAAAAATGAATGTACTTCCCAGGCTGTTGTTCCTTTTTCAGACTTTGCCTATCCCAGTTCCTTTAGGAGATTTGAGGAGACTGGATAGGGACATTCGAAGCTTTATTTGGCATCGTAGATCGCCTAGATTATCCAAATCTTGTTGTGGGCCCCTAGGGAGGAGGGGGGCAGGGGGTTGCCTAATTTGTGTGGTATTATCAAGCGGCGCAGTTGAAACTGGTGCTAGAATGGGAAGTTGGGGATATAAAAGTGGGGTACAAATAGAACAGAATTGTAGTGATATAGTACCTTTGAAATTCAAGATGTGGGCATCGGAGGCAACGCATGTGGGTCCAGAGCATGTCTAATCCCTTTTTGCAACATTTGGCACGATTATGGAGTCAAACGCGTAAACAGATGGGTGACGGGGCTTTGGTTTCAACATTGGCGGGGATACAACACGAACCTTTATTTCCAGCGGCAGAGATAACAGGGTCTTTCACCGATGGTATCAAAAGGGGTTACGAGTGTTTCGTGATTTCATTGGAAAGGATGGACCAATCCCATTTCATATACTTCAACAAAACTATGATTACCAGATGGGGACTGTTTTGCTATTTCAAATTCGGCATTTTATTATAGCACAGGGTTGGGGTTCTGGGCTAAAGATTGATAAGGAACCTTTGGAAAATCTCTGGTTGTTGCTGCAGAAAGCACCTAAGCCACTGTCGTGATCTATCAATTCAGAGGGGTTATGTACCCGCTACTTATCCCTTTAGATTGGCATGGGAGAGAGATCTGGGCATTCAGTGTCTGATAAAGATTGGGAAATGATTTGTCGGGAGGCATATAAGGCTTCTACCTGTGCCTTGGTTCAGGAAAATGCATACAAGGTGCTGACGCGATGGTACTATACGCCAGAACGCTGCATAGAATCTACCCTGGAGTGCCTGACCTGTTGGAGATGTGGACTGCAGGGGGGATCTTTTATGCATATCTGGTGGGATTGCAAACTTATACAGCCCTTCTGGAAGGTGGTGACTGATACATTGTCTGAATGTCTGGGGGAATGTGTTGCTCTTCTAGGAGTTGTCTCTTGGGTTTATATAACTCCAGGGATTGTTCTTGGCAGACTAAATTTCTTAGATGGGGCTTAGCGGCTGCGAAATGTCTAATTGCCAACCACTGGAAAAATGTGGAAGCTCCCTCTCGAGCTATGGGTGTCTCGTTTGCTTTCTATGGGAAAGATGGAGGTAGCCATAGCAAAGAGACGACATAACTATATCGTCTATTTTCATACCTGGAGGAAGTTGGAAGAATACTGGATGCTCTGTAAGGGACCTTTAGACCTTGTTGTCGTCTGCCGGAAGAATGGGGTGGGGGGGGGGGGGGATTGTGGATAATGGGGAAATTGTATTAAGTGGGACATGGGGATGTGGGTTTGTTTATTGACATGATTATATTTGTTTTTCATATCGCGATTAATCTGCTGTTAGTACATGATATCTTGATGTATATATATACTACTGGTATATTGTATTGCCTTTGCATTGTTAAATATAAAAGTTTCTTTTCAATAAATACTTAAATATTAAAAAATAAAAATAAAAAAAAGATTATATTATGTGTATAGATATGAAAAAGTAATGGAAAAAACGGTGTTACAATTAGTACTATTATGGGGGCGGGGTCTGGGGCAGAGATTGGGTGGGGTCTGACCAGCGATTTAGCCTATGTTTTGGATTTCGGCCCCTTAATGTGACTGAGTTTGACACCGCTGCTCTAGCACATTTACAAGGCTGGCCTGTATCTGGCCAAGTCAAAACACAAGCTCTACAAGGTTCCAAGCTGAGCTTGGTCTATCTGAACATAGAGGGTTGCAGTTTCTCAGCTTATTGTTTTATATGGCGAATAAATTCAGTGTTTAGAATTATTTTATTCTATTGATCTACAGGTACTTTTTTTCTGCCCAATCTGAATCTTCTGGATCAATTGCCTGTTTGCTTCTTGGGACTTTTATCATTTCTGGACCATGTCCTCTTGTCTCCATCCCTCCCATGTCCCTTCCACGTTTGATGAGGCTAGGGTTTTTAAGGTGGCCCTGACATTATGAGGATGTGCTTTTAAGGGAAAGTGGTAATACCCTATAGACTCCCTGTGCAGTACCACAGTTACAAGATCTAGGAAAGCTTGCTTGTTTAACAGCAAAAGCAAACAAAAAATGGTGCTAAGGAATAAATTTGGTTGTATGCCAATGGAATAGATTAATTACAGCATATAGCACACAAAAAGACATAATGCAAAACCAAAAAGCCTGGGATATTTACAAAACTGAAGGGCTGTCAGGTTAGATTTGCCTCTTTGCAGATAGTCAAATGTTATACTTTCAGGGAGATGAGACATTTAAATAAAAGCGCTTATGTGACCATCACCTAATGCTGGATGCACAAGTGATTGGAAAATCAGTCCCCCTGTTATTATTCAGCTGTCTTAGAAAATAAAATAAAACATCATTTTGGAATTTGCTTTAATTTCATGTGTCACTTGTTTAGTCAAGAATTAGGTTTTGCAGAATAGTTGCTATGTATTTTAAGACTTAAATATGCAGTTTTTAAGATATCTCAATAACACTGCAAACCAGTCACCTAGATTTATTAAAGTTGATTATCCGTGGATTAAATGAATGTCTGCACTGAGAGACACCAATCTTAAAATTCTGCTTTTCTGTTGCACTATTGCTTTGAAATGTGGTTTTTACAAGTTCTCTTTTTTCAGATAGCTGAGTTGTGGGTTAGCTGTTTTTGTCAGAGATGGAAAATCAGTCTTGAAAACAAAGCCTACCACAATTGATAACTAGATTAAAGTTTCACTTTAACAAACTGCTCTTTTGAACAGTAAAAACCTGGTCTTTTCCTGCAAATTCCTTTCATATATGTTGCAGCCTAGGTTGGGATAAATAAAAGCACTGATACTGTTCCACAGCTGAGTCACATTTTCCACCAACAACAAATGTCAACGGAATGAAAGGTTTACTTCAACAAAATTTAATGAAAGTAAAATAACCCATGCATAATTTCAAAATGAATGTACCCATAAAAGGTTTGTCCTCTCAAGCAATGCTCCCTTTAAGGACTAACCGGATACGTGCAAATTTTTTCTTATGTGAGTGACAAGTTCAAAAAATGTTTTTCTCTGTGAGCAACAAGTTCTAAAAACCAACAGATTTGCAAGTATTTTTGTGAGTGACCACATAAAATTTGTGAGCGATTATTTGCATCTAAACCACGACCCTACAGTAGGTTTGTAGAAAACGATCCTTGAATTCACACAGGGTGGGTTTGATAATGGATATTTGACCAAGGCAGAGTTCAAGTTCTTAAATGTAAATTTTCCTACATGTCCCGTCTTATATACCCTGCCAAAAATTCATAAGCATTTGTATGTAGGGAGACCTATTGGGCCAGATTCTGTATAGGACACCCAGTATCAGAAGCCGCCTAAGCGGCTTTTGAGAATCGCTCACGGGCGTCCTATAGAGAATTGCGTCTGTTCTTACGGACCACCTCAAAATCCGATTCTCCAACCGGTATCCATTTCAAAGGCACCAGTTAGTGAATCAGATTGCTGCTGAGCTTATCGCGACAAGGGATCTACCTGCTACGATAAGTTTTGAAGCAATCCATCCCCCCACGAAGATTACCAGCAGGAGGGATGCCCAGTCCCTCCTGCTTGAACCCCCTGAACATCACCAGTAACTGATGGAACCTCACCCCCCTCCCTAATATCGCCTGCAGGAGGGATGCCCAAGTACATTGCCAGAAGGAGGGATGCCCAGTCCCTCCTGCCAGACCCTCTCCCATATATCAACAGCAGGAGTCAGACATCAGAGAAAAGGCAGGAATGCTGGAAAAAGAAGCAGCGTAGACACAGGGCTAAGAGAAGGGGCAGGACCGCTGGCAGAGGAAGCAGCAGGACGACGGTAGGAAACTTCTACATGATGGGGGTGGGGAGTCTGTGGGGGTGCGAGCGGTCCTTCGGGGTGCGGGTGCGTGTTCGAACGCGAGCGGTCCTTCGGGGTGGGGGTGCGAGCGGTCCTGCGGGGGGGGTGAATCGGACGTCGGGGGTGGGGGGCATCAGGCTTTCAGGGTGGGGACAGGACTTCAAGGGGGAGAGGAGAGTCGGGGGGCTAAAGGAGAGTGGGCTGGCCAGAGAAGAGTCGGGGAGGGCTAAAGGAGAGTCGGGCTGGCCAGAGGAGAGTCGGGGCGAGCTAAAGGAGAGTCGGGCTGGCCAGAGGAGAGTCGGGCAGCGACGGGAGAGTCAGGGCAGCATGTGTGGTATACAGGTGTGCACGGTATATAAAAATTTATTTACATAAATTACAGTTCCCCGCGCACTATACCCATGTGCGCGTTTTACACGGGTGCGCGGTATATGAGTGAAAATACGGTAATGGTAAAAGGAGATTGCTCTGAGGAAAGGGATTTTACCAGTGGTGTACCTCAAGGTTCAATTCTTGGGTCTGTTCTTTATAATATTCTTATAAGTGATATTTTTGAAGGGTTGACTGGGAAGATTTGTCTCTTTGTGGAAGATACCAAAATCTGCAACAGAGTAGACACCTTTGATGGTGTGAATAACATGATAAAGGGCCTAGAGAAGCTTGAAGAATAATCTGAAATTTGGCAGCTAAAATATAATGCTAAGAAATGTAAGGTCATGTATTTGGGCTGCAAAATCCTACAGGAACGGTATAGTTTAGTGGGTGAAGAACTTTTGTGAACGAAAGAGGAGCAAGATTTGGGTATGATAATATGTAATAATCTTAAGGTGGCCAAACAGATTGAAAAAGGCGATGGTGAAAGCTAAAAGGAAACTTGGGTATATAGGGAGAGGAATGACCAATAGGAAAAGGTACTGATGCCTCTGACTTTGGTGAGACTTCATTTAGAATATTGGGTACAATTCTGGAGACCGAACTGTCAAAAAGATATAAACAAGATTGAGTTGGTCAAGAAAAAGGCTACTAAAATGGTTGGTGTTCTTCGTCATAAGACATGTAGACAGACATAAAGATCTCAATATGTATATTTTGGAGGAAAGGTAGGAGAGGGGAGATATGATAGAGATGTTTAAATACCTATTTCTCATAAATGAGCATGAGGCGAATCTCTTTTATTTGAAAGGAAGCTCTGGAATGAGAGGGCATAGGATGAAGTTAAGAGGTGATAGACTCAGGAGTAATCTAAGGAAATACTTTTTTACATAAAGGGTGGTAGATGCATAGAAAGTGAATTCAAGAAAGTGTGGGACAGGCATATAGGATCTCTTAGGGAGAGAGGGAGATAGTGGATGCTATTGATGGGCAGACTGGATGAACTATTTGGCCTTTATCTGCCTTCATGTTTCTTTATTTAATAATAAGCTCATAATTGGCAAAAACTAAAATTAATTGGATGGTAAGTGCCTAGTCCTAGGCACCTACCAGAAAGTGGGCATAGTTATGGGTAGATCTTGGGCGTGTTGTACATATAGGTGCCTAAACTGGACTTGGCATAAATAGGGGGCACCTAAGATTTTGATGCCTACTGGTGCTTAAGTTCAAGTTAGGTGCTAATAGACGTGATTCTAGAAATGGCACCTAACTGAAGACTGACAGCCTCTAGGAGCTGTGTTTCTCGGTATCTATTTCTTTAGGCACCATTTATAGAGTCGGGACCTAAGAGTCATGGTCTTCTAAAAATCTATCAAAAGTGATTAAACTAGATGGAAGCTAGGAAAGAGTGGGCCCTTACTGCTGTAGGTCCTCGGACATTGCTCTGTTGTTCCATTGATCAGTCTACCCTTTACATTTACCATCAGACAAAAGCATAGTGAAAAAGCCAGGTGTTTTTAAAGATTTGCAAAATCTCATCAAGCCTAACTCAAGCCTTAAATCAAATGGTAATGAATTCCACATAAATTGAAAAGGCTTGATGAATAGCTCTCGGTGAACTCCCCTGCAATGAATGCAAATTATGAGAGGCTATACGAAGCAACTACTTCTCATGGATATACAAAGGTGCTAATATCAAATTCGCTTTAAAGCTATATGAAGCATTTTAAGTTGGCATCAGTATTCTTCAGAAAACCAATGCAAATGCTCAAGTAAAGAAATGACATGATCTTGATAGCCTTCATTCATTATTAAGCATACTGTTGTATTCTGGATACTCTAGGGCAGTGGTGTCCTACCTTTTGGCTTCCCTGGGCCGCATTGGCTGAAAAAAATGTTTCTGGGGCTGCACAAATGCGCAAACGCTGCAGCAAGACAGAGGAGGGAGCTGGCAAGACGGTAAACACCCAGGGGCAGCAGAGGAAAACACTGCATCGCCCTCGACTGGGGCCGCACAAAATACTTCACAGGGCTGCATGCGGCCTTCGGGCCACAGGTTGGACACCCCTGCTCTAGGGCATCATTATACTTCTGAAGACTGAATGTTTCTACCCAGAGAGGATTCCAAAGCATTCGGGACTTAAAAAGGGCAATTCTGTATACCAGGTGTTAATATTTAATTGACTGTTATACATGTGTATATAAAACATTAGAGTTGCTATTCTGGGACAGACCAAAAAGCTCAGTTTTCTTTTTCCACAATGGCCAGACCAGGTCACAAGTACCTGGCAAGATCCCAAAAAGTAAAACAGATTTTATGCCACTTATGCTAGAAATAAGCAGTGGATTTCCTCAAGTCCATCTTAATAATGGCTTATTGGCTTTTCTTTTAGGAAGTTATCCTAACCTTTTTATAAACCCTGCTAAGCTAACTGCTTTCACCATATTCTCTGGCAACGAATTCCAGAGTTAAATTATACACTGAGTGAAGAAATATTTTCTCCGGTTTGTTTTAAATCTACTACTTAGCATCTTCATTGTATGACCTCCTAGCCTTAATATTTTTGGAAAGAGTAAACAAGCAATTCATATCTACCTTTTTCACTCCACTCAGTATTTTATAAAGGCATATATGCATACATATGCGCTTAAATGCCAATAATCTTCCTAAACACTATTTTGCAAATACCCATTTAACTTACATATAGCTAATCAATGCCCCCCCCCCAAAAAAAAAAAAAAAGAGTGCTAAGTGCTATTCTATAAACAGTAGATAAAATAGCTCCATAGATAAAATAGTGCAAAGTACCAGGATTCATGCCCAGTTCTGGGCATGAGGATCTACACTCACTGAAACCTGGTGTAAATCCTCATGCCTAAATTTGTCATGGATCTGACTTATTTAAAAAACTGTGCACAAATTCTAGGAATGCCCCTGACCCACCCATGCTTCTCCCACCACCATGTCCCCTTTTTGGATCCACCCATAAATATTTATAGAATACTGACTATAAAGATATGCATGTAAATTCCAGTTATTGACAATTAGCACCAAAAATTAATTATTAGCGCCCATTATTGGGGCTAATTGACTCATTATGAAATTAAATTATGTGCAACAAATTGAGTGCACGTCCAAATTTGCAGACATAATTTTCAGTACCATATATCGAATTAAGGGGGTTATCCCATTCCCCCTTTTATAAAACTGTAGTGCAGTTTTTAGCGCCAGCCGAGGCAGTAACAGCTCCGACACTCATAGAATTCCTATGAGCATCAGAGTTGTTACCACTGCGGCTGGCTCTAAAAACCACACTATGGTTTTGTAAAGGGGGGATTAATGTGGCTAGTCTTCCAAAACCCTAGTTAAAACCCCCTCCCATCCCCTTTTACTAAGCCATATAGACAGCAGATATAAATTCTCAAAACTGACACATTTTGATCACTAAATTGAAAATAAAATCATTTTTCCTATCTTTGCTGTCTGGTGATTTAATGAGTCTCTGGTTGCGTTTCCTTCTGACTGAGCATACTTTCTTTCATTTCTTTTTTTCTTTCTGCACTCAGGCACAACAATTGTCCCTTTCTATTCCCTCCCTCCTTCCTTTCTATGTCCTTATTGCCCCCAGTGCCTTCTTCCTATGTCCTTAGTGCCCCTTCCTATGTCCTTAGTGCCCCTTCCCATGTCCTTAGTGCCCTCAATGCCTCCTTCCTATGTCCCCCTCACTGCCTTCCAGCCTTTGTCCCACCTCCTCCCCCTAAACCTACCTGCCTGCCGTGCCAAAACCTGCCTGCCTACCTCCCTCCCTGCCACGCTAAAGTCTGCCTCCCTCCCTGACTCACCGATTCTACCCCCTCCCCCCGGGTCCGTCGCAGCTGCTGCTTCGTGACACCTAGAAGCCTTCTTCCTGATATCAATTCTGACATTGGAGAGGAAGTTCCGGGCCCGCCAATCGCTGCCTGGCTTGCCCGGAACTTCCTCTCTGACGTGAGAATTGACATCGGGAAGAAGGCTTCTGGACATCAAGAAGCAGCAGCTGCGGCAGATCCGGGGGTGAGGGGGTGGGGTTTGAATTGGCACGGCAGGGAAGGAGGTAGGTTTTAGCGTGGCAGGGAGGGGAAGCGATCACAGGTCCTTTATCCCGCGCACAGCTTCAGGACGTTGTCCCTGAAAACGGGATATTTTGGTGTCCCAAAGCGGTGGTTTGGGACAACGGGACGGTTGGTCCAACAAAGGGACGGTCCCGTTGAAAACTGGATATATGGTCACTTTATGTATAGCCCTCAATGGAGTTTACCAGAATGTAGTTTAACTTGCTTTTTTTTACCAGACTTTTCAAACACCCTCATAAGTCCTTAGATTCAAAATAAATGACTAGGTAGAAATGTTAAGATATACTCAGAACAGTGTTCAATAATTAGTTTCCTGTAAGCAGTTGTGTTGCAACACCTCCTTGGACACGTGTGAGGCAGAAGGGTGAGAGAAAAGGGGGGGGGGGCAAGAGGTTAAGAACGAGGCGGGAGTAGTGAAGCCAGTATGAAACTTATTTTGACCTGACCTAAAAATTTCCATGGGACAGATTTTAACTTGTGATATTCATGATCAGACATCTCCAAACAAGGGCATTTTTCTTGAAGACTTGTGTTGCCAGAACCCACAGCAGAAAATGAGCACAGCTGAGCCAGAAAGCAGAATCTAAAATGCAGAAGATGAAGCTGTGTGGAAAGAGACAATCATGGAAAAATTTAACTCTTGTGAATAATTAAGGCCTTTCCCTGCTAATCAAATTTTTCTCTGTATTTTTAGTATTGCAGCCATAACTAAAAGTCATCTTATTGTGATACAGATTATACTGCATTAGGGTTACGTTCAGAAATGAAATCATATCTTATTACACTTTTATTTTCCACTAAACTGAGATATAATAAAATCATTCTGGTAGCTTGGATATGTAGTTTTCTTAAGCATCAAAAATACTGACAAACATCTACGAGGCGGTGGTCAAAAGTTCTCAGCCCAACCAAGAAGAGAATGACCTGGATGTAGTTCAATCAATAATCTGAAACAATGTCAAAACATAGAATTTTGTTTCTGCAAATTGGCGCTTAATGTCCCTACATTGGGCTTGCGATACCGGGTTATGCTCGTAGGCCCTTATCATGCAGCCTCAGGACACCTAAACAGAGATGCCCGATTATACAACTACCCCCTAATCCCCAAATTCTAACTCAAAATTGTGTGTGCACATTTGGGCATGTGCCCAATTTGCAAAAACAATTTAATTGAATAACAAGCCAATTAGCACCAGTAATTGAGCTCTATCAAATATCGGTGCTTATTGGCAACAAATTAGAATTTACGCATGCTTTTTTCTAGTCATCTACTATAATAAAATGCTAAGCGCGCATGCGCACTCTTACCGCCGTGTTACCTGATCTGTAGTTCCGTGGTCGGCAGAGTGCACATGTATGTTTACATAAGAACATAAGCAATGCCTCCGCTGGGTCAGACCTGGGGGTCCATCGTGCCCAGCAGCCCGCTCACGCGTCGGCCCAACAGGTCCAGGACCTGTGCAGTAATCCTCTATCTATACCCTTCCATCCTCTTTTCCAGCAGGAAATTGTCCAATCCTTTCTTAAACCCTAGTACCATATAAGAACATAAGCAATGCCTAATACCACGCATCTCTCTCTCTCTCTCTCTCTCTCTCTCGCAGTGGGCTTGCCGGCTCCGTTCCTCACTGTAAGTTCGTTGCTGCCATCACCCTCTTCCCCCCCTTTCCCGGCACACAGGAACCCCCATTGACCCTCCCATCGCAAGATACACAAACCTCTCGGCTCCAGCAGCGGCCGCATCACACTAAAGGCACTGCTTCTTGGCCTTTCCATGCTCTGATTTCCTCTGCCGCATCTCTGATGACTGCTGCTGGGCCAGGGGAGCAGGGAAGAGGTGCTGCTGGACCAGGATAGCGGGGAAGAGGGACAGGGGGAGCAGGGAAGAGGTACTGCTGGACAGGGGGAGCAGGAAAGAGGGGCAGGGGGAGTACGGAAGAGGTGCTGCTGGACCGGGGAGCAGGGAAGAGGGACCGAGGGAGCAGGGAAGAGGGACCGGGGAAGCAGGGAAGAGGTGCTGCTGGACCGGGGGAGCAGGGAAGGGGGACAGGGGGAGCATGGAAGAGGTGCTGCTGCACAGGGAAGTGGGTTGGGGGAGGAAAATGCTGCTGCTGCTGCTGCTGCACAGGAAAATGGAGGGGGAGGATATGCTTCTGCTGCTACTACACAGGGAAGTGGAGTGGGGAGGGAAATGCTGCTGTTGAGAAAAGGGGGCTGGGGCTGAAAGGGAAAAGATGGGAGAAGGGGGCTGGGGGTAAAAATAGGTTTGGAGCTGGAGCTGGGGGCTGAAAATAGGGGACATGTGAGGGAAGGAGGCTTTACTAGCACCTGTTAATGTAATGGGCTGAAACACTAGTGATTCTATAAAGATGTGCACATACATTATCCACATTGATCTGAAAATGGGGAGGGGCATGGGTGGATCATGGGCATTCCTAGAATTTGCGCACCATATAACAATGGCATTTGCATAATTCTGTATTGCACCTCATATCTCCAAAGCATTTTCATACACAGTGTCTCATGAAGGGGGGGGGGGTTATGAGGGCAGTTCGCCCTGGGTTCATGCTCTAATGGGGTGCACAACCAACACACTGGGCTCGGAACGTCCTGCCTTACTCTGCCACTGCTGCTTTCCTGAACCAGCAGCAGTGGCAGTAAACTTTAAATTAAGTCATCGCGGGACCTTCCTATACCTCCCTACATCTGCCTCAACATCACTTCTTTGTTCCAGAGCAAAGCCAGCATCTATGGGAAGGTGCAGCAAGATCTTTCAATGACTGATTTTAAGTTTACAGCTGGTCCAAGAAGCATACAGTAGCAGTGGGGAGGTGAGGGGGCAAGATACTCGATGGCACTGGGGTGGAGGGAAAGAGAATGGAGTAGGATACTGGTATGGAAAGATGGTGGAGGGAGAGGGAAATGGGGTGGAGGGAGAGAGTGGGAGCAGATGCTGATGGAATTGTAGTGCAGGGAGAGGGAAAGAGAGAGAGACAGAAGGGGGAAGGATACTGGATGGAATTGGGTTGCAAGGAAAGAAAGGGGGCAGATGCTGATGGAAGTGGGATGAAGGGAAAGAGAAGGGGCAGATGCTGATGGAAGTGGGGTGAAGGGAGAGAGAGAAAGGACAGACATTGGAAGTTAGTGGGGAGGAGAGAGGGGGTATCTATGCTGGATGGAAGTTGGGATGGGAGGGAGAAGTGAGAAAATTCTGGAGGGAAGTGGGGAGGAGAGAAAGATGAGAGCAATGCAGGAAGGACGTAGGGAGGAGAGGAATAAGAGAGCAGACACTGAATGAAAGTGGAGAGAAGGGGCAGATGCTGGATGGAAGTGGACAGAGAGGAGAAGATACTGGCTGGAAGGGGTAGAGAAAGAGGGCATATAATGGAAGGAGGGGATTAAAAAAGGGCACATGCTGGATGGGGTAAGAGGACAGAGTTAGCAAAATATTAGAGGGGTGAGGGAAAAGGTAGTAAGCTGTAAGTAGATACAGTGAAAAGGGAAATTGAGAACTGAATAGTAAGAAATTAATCTAGACAGATGCAGAAAATAAATTGATAAGGAAGATGAGGGAGGAAAAGGAAAGGGAAGGGAAAGGAGAGGAGAGAGTGAAATGCCAGACAATGGGGGTATGGGAGAGGGATGGGAAGGAGAGGAGAGGAGAGAGATGCCAGATCAATGGGGGAGAAGAGGGAAGGGAAGAAGATGGATGCCAGACCAATGGAGGTGGAGGGAGAGATGGAAGGGGGAGGCAGACACTTTCTAGAAGGGGCATAGAAGGGGAGAAGATGCCATATAGAAGGGGCAGAGCGAGAGCAGACAATGGATGGAAGGAACAGAGTGGTGAGAAGATAAGCAAAGTAGAAACCAGAGAGATAAAGGTAGAAAAAAAATTTATATTACTTTTTTTGCTTTAGGATAAAGTAGTATTGTAGCTGTGTTGATAAATATTTATAAATAGAAAATAGAAATAATATGATCCTTTTAATGAACTAATTGTAATACATTTTTGACTTAATTCAAAGACCAAAACCCTCTTCCTCAGATCAGGACAGGATAACGTAACAGCAGTATACTTTACTGATCTGAGAAAAGAGGTTTTGGCCTTTGAAAGCTAATTGAAAAAGTCCAATAAAATGGTATTATCTTATTTTCCATTCTAATTTTCTCCTCTTTTGGCCCCCTTTTATGAAGCTCCATTAGGCTTTTTTATCACCAGCTATGGCGGCTCTAATGCTCATAAGAATTCTATGAGTGTCGGAGCTTTTACTGCTACGGCTGGCAATAAAAAAGCGTAATGTGGCTTCATAAAAAGGGCGTGGCAGGGGGTTATGAAGCCTCTCTACCAACCCAAGTCCTGTTACCATTCAAACCCCTTACCCAGTCAACAATTCTTCCCTACTCACTCACAGACAGGGCAGGATTATTTTGTTGAGGGCCCCTAGGTACACAAGTACACTGGGCCCCCTGCCCCACCTCTGCCCACCCTACTCACAGCTTGCCACCCCTTTCATTCACCCCTCCACTATCTCACTAACTCTATCTTCTTCCCCCCATCCAACATGTGGGAAAGCAGTAGCAGTGATGAGGAGGTGAAGGCTGGGCACAAGTTCTTCCCACTTCCATCATCTGCCCTGTGCCCTTCTTTCTCCCTTCTCCCCACTTCCATCATCTGTCCTGCCCTACCCCTTTCTTCCCACATCCATCATCTGCCCTGCTCCCTTCTGTCTCCCTTCTCCCCACTTCCATCATCTATCCTGCCCTGCCCCTTTCTTTCCACATCCACCATCTGCCCTGATCCCTTCGGTTTCCCTTCTCCCCACATCCATCACTTGCCCTGCTCTGCCTTGCCCCCTTCTCTCTCTCCCTCTACCCCAGGCCCATCTCACCACTCACCTTTCACTCCTATTTTTTAATTTTAGAATGGCAACACTCCCCCAAGCATCGATCGGCAACGCGGCCTCCTGATCGGTAATGCGCCCCCCCCCCCCAATCGGCAACGCGGGCCACCCCAATTGGCAATGCGGGCCCCCCCATTGACTGAAAGTAATACAAATGAGCAACACACGTAAGAAAGGCAAGGGGAACTGTAATTTTGCAAGCGGTGCTGCTTGCCCAAAGCTTCTCTCTGACACGCCCAGGCGGAAACAGGACGCTGCGTCAGAGGGAAGCTTTGAGCAAGCAACACCGCTTGCAAAATTACAGTTCCCTTTGCCTTTCTTACCCGCGTTGCTCGTTTGTATTACTTTCTGTCGATGGGGGGCCCGCGTTGCCAATTGGGGGGCCCGTGTTGCCAATCGGGGGCCTCCTTTATTGGGCCCCCCTGACCATTTTGGGCCCAAGGCACATGCCTACCGGGCTTATTGGTTAATCCGGCCCTGCTCAAAGATTTTCACTATAGGCCTCAACACACTCAAAGCCCACCCTTCCCTCCACTTACCCACCTTCATCATATACCCTACACATTAGGAACCCTATTTCATCAGCCTCAGCCAATGTTATATGTACTCAGCAACACTGGAAGCTGGGCGCACTCCATATAGAATATGGTAGCTCTGAACCTACTTTAGGCTACACTAGGTTTCAGTTGGTATAAGTCCTTGCCTTCCTCCCCCCAAATTGAGTGAGGATCCTGGCACTGAGTGTTATTCTATAAACGGCACCCAACGTAGGGTGCCATCTGCAGATTAGCTCTAAGCGCTCATTTTTTCAGTACCCGAATTTGGGTGCTATTTCCAGAATCTAGTCCTAAATATGTAAATATTAGCTGTATATTTGGAGAGGAGCAAGAGTGGGCTGGAAAAGTTTTCAGAAAGCAGCAATATTCAGCTGCTATTCGCATATACTATATGGATCATGCCAGCACAGTGACTGCACTGCATGTACAACTGGCACTAGGATGATGGTGCTGAATGTTTTTATTTATTTATTGTATGCCCAACTACTAGGGATATAATGAATATTATTCTGTGATGATATGTCTAAATACAGTCCAATATCACAGCTCTGGATACTTTAAATACTCAGTAAAGAGATAAAGAAATAAAAATATATAAATAAGAAAATAATAATTATTAATCTTCTTATTGCTGTGTAAAGTGCTCAGACCCTACAACCAATTTTGTTCAGTGTAATTACTCAACTAAGGTTGCTGGAGGGACCATCATCACAATCTTTACAGTCCCTTCCTCCCTTGGTGACCATTAATCAATCACTAATAACAACATAGAATGGTAACTTATCTGAAATTTTTGATGGGATGCCCCTTGTTAGATGACTCGACAACTGTAGATTAAACCAATGAAAGTGTTGGTGCTTTAAAAGTGCTCATGCATAAAATCAACCAGGTATCATAGTGAGAAACCGAGCCCTTCGACTCGAGTTTTGGGTCCTTCATCAGAAGGGGTCTCTGATAAATCTGAATAGAAACAGGAATAAAAATGTGAAGTCCTAATCAGCTAAAACCCCAAAACTGTTGTAACTTCACTGGAAATGTCCAGTTAGCTCTTTTGTAATCCGCCTTGAACTGCAAGGTATAGGCGGAATAGAAGTCCCTAATGTAATGTAATGTAATGTAAATCTATGTGATCCTGCTTAATTTGTTATTCTGCACTGAAACAGCATATTCCAACTCCCTTATAATGCACTCTAAATTTCTAAACCCTATTTTAAACTTTAACCCTTATAACATACCTTCTCTAGGTTGTTACAAACCCGAAGGGAAACCAGACCGGGCCGAGAGTGAGCAAGACTGCAGAAAACCACCCTCTATATATCCCGCCCCCATCTGAGACCTAAGAGTGACGCTAAATGCGTCATCCCTTTGTCTTAACAGACTTGCTTCTGACCGCAAAATAGCTTTATAGTTGAAACCAATCGATTTTGGCGTTTAGTCCATGAGGAGTTAATGTAGACCAATTAAAAATAAATTTATGTTCTCTAAGGGATAACAGATTAGATAGGTCACCTGTATACTCATGCTCTTGGAAAAGGACTGTGTACCTAAAAGTGTCAGTGGTATAGCCCGTTTCTAACCAATGGGCTACTAATGAAGTAGTAACCTGGCTTCTGTGATTGAAACCTTTCTCACAGTCTGCACTGCATTGCTGAGGTCCTAAACGGGATAAAGGTTTAACTGACCTAAAGTTATTTGTGTTCTTTGATCTATGTAATACTTGCCACATGGGCAGACCACACAGTATACAACACCAACAGAATCACAATCGGTACCTTTGGTGAGAAAAAAACGTTTACCCCCACTGTGGAGAATTATCACAAACTCCTGTTGCAATACATACTGACATTGACTGCATTTACCGCACTGAAAGTGAGAAACTGCCCTGATGTTATCTCTATTGAAATGTCTATATTTCAGAATCTCACCCAAATTGCAAGACCTGGAAAAGGCAAATTTGGGGCTTTGTGTAAAAACCTCATGATACTGAAGTGTTGCCCAATGTTTCTGTATGATTCTTTTTATGGAGTAACTGTTGATGGTATATGGTAATACTCATGCCAGGTTATCCTGTGATCTATCAGATTGAGAGTGTATTAGTCACTGACGCTGGCAGTTCTTGGCCCTTTTTCAAGCTCTTATTATTCTCCCCGGGTAACCCCTTTGTTTAAACTTTTGGCTCATGTCCAAGGCCTGATTGTCAAAATCACCCTCATCAGAACAAATTATCCGTATTCAGAGAAATTGGCCCATGGGTATGCTATTTCTTAAGGCTTTTGGATGAAAACTCCGATATTGAAGCGGTAACAGCTCCGATGCTCATAGGAAGTCTATGCGTGTTGGAGCTGTTACTGCTGCGGCCAGCGCTAAAAACCATGCTATGGTTTTGTAAAAGAGGGGAGGAGTTAATTTTTTTTTACCAACTTTTTCATGCAGTAACTGGATGAGGATATTCTGGGAACACCTCCAACAGTTAATGCACAGTCTGTATGTTAATTTTTTTTTCTGTTTGACATGTGGTAAGTGCAAAACTTTAACTACACTTTACTGAACAGGCCTCTTTGTTTTATTGTGACAGGAGACATAATTAAGGAATCATTCAGAATTCTACCAAACACTTCTTCCAAGTATAATGAGAAACGTATAGTAATGATTGAGTAGTTTCATTCCCAAAATGAATTATAAGAACATGGTAAAATCCATTATGCAAATAAATTAATAAATATTGATGGGATTGGGAGGCAATTAAACTTGAGGGAAATTTATGACTGTCTATATATTCTGTATTTTGTATAGGAGCATGCAGTAGAAAATGTTTCATTTTTCTTGCTTCTTTTTTTTTTGTTTGTTTCTGTCTATTTTTCTTCATTTCATCGTTTATGTGCATAGATGATTTTATGGGCATTAAAAATTACTTAATGTTTGCAATAAAACTGAATGAAAGCACATCCTTAATTTTGTACCACTTTCTATAGTATGGTTAATGGCTTATGGTAGAATCCTTTTGGACTCAGAACCATAGCTGGTGTCCTTATTGTAGGCAGTAGCAGGTGTCTTACCATCATCTGGCAGCCAATCGGGACTCATGTTTTTAGGAGAAAACCCCAGAGGTAGGACACTTACACTGTAGGCATTTGTTGTGGATCTAGGGAGAAGGGTAGGTACACCTAAGCTCATCCAAGGCTGGGCGTGGGCATGGTTTCGCCTAAAAGTGGCCTTGGGCAAATTTAAGCAGCCCTAAGAATCTCCCTAGAGCCATGACAGATGCCTGAAATGTAGACCAGCAGAATGCTGGCCTACATTTCAAAAGTTAGAAGTAGATGCAACCTGCTGAGGTGATCGCGGCAAGGCAATCCGCAATCAGTTGAGCCAGCAGGACTTCCCAAAGCAGTGCTATTTTTATATGCCTCATCTTAGAGAAGAAAGTGTTGGCTGATGTTTTGGCCAATTGACAAACTACATAACAGAGGTAAAGGTAGGGTGGGGCTCACTCTGAAAGTCGGGGTGACATTAATGTGTTGTATTTTATATGTATTCCTTTGTAACTGGTCAAGAACTGGTTGAGTGGAAGGCGACAGAGGATAGTGATCAATGGAGATTGCTCTGAGGAAAGGGATGTTACCAGTGGTGTGCCTCAAGGTTCTATTCTTGGGCCTGATCTTTATAACATTTTTATAAACAATATTGCTGAAGGATTGTCAGGTAAAATTTGCCTCTTTGCGGATGATACCAAAATCTGCAATAGAGTAGGCACACCGGATGGTGTAAATAACATGAAGAAAGAGCTGATGAAGCTTGAAGAATAGTCTGAAATTTAGCAGCTAAAATTAAATGCAAAGAAATTCTAGGTCATACATTTGGGCTGCCAAAACCCGAGAGAACGGTACACTTTAGGGCGTGAAGAAATTATGTGCATGACAGAAGAGCAGGACTTCGGTGTGATTGTATGTGATGATCTTAAGGTGACCAAACATGTTGAAAAGGTGACGGCGAAAGCTAGAAGGATGCTAGGTTGCATAGGGAGAGGTATGGCCAGTAGGAAAAAGGAGGTATTGATGTCCCTGTATAAGACTGTAGAATATTGTGTACAATTCTGGAGGCCGCACCTTTAAAAAGATATAAAAAGCATGGAGTTGGCTACTAAAATGGTATGTGGTCTTCATCATAAGTCATATGGGGACAGACTTAAAGATCTCAATAGGTATACTTTTAGAAAAAAGATAGAAGAGGGGAGATATGAAAGAGACTTTTAAATACCTATGTGGTATAAATGTGCATGAATTCAGTCTCTTTCATTTGAAAGGAAGCTCTGGAATGAGAGGGCATAGGATGAAGTTAAGAGGTGATAGGCTCAGGAGTAATCTAAGGAAATACTTTTTTACAGACAGGTTGGTAGATGCATAGAACAGTCTCCCAGAAAAGGTGGTAGAGACAGAGACTGTGTCTGAATTCAAAAGGGCCTGGGATAGGCACGTGGGATCTCTCAGAGAGAGAAAGACATAATGTTTACTGTGGATGGGCAGACTAGATGGGCCATTTGGCCTTTTATCTGCCGTCATGTTTCTATGGATTGTCTATGAGTAAGAAGATAGTACAGAAATGTGATAAATAAATACTTCATATATAAATAAATATCACAAAATCTCTTCAGTATTTAACCCACAGCCAGGGCAGGATTAATTCTTCGAGGGGCCCTAGGCACACAAGTACACTGGGCCAGCCTGGCCCTGCCCCGCCCCACCCCGCCCATGCCCCACTCTTACCCCACCCATGTCCCATCCCCATTTATCTGTTTTTTTCTTTACTTCTTTATTTCCACTTTTATTTCTTTTTTTTTTGTTCAAAACAAACAAAGATTAGTATACCAGTGCACAGTTTTTCTTCTATGCAACCCCCAAACATCTCTGAACAAATTCCTCTTCCTTCCCTTCCCACCTACTTACCCAGGAATTTAACTCTGAACCCTTTCCATGCATATATGAAAATGTTCAAATATTTGTAAAGCAGTAATACTATCTGAAATATAAGTCTATATTAATAACCAACTTTATAACGCCTCTCAACTGCCTCACTCTACATCAACCAATTGTAACCCATATGTATGTATAAACAACCAAATATGTAACTCCTCTAAAACATTCCACTCCATGTATGTTAATTTGCAAAGAAACAACAAGGCAAGCAGTCCACCAAAGTATCCAACGCGAAACAAAAGAAGATTGGCAGAAAATAAGGAGATTCAAATCAGGTTAATTCAAAGTGCTCCCAAGAACCATGCCTGATGCATTTCGTCAAACAAGGCTAGTCAACGCTAACAAAAAACATGTCTTTCATACAAACAGAACACAGAAAACACCTTTGCCTAGTATGGAATAAGTAATCACAAACTAACCTCTCCCCCCTTTTACAAAACTGTAGTATGGTTTTTAGCCACAGTCAGCGCTAAAAAAAATGCTCTACAGTTATGTAAAAGGGGGGATAAAATAGAAATACATAGACAAAGGTTAAATAAAACCAACAAGACACTGGACTCTGCATACAATGCAATACCACAGAAACAGCAATGCATGTCCCCTAAAGCAAAAAAATAAATAAATAAAAACATTTTTTCTACCTTTGTCCTGTCTGGTTTCAGCTCTCCTCATCTTCTTGTCACTCTTCCTTTCATCTTCTGTCTTTCTGTGCCACTTCCAGAAACTGTATGCCTCCCCCTTCCATCTTTCCCTTCACTCCCATTGGTCTTCCATCTTCGAAGAATCCATCTTCTTCCATTCCCTATTCCAATGGTCTGGCATCTCTCTCCTCTCCTCTCCTCTCCTCTTCTTCCCTTCCCTCTCCCACACCCACACCCTCATGGTCTGGAATTTCACTTTCTCCTCTCCCTTCCCCCCACTTCCATCAGCATCTGCCCCCTTTCTTTCCCTCTAACCCAATTCCATCCAGTATCCTTCCCTCTTTCCCTGCACCCCAATTCCATCGGCATCTGCCCTCTTTCTTTCCCTTCAACCCAATTCCATCCAGTATCCTTCCCCTTATATCTCTCCCCTTCCCCTGCACACCAATTCCATCAGCATCTGCCCCTTTCTCTCCTTCCATACCACCCTGCCCCCTTTCTCTCCCTCCCTTCTAGGGGTGGTCCCTTCTAGGTCAGAGGGGACCCGCTGAAGAAACAGAGAACTCAGTGTTTTTTTTTCCTTGGCAACGTGGGCTCCCTGAAAAAGATCGACAGCACTGGGCACCCCTGGGAAAGATCAGCAGCACTGGGCTCTCCCCCTGGAGATTGACACCAACCTCCCCCAGCATCGCCATCAACCAACCTGAATAAGTGACGTCAGAGGGGGTGGACCGGCAGATGCAAAGAGTTGCTGCAGGGTCCCATGATGACTGCGTCTGCCGGTCCAACCCCTCAGACGTCACTTACCTCTTCCCTGAGCAGGGACAGCAGACGCAGTCATCGTGGGACCATGCAGCAACTCTTTGATTCTGCCGGTCCACCCCCTATGATGTCACTTATTCAGGTTGGTTGATGGCGATGCCGGGGAGGGCGATGTTGTCGATCTCCCGGGGGGGGGGATGGGGCAGTGCTGCCAAGGGAAAAAAACAAACAAACCGAGTCCTCTGTTTCATCGGGCCCCCCTGACAACTTCAGGCCCTAGGCATGTGCCTACTTGGCCTATTGGTTAATCTGGCCCTGCCCACAGCACATCATGGCAGGGTGATATTATCGCTCTTTGTAGGAAAAGTGCACAATGCTGGCTAGCAGTAAATTACCTAGCTAAGATAGCCACTGCAAGAGAACCCTGTTGAAATTTATGATGTATTTTGTCTTAGATTTTTTGTTTGGCAGTCCCATAATTCTGCTACACTGCTGCAGTAATGTTTTCTGTAACCCCTTCAAAGGTGTATAGTTTCTGGAATGCTATTGGTTAAAATGAATTTTATGAAAGTAAATGCAGAATGCTTATGTGATCAGTGATGTGACTGTTCCAGTATTTGTCATTAAATTTCGATGATGTGCGTTTTGTTATATCTGAGATGTATTTTCACTACTTTAGAGAAGAAAGAGACTTTCATAGCTCCAAAAGGGTGGGTGAATAACATGTATTGAGAAAATGAAAACCAACAACTTATATCTAAAGAGAGGATTAAGATAAGGTTTTGTTCATTGTTCTAATCTGTTAATCTAGCATTTTTGGAAAATGTTTTTCAGTCTTCTAATGTAAATTAATTGTATGTGTATGTATGTGTATGTGTATACGAGTATACGATATCCATATAAAATATGAAACACAAAATAAGATCAAACTTGCATGGACTTAATACAGTTTCATATCCACATATCATCAGTGTATGTTTTTTTGACATTTTCTGTAAATATATATTAGCATCATGAGCTAGTGTTTCACTGTCAGTGTGAAATTTTTCTGTTAATTTTTCCTCTCCTTTATGCAAATTCTGAAATGGAAAACTCATATGTACCACCTGCGCTAATATTTTGTGATCTATGTGTTACATATTTCCTTAGCTTTAATATTAGTTTCTATATGCATTGAAGTAATATTGATTTTCCTGAATGTCAGATCTGATTTTTCTTTCTCCTTTGACTTGGAACACTCATTTGTTTATCTTTTTTAAAACTTATAACCAGATCTGACTTGCAACATTCTTACTGCCAAACAGTTTCTTTATCATATAACTTTCCTATAATATAATAAGACAGTACATATCAGCAGGAAAAAAGCACAGTTGGAACGGAAGTGTAGCTGTGTGAACTAAGACTCAGAGAAACTAGGGTTCAAATGTCATTTCTTTCACTGATGCTACCAATGTGTATTTATTTTAGGCCTTTACAGTAAGCAGCTTGAAAGCCACTTACAACAGTGGACTGAAATAACCCTAACACAGGCATGATGGACTGGGTCAGGAACTGGTTGAGTGGAAGGCGACAGAGGTTAATGGAGATCGCTCTGAGGAAAGTGATGTTACCAGTGGTGTACCTCAAGGTTTGGTTCTTGGGCCTGTTCTTTATAACATTTTTGCAAGTGATATTTTTAAAGGGCTGACTGGTAAGATCTGCCTCTTTGCGGAAGATACCAAAATCTGCAATAGAATAGACACCCCTGATGGTGTAGAAAACATGAGGAAGGGCCTAGCAAAGCTTAAAGAATGGTCTGAATTGGCAGCTATGATTTAATGTTGAGAAATACAAGGTCATGCATTTGAGCTGGAAAAACAAGAGGAAATGGTACAGTTTAGGGGGTGAAGAACTTTTGTGCACGAAAGAGGAGCAGGACTTAGATGTGATAGTATTTGATGATCTTAAGATGGTCAAACGAGTTGAAAAGGCGACGATGAAAACTAGAAAACTAGAAGGATGCTTGGATGCATAGGGAGAGGAATGGCCAGTTGGAAAAATTAACTTGGCACATAAAGTTAGGACAGCCCTAGTGCTGTTAATAGCTCATGTTTATTTTTATTAAAAACTTTATATACTGGATAACAGCTTAGAAAAGGATCCAAGTGGTTTACAAGAAAAGAGCTCCATTTAAAAATAGGAAAGGAAAGAATAAGAGCAAAAGTTCTTTTTTTAAAAAATTCTTTATTCATTTTTAAACTTTCAACAAGTGATTTATAATACAGTCATATACACTTTAATATCACTTGTTAATCAAACATATATTGAATCATAAAATAATTCCTCCCTCCCTCCCTTCTCCCATATAAACATTCTAGTTTCATATATCTTAAAATTAAACCCACCTTCCTCCCACCCTATACTTCAATAATTAAAAGGGGAAGAGATAAATTATTAGTTATAATCAATCTTTACAATAATTTGTTAATGGCTCCCAAACATCATTAAACTTTTTATAACATCCCTGCTGAATAGCTAATATTCTTTCCATTTTAAAAATATGGCACAATGAATTCCACCAAAAATTATAACTTAATTTATCATAGTTTTTTAATTTTTCGTAATATGTTGGATGGCAACTCCTGTCATTATGAGTAAAAGTTTATTGTTTTTAGAGGATATTTGGCTCTTTGCCCTCATTGCTCATTTTTTTTCATAAAATACTATAACAATCAGCATCTCAATAATAGCAATTTTAATAATAAAACAATCAAATCTCAATAAACCATAACTAATACATACAACTAAAACTTTCCATAACTGAAATCAATCATTACATAAATACAGATTACAGTCCCAAACTCAATTCTTCAATTTGAGAAAGCCAACTGAAAAAAAATGTGTTTTTAAATGTCTTTTAAAATTTATATATAATTCTTCTTTTCTCAAGTCTATGGGCAAGTTATTCCATAACCGCAGAACTGAATAAAAGAACGCACAATCTCTAGTTGATGCAAGATGTGCCTTTGAGATATGAGGAACGACTACCCTATTGTCATTCAAAGATCGTAATAAACGCCTTGGGGCATAAAATAATACCAAGTTAGAAAGATATGAAGACTGTAGCCGAAATAATGCTGTATGTGCCAACATCAGGATCTTAAATTTGATCCTAAATTCCATTGGTAACCAATGGAATTTGAAATACAAAGGTGTCACGTGATCACAAATATACTGTAATGCATGGCCTAATAATCTAATCACAGCATTTTGCACTGTTTGTAAGCACTTCAGCTGTCCTATCTGCTCCTCCAAATTTATATGGCAATCAATTATAATCCTCAAGTACCTGAAACTATTTACTAGCTTTATACTACAATTATTTAAAGCTAAATCTAACTGAGGTGTTGCCTTATCTCCTGAGATACAAAACGCTATGTTCTTGGACATATTTAGAACCAATTTATGTTCACTCATCCATTCTTCTATTCTATTTAAGCCAACTAAAAGAGGACCTAAATCTAAAGTTGCAGGTGATAGTCTTTAGACTAATAAGATGCCATCTGCATAAATATATGTACTAAGAACATAAGAAGATGCCACCACTGAGTCAGACCAGAGGTCCATCGCGCCCAGCGGTCCGCTCCTGCGGAGGCCCATCAGGTCTATGACCTGTGAAGTGGTTCCTGACCATTTCTAAAACCTACCTCTGCTTCTATCTGTACCCCTCAATCCCCTTATCCTTTAGGAACCTATCTAAACCTTCCTTGAACCCTTATACTGTGCTCTTGGCTATCACAACCTCTGGAAGTGCGTTCCATGTGTCCACCACCCTCTGGGTAAAAAAGAACTTCCTAGCATTTGTTCTAAACCTGTCCCCTTTCAATTTCTCCGAGTGACCCCCTAGTACTTGTGGTTCCCCACAGTCTGAAGAATCTGTCCCTGTCTACCTTCTCTATGCCCTTCAGGATTTTGAAGGTTTCTATCATGTCTCCTCTAAGTCTCCTCTTCTCTAGGGAGAACATCCCCAGCATTTTCAACCTGTCAGCGTATGAAAAGATTTCCATACCTTTTATCAGTTTAGTCACTCTTCTCTGGACCCCCTCAAGCACTGCCATGTCCTTCTTGAGGTATGGCGACCAGTACTGGACACAGTACTCCAGGTACGGGAGCACCATTGCATGATACAGCGGCATGATGACTTCCTTCATCCTGGTTGTGATACACTTTTTAATGATACCCAACATTCTGTTTGCTTTCTTTGAGGCTATCGCATACTGTGCCGATGCTTTCAATGTTGTGTCCACCATCACCCCCAGGCCTCTTTCTGATTCCTAGTTCCTGAATTCGTCTTGCCAAGGGGCTCAGAAAGATATAAAATAGAACTGGCGATAAGGCTGACCCTTGAGGTACCCCACAATCTAACGATCTATCCTGAGATATTGATCCCTCAGTTCCTTTAAACAAATTAACCAGTAACCCTTGAATTGAAGAGACCCTTTATTTCAGGAGGAGTTATTCTGCTTCAAGAGACTTTGGCTCTATCTAGTCCATTCCTAACTGTGTTTTGTACTTCTGGTAATCTTAGTTTATCTTTCCTGATTGACACAGCAGGAACCAGCCTATGGCAGGCCTGGTAATTTCTTTTGTGCCTCTGAACTTGTTCTCTGCTGTTTCAGTTCTGTTTTCTTGTCCAGCTATGCTTTTGATTCCTGTATTTTTGCCTTGCCTCCTGAGGTCTCACAATTCTAGCTTCTGACTAAGCACTTTGTTTCCAGTAAACTTTGATTGCCTTTCTGTGTTGAATGCACTTCTTGAATACATTGGGATATATCTGGGTTTTTTTTTCTGTTTTTAAGCTTTTGCAAATAAAGTTATGCATGTAAATCTTTATATTTGTGTCATGAGCTGATTGGAGCACTGTTTAATCAGAAAAAAGGGTAGCTTTTTAGCAAGAATACTGAAGCTATGTTTTTCATTTGCTGTGCTTCAGTTAATGGATCTTTTCCTCTAATTAGCAAATAGCATTGCTGTTTGTCCACAAAAATAGGTTTTGCATGCAATATATCTGTTTTGATGTGCCCTGTTTATGTGGTGCCTTATTAAATGTATTTTGAGCTTAATAAAGCAAAAATAAAAACCCAGAGAGCTATTTAGCAGATCGCATTAAAGACATCCAAACTGTGCCTGAGTTCCGGAAGAACGTCCAAAGAGTTCCTATGTTCCGTCCATAGAACTCAGGTCTATCTGAAGCCTAAACTGTGCTCAACAGTAGACTTGCTTACAATGCCTTTAAGACCTAGTTTTACAATTGCTATGCAGCTTGCTAGCTCACTCTGTAGCACACTGGTTAAACCTATAACTTTATATCTTACTGTTGCTGGTTCAAATCCCAGACCCTCTGTCTGATGGAAGAGAAATAGCTAAAAGCATTAAACAGATCCAACTCCTAGTATTAAAACTATAATGAAAAACAGCATAAAATCACCATTCTAATAACATAATAATAAAATATTATAACATTAAGGACATTGTTTGGACGTCTAAATCTCACCTAAAACCGGATTCTCTAAATGACGCCTAAAAAGTTAGATGCCTAAACAGTTATGAACTCTGCTG
The DNA here is from genome assembly GCF_902459505.1 of Geotrypetes seraphini. Taxonomy (NCBI): domain Eukaryota; kingdom Metazoa; phylum Chordata; class Amphibia; order Gymnophiona; family Dermophiidae; genus Geotrypetes; species Geotrypetes seraphini. Next base: position 147,777,738 of record NC_047088.1, on the reverse strand, counting down.
AGCACGATTCTACAAAGGGCGCCTAACTTTAGATGCATTTTGCAGAATCAGGGCTTTAGTGCCTGAGGCCACAGTTGAAACCTTTACTGTGGCTTAGTAAAAGAAGGCCTTATATACTATAGTTACCCATTGTCCCTCCACTCTAATCCTCCATTTGCACTTTACTGTGAAGAACAATGATATTGGACAACATGTCCTGCCAAGTCAAACAGAACTACGTTTCTCTTTTCCCCATTTGTCTCCATCTCATTTTCTACCTACATGTATTCCCTGAAACGTTAGGCTGAACCTTCTATCCGAGCACTAAAGAAAATCATCTCTAAGTCAACCCTTATCAATTTCTTCTCTTATCAGCTATGTACACCTGATCCACATAACCCCTGAATACACTATCGTGTAACCAGATCATGATGGACACTTTTTCATATTCTTGTGCTATTTTTAGCAGCTCAAGGTTTTGTTTTCATAAAATAAATGGAATAATTTCTCATTTCAGTTATCAAAGGGAAAATAATTTTAATTTCTGACCTCTTTCATTGTCATGTCTTATTGAGGTTACAGAAGATTTTACGTCTATTACCATGAGGGAGCCCTTTCAGAAAGCTATTAGAAAGCCAGGATGAAATGCAATTAAAACTGATGCAATGTAAAGATCACTTTGTAGACAGAACATTACTTTTTGTAGTGTGTCTGAAACCAGCATGAAGGCATGAAACTGGACTTGCATTTTGCTTTTATTATGCAATTGAAATCATCTTTTTGTTATTAGGATTTACTCAAGCTTTTCTCCCATTATTATTGAGGCAATACTTACATGGACTGGCAATGGCACAAAGATACACAGTACATATAAAGTGGTCTGTATAGCTTTATTTATTAGGACTTATTTACTGCCTTTTTGAAGAATAACTCAAACATAAGCAATAGACAATTACAGCAGTGAAAATATTCAAATTACAATGCAAAGTATGGCATAGTATACTGCACTACAGTGTTAACACAATGCGCAATAAAACATTTTAATAGACAGCATAGGGTATAGGTAAATATAGATTAAATATAGATCATAGAGAGCTCCTTTTACAAAGCTGCAGTAAAGGTTTCTACAGTGAAACAGAGAGGTAAATGCTCCGACTCTCATAGGAATTCTATGAGCATTGGAGCATTTACCTTGTTAGTAGAGAATGTTGAGGAGAGTTTTGTTGCTGTGCTTATCCTTGCCCCAAACCTGTAATCTCTGCATTAACCACACAAGCTTGAACACTTATGATTTTAAAGTGTTTGAGGCTTGAGCAGATGAGGACAGAGATTGCAGCAATGGTGCAGGGATATGAAAAGAACTCGTGGGGATGGGAAAATTAGTTCCTGTGGAAACTAAGAAAAGTTTTTCCCCATTCTATACTTGTTAGCCAGCAATAGATAGACTAACAGGAAAAGGGGACTAATTTTCAAAAAGTTATACAAATGGTCAGAAGTGTGACTGAATGTTATCTTAGCTAGGGTAGGAGTGGATAAATATGTCCTTCTATAGTATGTGCAGCCAGTCTTACTCCTTGTGTGTGTGTATGTGACTAGCAGGTTAGTTACTACTTCCATTAAAGACCTGGTTGAAGAGCCAAGCTTTCACCTGCTTCCTGAAGAAGAGATACACTTCCCCCTCCGTATTTGCTGTGATAGGGGAAAAACAACTCAGCGAATACAGAAAAACCGCGAATAACTTTTCGCATGTTATTCACATTTTTCTGTTAAAACTGCAAATAATCTGACCTGTTCCTGTGACGAAAGTGCAGCGATTTCCTCTGTACAACGCTGGGAGCAGCGATTTTCTCTGTGCAATGCTGCTCCAAGCGATTTTCTCTGATATAATTTTGGAGGCAAACGAAAAACTGCGAATAACTAAAACCACGATTGATGAAACCATGAATACGGAAGGGGAAGTGTAGTCTTGTGTTAAGCAAAGCTTTTCAGGGAGTGCTTTACAGTGTGTAGAGTATTCTGGAGAAGGTTCACTAGTAGGTATTGCATTGTGGAGAGGGTATGGTTAGGGATACTCCTTGGGAGGACCTTAGTGACCTTGGAGGTGTGTAGAGGAGATCCTGTTTTTCAAGTACTCTGGGCTATTTCCTTTAAGGGCCTTTAAGATCAGACATAGAGTTTTACATTTAGCTTTGTATTGTTCTGATAGCCAGTGAAGTTTTTGCAAAATGGTATGATATGATCACATCTCTTACAACCTTCTATTAATCTTGCTGTGGCATTCTGAATCAATTGGAACTGAGACCCTTTGTAGTCAGACCAGTGTAGAGTGTATTACAGTAATCCAGTCTTGATGTTATCATATCATGCACAACTGAGACAAGACTTGCCTTCTCTATGTAAGGAAAAAAACAACTTAGTTGTAAATGATAGAATCAGGTCTTGAAAGTTGCTTGGATTTGGGAACATCAGAGTAAGTGTTGAATCTAGCTGTGTTCCAAGGTTCCTGCCTTGTGACTTGATGTAAAGGTTGTATTTCCCAAAAGAGATGTTGATGTCAGGTATGTGCCCACTTGTGTTAAGGATCCATAAAGCTCAGTTTTACTTGGGTTCGGGCAAAGTTTGTTGTTTTTAGTCTATTTCTGAACTGATGTTAGACAGATAGTCAGTCAGTTTATTCAGGGCTGTTTAAGTCAAGAACAATGGGTATGAATAGCTGCACATCATTTGCATAGATGTAGAACTAAGAGTCCATCGACTGAATCAACTCAACTAGTGGCTTGAGCTACAGTAGATACTGAACAGAATAGGTGACAATATTAATCCTTATAATACCCAACAGGTCAGTGTCTATTATGTCAATGAGGTACTGTTGAACAGTAAGGATTGTTGCCTGTCTGATAGATAGGATCTGAATCAAGCAAATATTCCATTAATACCTGTTTCTACCAGTCATGCTAGCATGATATCATTTTCCACAGTGTCAAAAGCTGCTGAGAAAGCTGTGAAGCAGCAAATCCCTTGACTCGATTTTTGTGAAGATAATCTAGTAGGACCATTTATGTTCTATTATAAGGTCTGAACCCAAAATGACATGGATCTAGTCAGTTTCTCTCTTCTAGCCAATCACTGAGTTGATACCTCAGCTCACTGTGCAGCGGCGGTGGCTAAGAAAGCAAATAGAATGTTAGGAATTATCAGAAAATAAATGGAAAACAAAGATGAAAATGTTATAATGCCCTTGTATCACTCTGTGGTACAGTTGCACCTCAAATACTGTGTGCAATTCTGGTCACTGTATCTCAAAAAGATATAGCAGAATTAGAAAAGATACAGAGAAGGGTGACAAAAATGATAAAAGATTTGGAATGACTTCCCTATGAGAGCTCTTCAGCTTGGAGAAGAGATGGCTTAGGGGTGATATGATAGAGGTCTATAAAATACTGAGTAGAGTGGAAAGGGTAGAGGTGAATTGCTTGTTTACTCTTTCCAAAACTATTAGCACTAGGGGGCATGCAAAGTTACTAAGTAGTAGATTTAAAACACAATGTATAATTAAACTTTGGAATTCGTTGCCAGAGAATATGGTGAAATCAATTAGCTTAGAAGGGTTTAAAAGGTTTGGATAAATTATGAACATAAGAATAGCCTTACTGGGTCAGATCAATGGTCCATCAAGCCCAGTAGCCCGTTCTCATGGTGGCCAATCCAGGACACTAAAACCTGGCCAAAACCCAAGGTGTTGCAATATTCCATGCTACCAATACAGGGCAAGCAGTGGCTTCCCCCGTGTCTTTCTTAATACAAGACTATGGACTTTTCCTACAGGAATTTGTTCAAACCTTTCTTAAAACCAGCTACACAATCTACTCTTACCACATCCTCTGGCAACGCGTTCCAAAACTTAACTATTCTCTGAGTGAAAATTATTTTCCTCCAATTGGTTTTAAAAGTATTTCCCTGTAACTTCATTGAGTGTCCCCTAGTCTTTGTAATTTTTGACAGAGTGAAAATTTGATCCACTTGTTCCTGTTCTACTCCACTCAGGATTTTGTAGACTTCAATCATATCTCCCCTCAGCAGTCTCTTTTCCAAGCTGAAGAGCCCTAACCATTTTAGTCTTTCCTCATACGAGAGGAGTGCCATCCCCTTTACCATTTTGGTTGCTCTTCTTTGAGCCTTTTCTAGTGCCACTATATCTTTCTTGAGATAAGGAGACCAGAATTGAATACAGTACTCCAGATGAGGTCGCACAATGGAATGATACAGAAACATTATAACATTCTTAGTCTTGTTAACCATCCCTTTTTTAATAATTCCTAGCATCCTATTTGCTTTTTTGGCCGCCACCGCACATTGGGTGGAAGATTTCATCGGATTGTCTACGATGACACCCATGCTAATCCCCAAGGTGAACCCTAGTATCCGGTAATTGTGATTCAGGTTATTCTTCCCAAAGAGAAGTCCATAAGTCATTATTGAGATGGCTGGGGAAATTTAATCCTTATTCTTAGAATAAGCAGCATAAAACATATTTTATTACTTGGGATCTAGTTAGGTACTTGGGACCTGGGTTGGCCACTGTTGGAAACAGGATACTGGGCTTGATGGACCTTTGGTCTAACCCAGCATGGCAACTCTTAAGTTCTGTACAACTTGCAAGGATTGTAAAGCAGAAACACCAAAGCTCAAATAAACAATGTTACAATAATCAAAGCTACCTAAAATCATGGCCTGCAGGACCTGTCAACAATCAGACATTGAAATTAAATGTTTCAATTTATTCTCTCTGGGTTTGTAATTTTGTTCTATCAATTTCTTCCTACGGAAAGAGGTCAGAGGTTGCCCAGCACCTCATTTTCCCTAGGCTCGTTTCCCTGTGGGGAAGAATAGCGTTAGCTAGAATATATTAACCACCTTGTATATTCTTTGGGTAATAAGATGAGTTGTAATTTTTTTTTTTAAAGATTACACCAGTGGTTTGGAAGCTTATTCTCTCCATGTCTGTAATTTTGTTCTACCAATTGCTTCCTATGGAAAGAGGTCAGTACCCCAGTTTCCTTAGGCTCCTTTCCCCATGGGGAAGAACCTGATAAAATGATTAAAATATTCAATGCAAACATGGCAAAAAGCTTTTAAAGAATGTGTCAAATCAGTGCCACTTTGGAGGAAAGAAAGACTGAACTATCCTGGGTGTAACTCATCAAGCAAAGAGAGAAATAAAAAGCATTTCCAACCAGATGAATCAAGGAGCAGTGGAGACATGTATAGAGACCTACCTAAGGTATAGAAATGAACTAAGAGTAAGAACATGGGTAACACTAATTTACTCATTCAGTTTGAATTATGGATACAGAAAGAAAGAAATATATACTATGCCAAATTATTTCTGGTGAAGTACGTACTTCAAAATTGTTTTTTATTGGCACACTGCCACTAAGTACTATAGCAAGACAATTGAGACCATAGTCTAAGCTTGGACCCTACAAGTAAATATTTCACTTCATACAGAATCCATGCCAGGGAGTAGAGAAAGTGAGTCAGGGACATACACAGCTTCACTATTGATTGTGAATCTTTATCCATAGAACTTATTCAGAAAGAGGTTACATTAGGAATGAAGAAATAACTAATGGATAGTGCAGTAGTTGCAAAACAGGAAAACTGGTTTTTTATTCCCACTGCAGCTCCTTGTGATCCTAGGCAAGTCACTTAACCCTCCACTGCCCCGATACAAACAAAACAAAAAAAAAACATAGGGAGAAAGTATATGAATATACAGTGTATACATGAATATAATATGTAAACTGCTTTTATTGTACCACAGAAAGATGGTAATGTATATGTTATATTATGCCAATATTTATATTCCGAATATACCTTAGTTCAAGGGTGGATTGTATAAATACTGGCTAGATCATTTTGTCCAGAAGTTACAATATAATCTATTATTACCCCAATTAAGATTTATCCGCTGACAAGTTAAATTTATAAAATAAAAAATATAGAAATTCTTTCAAAATAAAACATATGACCTACAGGATCTTAGAAAAAGCAGAAGTTGATTTCATAATTCAGACATTTGGTATTGTATTGAAGAAGAAAAATGTCGGATTTCAAATTTTTAAACATAGAAAACTTCAATAGAAAAATAATTTTGAGTATTATATCGGATTATTCAATTGTGTTGTTAGATCTAGCATATAATAAGGGGCTTCTCTAAATAAGATTTTAAAGACTGTGACATGTAATTTAAACTATGTTTGTGCAATTATAGAAACCAATGAAGCTGGACAAGACACTTTTTAGATGATTCATATTTAAATAAGACAAAAATCAGCCTCATAGCAACATTTTGTATTATCTGTATGATTCATACCACATGTAAGGTTGGGAGTTGCAGAAAGTGAACAAAAATTGCTTGCATGTGGGTTGAATAACTCTTTGTGGGTGGATCAAGAGATGTTGTGATGGTCATTAATTGAGGCTCTCCGTGGAATCATTCCAGGCATCCACGGAGAGGGTAGTGGATGCCTGGAATGCACTCCCGAGAGAGGTGGTGGAGAGTAAAACTGTGACTGAGTTCAAAGAAGCGTGGGATGAACACAGAGGATTTAGAATCAGAAAATAATATAAAATATTGAACTAAGGCCAGTACTTGGCAGACTTGCACGGTCTGTGTCTGTATATGGCCGTTTGGTGGAGGATGGGCTGGGGAGGGCTTCAATGGCTGGGAGGGTGTAAATGAGCTGGAGTAAGTCTTAACAGAGATTTCGGCAGTTGGAACCCAAGCACAGTATCGGGTAAAGCTTTGGATTCTTGCCCAGAAATAGCTAAGAAGAAAAAATTAAAAAAGTTTAAATTGAATCAGGTTAGGCAGACTGGATGGACCATTTAGGTCTTTATCTGCCGTCATCTACTATGTTACTATGTTATGTTACTTTCAAACCATATAGTTTCTTATATCCCGCAGTTTTCAACAAGGATTCAATGCGGTTTACAATAAGATTCTTAAACCATTAAATATGAACAATGCTTGATAGAATTATTGAGAGAAGAAGTATGTCTAGCATTTTCCTGAAGTGGTAATGTGAGTAAACACAGTGGCAGACTATTCCAAACTTTGGGGCCTTGAAATTCAAAAGTAGATTCGGGTAACTTTTTCCGCAGGGCATGCAATGGAGAAGGAAAGGTCAACTTAGAACACTGTGTCAGTCTTGAGCTATAAAAGGACCTCGTAACTGTGGTCTTAGAAATTAGTCCATTAGAGTTTTCTCCATATATTTCAGAACGTCCTATTATATCTCAGAATACTATTTTTATAACACATACTATTTTGGAAAACCTGATTATCTGGAGATATTCTTTCTTTGAATCTCAAAAAGGAGCAATGTAACCCATATTTCCTTCATGGCTAGATCCTGGAAGATTTGGGGATAAAGAAGACAAAACTTCTTATCTTTTAAGCTCATGTGGAACAGTGAAGGTTGTGGGGATTCTTATCAATTCCAAGGCCTCTCTTTAGTTTTTTTTCTATTCCTTTCTCTCTCTCTCTTCTATAATTATATATAATCTAATATTGTCTTACTAATTGGATAGTGGTACATTCAGCTTAAACGTTTTTCAGTTTCAGTCTGAAATATGGTTCTGAGAAACTTGAGAGGTTTCTGAAGCTCCAAATATAAATATATATATATATATATTGTCACAAGCCCGAGCCCAATGCCGGCCTTGTGCCAGGGAAGAATGATAAAAAACACCCCCTGAAACTAGTCCGGGCTAACCATGTTGTCCCTGTTAGGCAAGAACAAGAACAGAAAGCACAGGCTGTGTTTAAACCTAATGCAGAACACAGCCTGGTGAAAACTGGTAGGGCCCCTTTAAATCCTCCATTTTGTGGAAAGCTGGCTAAGCAGGGGAAAAGGCAACCACAGCTGAAAGAAGTTCAGCCCCGGAGTAGGGCTGGGCGTGGTACAGCAGCTTGGCAGCATTTAGAGAGCTGGCTGACCAAGAGGAAAGGGGACAGAGGAGAAGCTCTCAGGTGGAAGGAGCCTCCAAGTCCCCCTGAGACAAGGGACATTGAAATGTTGGACACAGAACCAGATGATACAACCCTGGTAAATCCTGAAGGTGAAGCTATGGATTGTAACACTTTACCAGAGGTGGGACTATTTGAAGAAATGGAAATCAATTAGTTTGGAATTGTTTTTTTTGTGCTGAGTTTTGTTGAATGTTTCCATTTCTGTTGAACATGAGGATTTTCTTGAAGTCTGCTAATTAATGGAATGTATGCTAGCCAAGGGTTTTGCTGGTATGAGAAGTTTTTTTTTTTCTTCTCTTGCTTATCAAGAGCTGCTGTGAAAGAAACTTCAGCAAGTTCTTTCCAGCAGGTGTGAATATCCTGTAAGCTTGAGACAGGATTTACACAGTACCATGGTGAATAGTTTGCAGGTTTCTTTTCCTTTGATAACAAGGAACTCTTTGACAAATCTGCCAATCTTTTGTTACTGCATTTAATGAGGCAGTACTGTACAATGCAGTGCACCATGCATAGTTTGCCTATTTTCCAATAAGACTCTGGGAGAGTCAAGTACTATCAAGAAACTCTGTTACACCTGGGACATTGATAAAGAACTTTGAGACAGATATCCAGACCAGGCTGGTTTCTATCATATTAGGTATGTTGTTCTTCATAATTTTGCCAAAGACCTTTGGAATACATTTTCTTTTGATGCATTTTTTTTGGACTTGCCAGTTGAACAATAAATTTGATTTTTGTTTCATTACTTACCTGTGTGAGGCCATCCTGTTTATACACATAGGTTAAGTTTATGCACAACAGGGACTTCCTACATCTTGAGGAAGCACGCTGGGGAGAATATTAGAAGCGTGGGCCGGTTACTGCGAGCCTTGGGGGCCGGCCATGCTACAATATATATATATATATATATATATATATATAGTATATTGAATATTAAACCTCATTTCCAAAGGTTAAGAAAATAAAAAAGATACACTTCTCACAATGGTTGTGCTTCAGAGCAAGTGGACATGTCTGATGAACAATCTTGACATCATTCTGACATTATCAATAGGCACCCAGATGGCAGAATGCCACTAAAAAATAATAGGAACCCTTGCCTTAACAAAAGCTCCTGTGGCTCAGTGGTTAAGAGCCCTATTTCCACCTTTCAAAAGTCATGGGTTCAAATCCACACAACCTCCATAGTACCTTAATAGCTTCTTTTTGGTCTCTTAAGAGAGTATGGATTGTGGACTTTGCCATTTGCGTTTGCACACTGCCCTTTCCAGGATCCAGAAGGTAACTTATTTTTACCCCAAGATGGTTTATGATGTCCTTAGGTATCATCTCACATGGCAGGAACCCATGCCTAACAGAAAGCACCTGTGGATCAGTAGCTAAAGGCACTGCTTCAATCTTCCAAAGGTCATGGGTTCAAATTCCAAGTATGATACCTCAGCACATATTCTTATTTTTAGTGGCATTCTACCATTTAGGTGCAAATTGATGAAGTCACATTGATATCAAGATTGTGTATCAGACACATCCACTTTCTCTGAAGTACAGCCATTGTGAGTAGTGTATCTTTTTTCTTTTTTTAACCTTTTGGAAATGAGGTTTAGTATGCAATATATATATATATATATATATATTTTTTTTTTTTTTTCATGTGCTTTGATTAAGTAATGCATTATTAATCATCAAAAAATAGAAGCCCTGTTCAATAGAAGCCTCCAACCTATCTAGTGCCCAACTCACGCTCAAAAGTAGACCTGCTTTTCCAAGCAGTCCTCTTACTAAAAATAGAGGATTTAATATGCAATATATACAGTATATATATATTTTGATCATGTACTTTGAGGAACATAAATGTAATGTAATGTAACATAGAGGCCAAAAGACGAATTGGACAAGTGTTGAAGGTACATATATGATATTTATCCTAGAGAAATGACTGCTTGTAATTCAAGAGGATATAAGCTTGACTTTAGAATTGATATGTGGTTTACTATCCAAGTGTGTGTGGTGAAATTGTTAGAGCTACAACCGTAGCACCTTGATGTTGTTGGTTCAAATCACACTCCATTCCCTGTGATAGAAGCAAAATTTTTAAAAAAGGATTAAAAGTTAAATAAAATATAATAATGGTGCCAGCATTTCACTGCATACAACTGAAAAACAGCACAAAATTGCCATTCTAATGACATCATAATAATGAGACGTGATAACGTTATAGATGATGTGAAGATGTCCTAAAAGGCAATCCTGTAAAGAACGTCTAAATATTTAGATGTGTCTAGACTTGCTGAGCGGCACCGAGCATGATTCTCTATAGTACGTCTATGCATTATAGAACTGCGCTCAGTATTTTCCCGCTAGATGTCTAAACAATGCCTAAGTTTCAGATGTCCTTTACCGAATTTGACCCTAAAGGTTCCTTTTGCAAAGGCGCGCTAGGGCCTTAATGCGCGGAATAGCGTGCGCTAGCCGCTACCGCCTCCTTTTGAGCAGGTGGTAAATTTTCAGCTAGAGCATGCTATAGCGCACGCTAATCTGGTGCGTGCGCTAAAACTGCTAGCGCACCTTTGGAAAAGGAGTGCTAAGAGTGCAGGCAGTCAGAAAATTTTCAGGTCATGTCATTTCCCATGTCATTTCTGAGAATGTTTGTTTCAGTCATTTTTTTTAGCCCTTTTGGGAACAAAGATATTGAGGGTGCTCTTTTTTTTTAAGAAGGTGCACTAATTAGAAAAAGACCAAACTTATTCTGAATGTGTATGCACCTTTCCTGATAGTGGGTGCAAAAACAGTGTTCACACATGCACAATAGTGTGCCATTGGGAAAAAGTGCTTTCACAGAAAGAAAAGGCCTTTTTCCAAAAAGGGGAAGGGATTGGGGCTTGAATACTGCCATACAACCACACTCAAATCTGTTTTACTACTGGGATCTAGCTGGGTACTTGGGACCTAGGTTGGCCACTGTTGGAAACAGGATATTGGGCTTTATGGACCTTCGGGCTGTCCAAGTATGTAAATCATTATGCTATTATGTAAAGTGGTATACATACAAGTACTTCAAACATTTTCCCTACCTGTCCTGGCGGGCTCACAATTTATCTAATGCACCTGGGGCAGTGGAGGATTAAGTGATTTGCTCAGGGTCATAGGGAACAGTATGGGGTATGGCTGAGGCTGCAACTCTAATCACTAAACTAGTGATGGGGTGCTGAGATTGTAACTTTAACCACTAGGCCACACTCTCAAATAGTGTATAGTATCTTCGTTTAAAAGAGTGTGCTCTGTTATCGACAATCAAAAAATGTGAATTTTTGTGTGTGTGTGTGTGGGGGGGAGGAGTTTGGCTTATTTGTGGGTTTTAATGATAGCCCAACCATACTGAGGACAGCATTCTGCTTATGCAATATCATATCGTTTTCCTTCTAATACTTAACTTGCAATTATGATCTTCTTTCCTCGGCCTCAGCTGATATTTTTTCTGTGGACCACAAGATGGCAGCAACCTCCCTTTGAAAACTAACATTTCACAAATTTCTCCCAGACCTTCTAACCTGTTGATTTTCTAGCAGAAGTGAGTTTCAATTTTCTTTTAAAGACAGAAAGATTAAACTCCATAATTATAGTGGGCTGATGATACCTATTAAGGTGATACCATGCAAGTCAACAGAGGGTTCATAATGCAATGAATAGTGCAAGTTTACAAAATGAGAAGCGATGGGATTTTTTTCCAGTCATACCTTTTACATACCAAAGCCCTGACAACCTTTATGACAAGAATGTGGATAGAATCATTTGTTTTGCTATATTTTTTTATTTAGAAATGTTTTGACCAATTTTCTAATATTATTTCAATTCATCTCAAAATGTAATACATGCAAATTCTGATTGGCACATTTGAAATTGTTTTAAGGTGCATAAGTCATCTTTGTGTGACTAATTTGCTACTACACTGTAACTAAAATCATTTCCTTTTATTTTGTTTAACTGTATAAACAAATTGCCTTGAGTTTAGCCTCCCATTATACTAACGGACTCTGTACAACCGGTCTTGTATCCATCTAATATGTACACTTGGACCCTTGTCTATATAATAAGCTGTATTGTAGAAAAACATATCAATGTTATTTCAATGTTCTGATGTGTGCTTATTAGGTGTTTCATAAGTATTATGTTGACGGCAAATTATAATCTCTCTTATTTGAAGTTAAGTGCTGTTTTATAAGTATATTTTTAAACTGTTTCATGGTAGTCCTAGTATTAAGGTTCAATTTGCTGATTTTGAGTTTGATTCATTGTATTTGTTTATATTTGGTCTTACTACTGTTATGCTGTTAACAAGACTGTAAGCTCTGTGTTTAATGACACTTGCTATACACTGCCTTGGGCGAATCTCTTCTTAAAGGCAGTTAATAAATACCAATAAAAAAAAAATTTGTTTTTATATCTTTGGGGTACTTTTATACCAGGAAGCCTATGCTGAAAGTCCAAGAAGTCACCAATTTAATGTGCATTTTATAAAAGTTTCAAGCCACATCTCCAAAAAGGTGAAAATATAAACAAATTTCAAAATCAACACCTCACTATTTCTTAAATAAAATAATTTCCCCCCCTACCCAGTTTACAAAACTACTCAAGTGTTTTTTTTAGTACTAGCCGTACGCTGAATACTCTGCGCTACTCCAACTCTCATAGGAACTCCATGGGCATTGGAGCAATGCAGAGCATTCAGTGTGACAGCTGGCGATATGAAACCGCTTGCATGGTTTTATAAAGGGGGGGAGAGGTATGAAGGTAAAGCAGGACCATTCGAGGTATAATGAACTTTACATTATATTCATTATACAACCTTTTAAGTTAGAATCATCAGTCCTGTAACTTTCTATTTTCATAACAATTTTATCTTCTTAGTTTTGTAATTAGGCCTTTAAAAATGTTTTTTCAAAAAACTTTTAAGTGCTAAGACCAATTCCATTGTTAAAAGAATGATGATGGTGGCTTGTGTTAAATGAAGACAGCCATGGCTTGCTCCATATACCCACTGGGGTCGGAGAGGAAGGGGGTGGGGAGGTCAGCTGGTCCTTCAGAAATTGCGAGCCCCCTGACCTAGGAATGTGATCCAAAGCATCTCCCAAGCCAAATATTTTGCCCACCCCTGCTCTGTGCACTAGGGAGGAAATTTTTAAATCAGTCATATAAGTGGCTGCAGCCATATCCCCTCATTCTATAAATGTTGTCCAAAAATAGGCATGTAGTTATAGAATCATGCCATTTTTGTTCATAAACTTTTGGTTCAATTGGAGTTTAATTGACAAAAACTATCAATAAATGGCATTAACAAACATGCAACTCTTCTATTTTTTCCCTTTATTTTTATTGAGATTTAAATTATCATGACCAAACAAAATATTCTTGTACAGAAAAAACTATCCAGTTCTAGCAAGAAAATATATAATTTCACAAGGAATCAATCATAATGAAAATTGTTACAAGTCCACTACAACTGGGGGTGGGGGTGGGTGGGAGGGGGGGAACAACAAGAGATGAAAGATAAAGGAAAAGGAATAAGAAACAATCAATCCTATCGATGAAAAAATACCTAGATTTGGACATCAATAATATGAATGGAAGCAAAACAGCTTCCCTATTTCTGAGGGACCATCACTGCAGTCATGGAAGGACTCTATTCAGATACAACTGTCTTGTTACTCAAAAACAAAGTTAATTGTGAGGAATCAAAAAAATTATACATTTTTGAATGATATCTAACCACATACTTACAAGGAAATTTCAAAAAGAATACCCCACCCAGAGCCAATACTCAGGGTTTCATCAGAAGAAATTGCTTATGGCGTCTTTATGTGACCTTTGCAACATTTGGAAAAAATTGTATCCAGTTCCTGTCACTGTCTAAAGTACATGTCACTAGAAGTGTAAAGGGTATAGCTGGTTTTTCCTTAGAGGATTCCAAAAGAGTAGTTAAATCCAAACTGTCCAAAGAAATGGGTGAATAAATATATCAACCCCTTCTTCCACAGTCTTTTTTTTATGACAGCAAATAGAAACTTCTGGAAATAGGTAGCAATGTTTGAACTAGATCACTGGTTCCCAAACCTGTCCTGGGGGACCCCCAGCCAGTCAGGTTTTCAAGATATCCCTAATGAATATGCATGAGAGAGATTTGCATACCTGTCACTTCCATTATATGCAAATCTCTCTCATGCATATTCATTAGGGATATCTTGAAAACCTGACTGGCTGGGGGTCCCTCAGGACAGGTTTGGGAACCACTGAACTAGATCCTTCAAGATATCCAGCATATACCATTTAAACCAGGGCTGCCCAAGTCCGGTCCTCGAGATGAACTGGCAGGCCAGGTTTTCTGGATATCCACAATGAACATGCATGAGAGAGATTTGCATACCAAGAAGGCAGTGCAGGCAAATCTCTCTCATGCATATTCATTGTGGATATCCAGAAAACCTGATTTGGGCAGCCCTAATTTAAACAAATCATTTCCAGAAATACTGGGAATCCTTGGAAAGTTCATTAAGTGAAGATTTCTCCCACAAATGGAATTTTCCAAGTTCTCACATTTAACTTCTAAATTAGTATTGCCTTTCACCAACAAATTGGAAGTTAATTCCATGCATTTCTGAATAGTCTCCACAGTTTGTATCAAATTCTGCATAGCCTCTATTCGTGAATCATATGAACTAAGTCATTCTTCTACTTTGTCGATCCTCCTGTGATCTAGGACCATCTGAGATGTAATAGATTGGCCCAAAGCAACTATAGTCTTCCAAATTTCTTCTAAAGTAAAGACTGAATGTCTTACCAGTGAGAATATCATTCTTTTTAGAGGGGGTTCATCCGACTGCTGAAGCTGTCCTAGACCACCAGATTCATGGAAAGTCTGTTAAAGATTTAAATCAGGTCTGGGTACAATACCTTCCACTACATGTCTATAGCTTGCTCCAGCTCTGGACCCCACAACAGCAGCTCTTGCAAAACCCCAAGGAAAAGAATCTCCAATGTCATCTGGCAACGACATAACAGCTGATCTGATCTGCTTGTGCTGATTGGCGGGATTCCTGGGTAGATCCCTTGCCTTGGGAGACCTCAAAATGCTGCTGTCCAGCCCCTAAAATGTCAAGCAGACTCTTGGCAGATGTTCCAGTCGCAAATGCTACATTGTAGTCTGCACCAATCGAGGAACAGACAAGGAAGCCCCTGAGGTAGGAACCTTCTCTCTGCATATTTTTTAAGCATGGCAGAGTAATATGGAGAAGTAGCCTTCAGGTCCAAACTCTAAGCCGTCATCTCTCAATCTCAATCCCATGCAACTGTTTTACACCTCTGTTCTATAAACAGTGGGGCCGATATTCAGAGCAATTTAAGCAGGCTAGAGAAGCTCTGGCCCACTTAATTGCCTAACTGCCCAACTGCCAATATTCAGTAGTACTAAGCTGTGGAGTGACATTGAATACTGTCTGGCCAGCCCAAAAATGTGGGCTGGTTAAGGGCGAGCCAGAGAGTGGTGCTGGGGAGGAGCCAGAGCTTATTTGACCACTTGGAATATTCTGCTGAGGCCCATATTAGCTAAGAGAGTGAATTTAGGACTGCTGAAAAGCTATCTTAAATTCACCTTCGTAGCTTATGTGGGCCCTGGCTGGATATCAGGCCTGGTCCTGAGTATATCTTTTTTCACTGAAACAACCCCCCCACAACCTCCTGAGCCCCCTACTGCCCCACAAAATACTCCCTTTCCCTCCCTACTCCTCAAGCCCATGGCAAAATCTTTTCCCCATGAAATTGTCCCCTGCCAGCCCACCCCTCCCAATGTTGAGGTAGGCCCCTAGGCCTACCTGTATACCTGGTGGTCCAAGGGTCCAAGGTGTATACTCCTCATGGTCCAAGGCTCCTGCCCTTGTTGGTGCCTCTCTAAAGGGCAGTAAAAGGGTGGAGCTGAGAAGCAGGCGGGAGGTATGTGGGCATAGGTGATATTAAGTGCCAAGGCTTGCATAGTTAACCGGGTATGTAGGACTCCACAAAAGTCAATTCTATCTTTTCCCAGTTAGTGATGCAAGCAGGGCACTCAATATTGGCTGTAGCCACATAATTTTCAGATGCCACTGAAGACTCAAATATTCCATGCTGGTGTATGGATAGGGTCCAGCTGTGAATGTTCTGCTCTAAATGAGCTGGGAGAAATGCTGATCACCACGGGGGGGGGGGGGGGGGAATCAGTGTTTATATGCCACCCACTGCAGGAAGAATAAGCCCTGGAGAATGACACGGGTTCTGTCCCTGTCCCATTCCTGCAAGCTCTGCCTGAACCGCACAAGCCTTGAATACCTATGATTTTAAAGTGTTGGAAGCTTGTGTAAATGAGGACAGAGCTTGCAGGAATGGGGCGGGGACAGGGACAGAGCTAGTGGGGATGGGACAGAGATAGAGAGATCCCGCAGGGATGGAGAAAATTTGTCCCTTTGTCTTTATATTCCTAGATATTCAATGCTGAGCCATGTCCAGACACTGGTACTGAATATCTGGAACTAATTCAAAACATGCTAGTTGCCAAGTCTTATGAAGGCCCAGGCTAAATATCTGCTGTGACCCACATAGGACAAGTAGGTATTCCAATTCCCTTCTCTCTCTGCACTGGTCCTGACTCCCCCACCCAAAGACAACACAAACCTCAGATAGAGCCCCCACCCTCATACCTCTGTAGGCTCTTTTGGGCCTTCCTGAAATCTCTCTGGTAGTATGGAGTACTGTATAGATAGAGGCGATGCCTATTTGCTCCTGTCTATTGTAGGTCTGGTCCCAAATTGGACATCATGAATCCTAGTAGCAATCTCCTTCCATACGACCCACTAGACTCCCCTAACTTGACTACTGTAACTCCCTCTATTGCCACATTGCTGAGAAAGGCCATAAAAGACTATAGTTACTCCAAAATACAACGGCAAGGTGGCCAAATATGGGCGGGGAAGCCATCTGCTTATGAAACTACACTGGCTGCCAATTAAAGGCAGGGGTCCAATTCAAAATTGCATACATGTTTACAAGGCCATATACGGAGAAAACTCAACTGGACTCACTTTCGCCATCCGAGTCACACAGTCCTTCAACAACTCAAGGACAATCCAACGTGGGAAACTACCACTCCCTTCTGCCTGTCAGGTTCAAAGGAAAGCTCTCTTCGAGATTACTTTTGAGTTCCAAGGTCCCAGAATCTGGAACAGCCTCCTGGGCAGCCTGCGCCAAACACCTACATACTTCCAATTCAGGAAAGTGATGAAAACACATCTATTCTCTTCACTGCTCTGATCCAATTCTATGCAGTGACCTGCATGATGTCTATTGTCTATGTAGCTTTTCTAATATTATGTAAGTGGCAATGATTCCTAGTTGACTTTTGCAAGATACAAGAGTCGGTATAGTATGGTATGGTAGACCACCAGAGAAATTTCAGGTAGGCCTGAGAAGGCCTAGGGAGTAAGGGTATGGATGCTCAGGATAAGGCTTGACTTTTCTTCGAAGAAGAGGGAGGTGGATTGGGACTAAGGAGAGGGGACTCAGAATCCCTGGTGCTGTTACTCAGAAGTTAACTGGGCATCAGCCATTTTGCAGACAGATACCCACTTAACTCAGTGGCTAAAGTTAGGACAGCTTTTATGCTAAATGGTTAAGGACCTCATCTGCCCAAGCTCTGCACATGAACCAAACAGTGCAGGGGCAGTTTGTGGTGATATTCAGCGACTCTGTCTGGTTAAGTGTTAAGTGAAACTGGAATGTCAGAAGTTAGGTGACCACAAGTGATTTAACCGGGCAGTTTCATTTTTCTGTATTGAGGTTTGTGCTGTTGTAGCCTGTGCACATACCATATCCTACAACAGGGGTCCCCAGAGTCCCTCTTTGAGGGCCGAATCCAGTCGGATTTTCAGGATTTCCCCAATGAATATACATTGAAAGCAGTGCATGCACATAGATCTCATGCATATTCATTGGGAAAATCCTGAAAACCCGACTGGATTCGGCCCTCAAGGAGGGACTTTGGGGACCCCTGTCCTACAAGGTTAACAGAATTAAAACTATGACATAAAAACAAGAAATAGTAGCCTGAAGAAACTGAATCAAGGCCAGACTTTCATTGAATACAAATAATTCATCTTAGCTTCTGAATTGCTCCTTGATCGTGGTGACATTTCTATGACAGAAAACTCATTCATCTTTATCAAAAAACCCTAATAATATTCTAGCTTTTGATAACATATTTTATTATTCTCAGTCTTAATTAATTTTAGGTTATGAATTAGCTAATTAGCATGATCATTAATAATATAGCTATCATTATGGATAAAAGTGGTATAAAAGAAGATGCCTGAATTTATGTGAAACTTAGCAAGTTGAGAAAACTAAGCACGTGTGAATGGAGGAGGAGAGAGACAAGCAACATAGAAGCACAGCAAGTAGGAGTTACAAAGCAGAGGGATTAAACTCTCTTCCAACCCTCTATGATGGGTTGTGCTGGCTGTTCTGTGAGTCTCTATGATCCCTTTAGGAAGTGGAGGGTACACTGTACATAGGTAGAATACATTACTTCCTGTTATTGCTATGAGTTCTAATATGACTACTATTAATCAGATTTAATTGTCCCCCAACTGTTCATTCCTTTTTTGTATCTCTGTCATACTGAATTTTGTATTTCTTTCATTTTTCCGCTTGTGTGAACAATTCATTTTGTTTGTCAGTAAGTATTTCTTAACCCATATTAATATAATTTGATTTATGTACACCACTTAAATATATGATAAACGGTTTACCAAATTTTAAATTAACTTGAAACTTAATAAAGCAAGCAGTTGAGACTTTATCTTGACTTGAGAGCATCTGCATATGTTATACTTACCTTTTCAGGAACTCTACCCATTAAGCAAGTCACTCTTATCTTCCTACTCTTGAGTCTATTCCTATCTTGCTGAGCTGTATGCCTATCTTTCTCTGGTCCCATTGAAACCAAGTGTGGTAATGTGACTCTGCAGCCAGAGCTGGAAATCTTAGGATACAGCAAAACAACATGGTTGTAAATACAACAGCTTTATTAAATTCAAAGTAAGGCCTTCCCAAGTCTATCCTCTCCACAGGCTGGAGACTGTAAACAACAGTCATTTGGAGCTTCATTAAAGTTCATTTGATCCCTGTTCCTGACAGGCTCTTCAGTTCATGCTGCTTTTCATTCTTGCTTCAGCATCCCTGCAGTCAGTCTCAGGTGTGGGCTCCACAGTTAGTCCACATTCTCTTAAGATTCTAAGGCAGGGCTACTCAAATGTTTCACGTTAAGGTCCAGAAACTTCTGCTGACTGAAACCCAGGGTTCACAAACTAATGTGTGCACATCATGTCCCATGTATTTTTTTTTTAATTTTAATAACTTACTTAATCATGTAACCTTAACATTTAACCATCATATAAATATATGGGCTCATTTTCAAAGCATGTAGACACACAAAGGCTTTGAAAATGAACTCCATAATTTCTGTATGTCTTTTGTCCCCCCATTCAGCCTAAGCCTATGCTCTTTCTTTCTGTCTCTTATCCCCAATCCAACATTACCTGTTTTCTTTCTCTTATAGGTGTCAGAACAGGGGGCCACAGGGGCCATGGCCTCCCCCAAAATTGCCCGTCCTGTGGGTGATCCTGTGGAGGAGAAAACCCCCCCCCCACACACACACACTTCTTGCAAAGCTGGGGACAGCATCTTGCCACAGGCCTGCGTGCCTGCTGGTAGGCACTCTCTGCCACTCCCCTTCGCCAGCATCTACTCCTCCCCCCTCTCGCCTGCTTGCCCGCCCACTGCGTGTCTACATTTAACTTCTTAGAAAAGTGCTGCACCACCCTACCACTGGCACGGCGTCTTCTCTTCACTGCAGCCAGCCCTAGTGGAAACAGGAAGTTGTTAGAGAGGGCAGGCCACAGTGGAAAGAAGATGCCGGGGCCAGTGGCAGGGCAGCGCAAGGCTTTTCTATGAAGTTGAAAGTAGACACGCGGTGGGCGGGAGGGAGGAGGGGAAAAAAGTAGATGCCGGCAGGGGCACACCAGAGTGCTGACCAGCAGGCACGCTGGCCAGTAGCTAGGTGTAGAAAACTGGTAGAGAGGGAGCATTTGGAACTGGGGAAAGGGAGAGATTTTGTATTCAGATGAGGCAAGGAGGGAGAGATGTGAGGAATAGAGTAAGGGAGGGAGGGAGGGAATGATGTCAGATGTATGAGGGACAGGAAGAGATGGATTTGGGAACGGCAGAGGAGGTAGAAGGAGGACAGGGAGAGGTGGCAGAGGGGGGCAGAAGAGGGGCAAAAAGAGATGGATTTGGAGATCAGCTCAGCGGCAACGTGATCCTCTAAACGGCACCTGTGACATGGACACTGGTTAGGGAATTGGTTAGGATGCCTGTGTGTGATTCTCAAAAGCCGCTTAGGTGGCTGCTGAGACCGGGCATCCTATACAGAATCAGGACCTCTGTGTCCAAAGTATGTAGGCATGAGGATCTGGGCAAGCACAATTGGGAAGGGGAGGACAGGGAACATGAATCTCCTTCCATATATTTGATGATTTATAGTTGGAGGACTCCATTCTGTTAACTATGTATGCATGTTAAATCTGGCCCTACCTGTGGTCTCTCAGAGGAAAGGATTTTCAAACTGAAAATTGTCTTGCAGGACTGGAAAATACTGCAGAATCTAACAACTGGTTTCTCTAATGCTAAGTACAACATACTTAGGGGCTGAGGCATGAATGTGGTTACTGTGGGTTTTACACATTTTACTGCAGGATAGCAATGAAGAAAGAGGTCAATACAGATGTTAAATGCAGCGTGAAGTCAGGGTTTCTACATGAATTAACCTGAATGCAAATCTAGTGCATTTCCTGTCCCATGGTATACAAAATCATAAAAAAGCTTGGGCCACACCACTACTGCAGGAAAAATTGCACCAAGATCCAGGGCAGTGTGGAAGAGTTGGTTGACAGGAGTGGGTGTTTATTGCCACCCTATCTCTCTTTCAAAGCTGACCAACCTGCTCTGAATACCTGCATCATCCCCCCTGGTGGTCTAGGGCCAGCCCACTCCCTTCTCAATGACCATTCTTGAGTCAACCTCCTCCCCCCTTGTGTAGTTCAAAAGTTACCCCTGGTAGTCTAGTGGCCCACCCCCATCTTCCATTCAAAGGATACCCTTGGTAGTCTATTGGCACAGCCTTCCCTTTTCCCACCTTAATCCACCCCTTTCTTTTTAAATAACTAAATAAAAATATTTAAAAAAATAATCTCTGGTGTTTTGTGGCCTTTCCTACACTAACCACACTCCCAGATCACCTGAATCTACCCCACTGTTGCTAACAAGAGGCAGGAGTGAGGCCATCATGCTTCTGGTGCTGCCATCTTGAAAAATGGTGTTACCCTGCGCTGTGTGGTGCATCCTGAGGATACACCGGGCAGGGCTTATTTGCCATTTAAGGGAAAATGTTTTTGTTTGAGGAAAGGATGTTGTGGTGGGCTGCAAGACTACCAGGGAAATTTTTTAAATTGTGAGTAGGGGTTTGGGTCAGTGAGAGTGGGAGGGAGAGTTTTATTTTAGTTTTTTAAATGTTACCCTTCTTGCAAGTGCCAGAGCCAATCACCACTCAGGCACTGACAAGAAAGGTGACATTTATTAATGAGCTGCACATTACTGCTGTGATGCCAATGCAGTGATAATTTGCTTGCTCATTGATTATAGCATGTTGCGGTAGAGCTGTGAGTCTACTGTGAGACTTACTGCATCTCTCCCTTAATACTGGATGCTTTAGCTTTTATATTTTTTACTTCTAGTATACCATCATTAAAGTCTATATCATCCTTACAATATAAGCATGTTAATTATATATTTGCCCTTGTGAACCTTGCTTTGTGGGTAACAAGAGCCTCTTGCACTAAAAAAGCTGCTAATTTAACCAAATTGACAGCCATTGCAATTAGACCTATTCAAAGGTGATAACTACTGATGAGGAGAGAAATACTAAACAATAGCTAAGTAATGAGCTACTGTATGTTTCCAGCACTGGGTAATTACTTGGCAATAACAGCCTTTTTAACCGAGATAGCTGTATTTTTGGCAGTACAATTAATAAGCAGTTGTTGACACTAATGCTGGAATTTCTTGCTATCATAATGCAAAAATAAAATAAAAAATAAAAAATTGCAATATAGCTGATAAGTCATAATTTTATGAAGGCTCAATACAACTTTTTTTTGGGGGGAGGGGTTCAAGGGATACACATTCATATATGTGCTTTTAAAATCACTGAAGGTAGATTAGGAGCATTTAAGATGTTACAGACAAGATTTATTACTCTAATAATTAATGTATAAATAATCTTTTGATTCCCCTTCTGATTTTGATTCTGCAAAGGTTCTGATACCGTTCATTAGCCTATTCAAAGATATTGTTGCCTGTGATCTTCAAAGACCACATGTAGATCCTTTCTCCATTTGCGAAAGAGAGAGCCCTGTGGTCTTCTCAGCGCAAACATCATTATCTTTGGATACTTCTTCCTGTGCTCCAATAATAAAATATTAGAACCTATTCAAAATACAGTTCTTTACAGAACCAATATGGTTGCACTAAATTTACTCCCACCCCCAGTTAAATATTTGTGCTGTCTCAGTTTTAGGCATCTCATTTATTAGGGTTGATATCATGGTTCTGAGGTTTGATGATGGTAATTCACGGAAACAGCACCATAGGAAAAAAATGGATTGTACAGTATCTTAAATCCAGCAGGCTGCAGAATATGAAGCAATATGATTTTATTAACTGAAGGCTATATCAAACAAAACAGATCAGTTTCTTGACTGAATAACCAGATGATTAGATCAGTCAGTGTGGAATGGTGGGATTAAGTGACTTGCCCAGGGTCACAAGGAGCAGTGTGGGTTTGAACCCACAACCCCAGAGTGCTGAGGGTGTAGCTTTAACCATTGTACCACACTCTCTTCCTGTTAGGGCTGCCAATCTCCCACCTCTGAGGGCTGCTGGCAGGCATGGCAAGTTGGATCCAAAGCACAAGAGGGATGGCAGTGGAGGTTACAGGAAACTGCCTGTAGGCTATTTTTAGCTACAAAACTCCCACAGCAGATCAGAATAGAATAGTTTGGAACATCTGATTTAACTTATTTCTAATTATTAATAACTCCCTATTTTGATATCTGTGTCACCCCCTCAAAAAAAAACACAATAAAAATAATCCTCCACATTCCCTTTTCTGTAAGCATTAACAAAGTTGCAATCCAACATCAGTTGCATGTTATAGTCACTTTGGCTTTTGATCAAACTCAGTTTATGTAATTTAAAGCTTTTAACTGCCTACTGAGGAAATTTCAATTCCAACAACAAAACAATTCTAACTGCATTTCATAAATTACAATAAAAAGTCATTTGGAGTCAAGACAGACTAAACAAACAATATCTGCATTATTCTGTCAAATGCCACCAATTTGTTTTGTTCTGTTCATGTCCAAAACTTTCAGAATTTGGTGCTTACAAGTTAACATGTGAGTTTATGCTGTCAGATATTGCAATCTGCCAAAATCCATGGCCTTCGTATTCCTTTTCAATTAATGTAAAAGTTATAAAGGAACAACTACTTTTCCTAGTACAGTGGTGCCTCGCATAACGGACGCCTCGCACAGCGAACGCTGCGCACAACGAACTTTATGTCTTGATTCGTACAACGAACTTCGTTTCACACAACGAAGTCGCCCGAGCTGCATCCTTCCGCGCAGGCACTGCGCTTAACTGCCCTCTCTCCGCCTGGCTCCCTCTTGCCCCCCCCCGACTCCCCGACACGATCGGGGCAAGAGGGAGCCCAAGCCCTCTTGCCCCCCCGACTCCCCGACACGATCGGGGCAAGAGGGAGCCCAAGCCCTCTTGCCCCCCCGACTCCCCGACACGATCGGGGCAAGAGGGAGCTCAAGCCCTCTTGCCCCCCCGACTCCCCGACACGATCGGGGCAAGAGGGAGCCCAAGCCCTCTTGCCCCCCCGACTCCCCGACACGATCGGGGCAAGAGGGAGCTCAAGCCCTCTTGCCCCCCCGACTCCCCGACACGATCGGGGCAAGAGGGAGCCCAAGCCCTCTTGCCCCCCCGACTCCCCGACACGATCGGGGCAAGAGGGAGCTCAAGCCCTCTTGCCCCCCCGACTCCCCGACACGATCGGGGCAAGAGGGAGCCCAAGCCCTCTTGCCCCCCCGACTCCCCGACACGATCGGGCCAGGAGGGAGCCCAAGTCCTCCTGGCCACGGCGACCCCCTAACCCCACCCTGCACTACATTACGGGCAGGAGGGATCCCAGGCCCTCCTGCCCTCGACGCAAACCCCCCCTCCCCCCAACGACCGCCCCCCCCAAGAACCTCCGACCGCCCCCCAGCCGACGCGCGACCCCCCTGGCCGACCCCCACGACACCCCCAACCCCCTTCCCCGTACCTTTCTGTAGTTGGCCGGACAGACGGGAGCCAAAACCGCCTGTCCGGCAGGCAGCCAACGACGGAATGAGGCCGGATTGGCCCATCCGTCCCAAAGCTCCGCCTACTGGTGGGGCCTAAGGCGCCTGGGCCAATCAGAATAGGCCCGGGAGCCTTAGGTCCCTCCTGGGGGCGGGGCCTGAGGCACATGGGCCCAACCCGACCATGTGCCTCAGGCCCTGCCCCCAGGAGGGACCTAAGGCTCCCGGGCCTATTCTGATTGGCCCAGGCGCCTTAGGCCCCACCAGTAGGCGGAGCTTTGGGACGGATGGGCCAATCCGGCCTCATTCCGTCGTTGGCTGCCTGCCGGACAGGCGGGTTTGGCTCCCGTCTGTCCGGCCAACTACAGAAAGGTACGGGGAAGGGGGTTGGGGGTGTCGTGGGGGTCGGCCAGGGGGGTCGCGGGTCGGCTGGGGGGGCGGTCGGAGGTTCTTGGGGGGGGGCGGTCGTTGGGGGGAGGGGGGGTTTGCGTCGAGGGCAGGAGGGCCTGGGATCCCTCCTGCCCGTAATGTAGTGCAGGGTGGGGTTAGGGGGTCGCCGTGGCCAGGAGGACTTGGGCTCCCTCCTGGCCCGATATTGTCGGGGAGTTGGGGAATCGGCGGGGCAAGAGGGCTTGGGCTCCCTCTTGCCCCGATCGTGTCGGGGAGTCGGGGGGGCAAGAGGGCTTGGGCTCCCTCTTGCCCCGATCGTGTCGGGGAGTCGGGGGGCAAGAGGGCTTGGGCTCCCTCTTGCCCCGATCGTGTCGGGGAGTCGGGGGGGGGCAAGAGGGCTTGGGCTCCCTCTTGCCCCGATCGTGTCGGGGAGTCGGGGGGGGGGCAAGAGGGCTTGGGCTCCCTCTTGCCCCAATCGTGTCGGGGAGTCGGGGGGCAAGAGGGCTTGGGCTCCCTCTTGCCCCGATCGTGTCGGGGAGTCGGGGGGGCAAGAGGGCTTGAGCTCCCTCTTGCCCCGATCGTGTCGGGGGTGCCAAGGACCACACGGAGTCACCCACCGTACCACCCGATTCGGGTAAGCGCAGGTATCGGTGGGTGGCTTATTTGCGGGGGGGTGCCTTATTTTACATTTTTTTCTAAAAAGGGGGGGCTGTCTTATTTGATGGCCCTGCCTTATCATCGGGGAAACACGGTAGAAAAAAAAAAAAATGAACAGTTAAGTCCCAGTTTTTGCCGCTGAGACTCTGCCCTCTCTCACTGTAAAATTAGACTCTACTTAGTCTGTCTTTAAATTTAAAAAATGTGTGTTGTTTTAAAAAACAATTATGTTTTTAGATGTATCTAAATAAAAATAATAACCAAAAATTTATCTTTTTTTATGTCATCTTAGCATATTTTATGCTGCAGAACGAATTATTTTTTTTTACATGTATTCCTATGGGAAAACGCGTTTCACATAACGAACGTTTCACATAACAAACTTGCTCCTGGAACCAATTAAGTTCGTTGTGTGAGGCACCACTGTATTTACATCAAATAGAGGAAGAGGAAGGCTTTTGCATAAACCCAGTTTCTCTACTTTCCTGACCACCAGAGATTCAGAACAACAGTACAGAAATACAAGGTAGTCTAATAAAATGAGATACATATTTTAAAAATGTGTATATTTACAGCTTTTTTTTTTTTAATTGTCATTTCTTCTATATGCCTACTAGCTGTTGAAGTGGTGTATATTTACGTGCAATTGGTATTCTTCTGTCCCTGAAAGGCTAACAATCTAGAGTTCTCTTACAAAGTTTCAGTAAGCACTAATATGTGCTTATTGCAGATTATAATTCACTATACTCAGACATCTCTTGGTAGTACTGGCATCTGTGCATGCTTCCCATGTGCAGGGGGCATGTTTGGGGTCAGAGTATTGAAAATCAAAACAAAAAAAGTGCACAAAATCTCGTATCAATGAACAAACTTAACTTGAGATAGCCACCATTCTTATCGCATAAAGTTCTTCAGAATGCCACACGATTTTAGCGTTATGGTAGCTGTCCTCATAAGAACCTTTGTGTTATGCGTTTTTTTTCATTCAATATATTATTTTATGGTTTTCTTTATAAGTTATAAAGTGCTTGTGCTTAATACTATAATGATAGCAAAAGTAGCTTTTACTTATCTTTTTCTTAATAAACTGGGTCTGGCTCAATCCCCACCGACGCGTTTCATTATTTCATCAGGGTCGGGGAAGGAGAACGCTGTAAAGAGCAAACATTATGTTAGTTTGAAATTTTAAGGTTTAAAGTTTAAGAACCCAGCAATATTGAAATTTTAAAATCGCCACAATGCTTACCAGAGCAGTATACTATCTTAGCTAAATGCTAAATCCATGGTTTATGAGCCGGAAGTAAAAACACACCGGCAAAATGGAAGCTAATAAACAAAACTCATGGGTCATGTGACTCAAAACTGACCAATGTTCACCACCCCCGCAGCCCTTTAACTCGTATACCACAGACATTTAATGGTAAAGTCATATGCTCGCTGTGAGCCAATCACTAGTTAAGTTTAAGCCATGGGGATACATGGTGTTGAGCTTAAACATCCATCGCAATTCCTTGATGTTCATGAACATCAAGGAATTGCGATGGATGTTTAAGCTCAACACCATGTATCCCCATGGCTTAAACTTAACTAGTGATTGGCTCACAGCGAGCATATGACTTTACCATTAAATGTCTGTGGTATACGAGTTAAAGGGCTGCGGGGGTGGTGAACATTGGTCAGTTTTGAGTCACATGACCCTTGAGTTTTGTTTATTAGCTTCCATTTTGCCGGTGTGTTTTTACTTCCGGCTCATAAACCATGGATTTAGCATTTAGCTAAGATAGTATACTGCTCTGGTAAGCATTGTGGCGATTTTAAAATTTCAATATTGCTGGGTTCTTAAACTTTAAACCTTAAAATTTCAAACTAACATAATGTTTGCTCTTTACAGCGTTCTCCTTCCCCGACCCTGATGAAATAATGAAACGCGTCGGTGGGGATTGAGCCAGACCCAGTTTATTAAGAAAAAGATAAGTAAAAGCTACTTTTGCTATCATTATAGTATTAAGCACAAGCACTTTATAACTTATAAAGAAAACCATAAAATAATATATTGAATGAAAAAAAACGCATAACACAAAGGTTCTTATGAGGACAGCTACCATACGCTAAAATCGTGTGGCATTCTGAAGAACTTTATGCGATAAGAATGGTGGCTATCTCAAGTTAAGTTTGTTCATTGGGGTCAGAGTAGGCATACTCCTTTATGAAGGCATAGATGCTCAATTGCAGGTATCTTTACATACAGCTAGTCATGCTGACTTAAATTGGGAGACATTTAGCAAACCGGACTGGGAAACCTTTAGCAGATTATATAGTAAGTATCTGAAGTCATTCTGTCTTTTGGATTCTTACCCCCCCCCCCCCCCCCCTCCAACGATTATGAAAGTGGCTTCTGTGGATTTGCAAATATGACATATATGTTGACATATATGTTGGAAAGAGGTACCTTTCCATCTACCCAAAGACATGTACTAATTACTCCAATATCTATAAATCCTAAAGAATTGATTTCAATAGTTACTAATTATAGACCAATCACATCCAACTCTTTTTTTTTTTGCAAAACAGATGGAAGGTTTAGTCTGTTCACAGCTGCTCAACTATCTTGAGCAGCATTCCCTTCTACGTGATTTGCAACCTGGCTTTAGACCTTTATATAGTACTGAAACAGTTTTGGCCTCTATTCTAGATCATCTGTATAATTTGTTTAGCAAGGTGTCAGGTCAAAAGTGTGCCGGGACAAAGGCATGCGCAGATAATTGAGCGCAGCGCGGAGGCGCGCACCAAAGAAAATTACTGTTTTTAGGGGCTCCGACGGGGGTGTGTGTGGGGGGGAACCCCCCCACTTTACTTAATACAGATCGCGCTGCATTGTGGGGGCGTTGGGGGGGGGTTGTAACCCCCCACATTTTACTGAAAACTTCACTTTTTCCCGAAAAACAGCCCCCCAAACTCCCCACAACGCCGCCACGATCTGTATTAAATAAAGTGGGGGGGGCTCCCCAACAAAACCCCCCCGTCGCAGCCCCTAAAAACAGTAATTTTCTTCAGCGCGCACCTCCGTCTTGCGCTCAGTTGTCGGCGCGCGCCTTTGTCTTCCGCGATTATGTCTATGAACCGTTTAGCAAAGGCACAAGTGCACTGATAATGCAGTTCAACTTAAGCAGTGCCTTTGATCTTATAGATCAAAAAAAATTGTTGGAGTGCCTGGATGCAATGGGTATTCAAGATAAAGTTCTGGAGTGGTTTTGAGGTTTTCTTTCTTCATGTTCTTATGAGGTGCACTTTAATAATGATTATTCTAGCATTTGGAGTAATCAATGTGATGTCCCGCAGGGTTCTCTTCTCTCCCCTTTCCCTTTTAACACCTATCTATATTCTTTGGGTACAAAACTATCTCATTTAGGTATTAAGTTGTTTAATTATGCTGATGACATAACCATCTTAATCCCGGGTTTCAATTTCTCATACCAGGCATATGATAACTGATGTATTTGCAATAATTGAACAGTGGATGGCTGAATTTAAATTAAGGGCTCCTTTTAAGAAGGTGCGTTAGGGCCTTAATGCGTGGAATAGTGTGCGGTAAAATGCTGCGCATGCTAACCGCTACCGCCTCTTCTTGTGCAGGTGGTAGTTTTTCGGCTAGCGCATGCTAATCCAGTGCGTGCACTAAAAACGCTAGCGCACCTTTGTAAAAGGAGCCCTAAAACTTAATCAGGAAAAGACAAAATTCTTTTATGCATCTCCTCGCCAAACTTGCACTGAAACATCATTAACATTGAATGCTGTGACCTATCCAGTCCTTCCCATAATTAAGATTCTAGGTATAATTTTGGACCAGAATCTGACCATGAAGAATCAGATTGATACCCTGGTGTGGAAAGGCCTCCATACTTTATGTAAACTGTTTGACATTTCACCATTTAGATTATTGGTGCAGTCTCTGATTTTGAGCCAATTGGATTATTGCAATATTGTCTATTTGGCTGGTATTCATAAAAATCTCTAGAGATTGCGCATTATTCAGAATGTGGCAATCTGACTGATTTTTGGTTTAAAAAAGTTTGACCATATCACTCCTTTTCTGCGTGAACTGCATTGGTTGCCATTAGACGCACGCATGAAATTTAAGTTCCGTTGAATGTGCTTCGAGGTATTACCTGGTCTTATACCTGGATATCTGGTGGATTTATTCACATTTGTTAATGTATAATGTTCTGGACGTTCAGACACATTTTTCTCATTTCCATCTGTTAAAGGATGTAAATTCAAAAAATATCATCAATGTCTTCTATCTTACCATCAATAAATAACCACTGTTGAATTCAATGAGATTATATACTCCTTGTGTCTTTCTAAATATAAGTACAAGGACTAGTCACCAACATCATTACTTAAAGTTAGTAGTTACTTCATATAATTTTTGTAATTTTTATATATATGTGTGTGGACCTTCAGATAGCCCCTGGGCACTATACACTCAGCTGCTGCTGCTCTTCGTCGGTCCAGCCTTTATTCATTTATTTCTACACAACTCATATTGTAATATTAAAATTTTTTCTTCTAATTTTGTGAAAGTAAACTTTTTTTAAAAACTAAAAAGACCGTCACTTAACTTATAGTGATCTTGTCTCTATCCTGCATTCGCCTCTCCCGGCATGCATGTTTCAGATTGAAACTTTTCATCAGTGTCGAGGGAAACTATAATAAAACAACTCGCGGCCATGTTAGACTGCCCGATGTAGCTCCGGTAAATGGTAAGCACTGGTTTGCTCTGTTCTTTAATATTTTAAAGTGCAGAAGAGGCTTACAGCTGTCTAATCAGCCAATCGGGAGGCACTTTTTATTTTAAAAAAAAATGCTCCCCAGGCAGGCCGCCTATATTGAAGGCAGCTCCAGGGAGCCTAGAGAGGCCCGCAAGCCCGCCTAAGCTCGCCTAAGGCTAGGCGGTAGCCTTAAGTGAACATAGGCGGACCTACGCGTCTCCCTAGCAAAACTGGAGATGCTTACTATGTAGGCTAGCAAAATGCTGGCCTACATGGTAAGTAGACGCGGCCGCTTTACCTAATGGAGATTGCTCTGAGAAAATGGATGTTACCAGTGGTGTGCCGCAAGGTTCGGTTCTTGGACCTGTTCTTTTTAACATTTTTGTAAACGATATTTCTGAAGGGCTATCAGGTAAGATTTGCCTCTTTGTAGATGTTACCAAAATCAGCAATAGAGTAGACAACCCTGATGGTATGGAAATCACGAGGAAGGACCTAGTGAAGCTTAAGGAATGGTCTGAAATTTGGCAGCTAAGATTTAATGCTAAGACATGCCAGTTCATGCATTTGGGCTGCAGGAACCAGAGGGAATGGTACAATTTAGGGGATGAAGAAGAGCATGATGAAAGAGGAGCGGGACTTGGGTTTGATAGTATGTGATGATCTTAAGATGGCCAATCAGGTTGAAAAGGTGATTACGAAAGCTAGAAGGATAAAAAGGTGATGGTGAAAGCTAGAAGGATGCTAGATTGCATAGGAAGAGGTATGGCCAGTAGGAAAAAGGAGGTATTGATGCCCCTTTATAAGGCTCTGGTGAGACCTCATTTAGAATATTGTGTATAGTTCTGGAGACCAAGAAGATATAAACAGGATGGAGTTGGTCCAGAAGAAGGCTACTAAAAAGGATGGTGTTCTTTGTCATAAAAATGTACGTGGACAGGCTTAAAGATCTCAGTATGTATACTTTAGAAGAAATGTGGGAGAGTGGAGATATGATAGCTACATTTAAATACCTACATGAGCAAACAGAATACCTACGAGGGCGAACAGAATGCTAGGAATGATTAAGAAGGAGATCATGAACAGATCTGAGAAGGTTATCATGCGTCTGTACCGGGCCATGGTACGCCCTCACCTGGAATACTGTGTCCAGCAGTGGTCGCCGTACATGAAGAAGGACACAGTACTACTCGAAAGGGTCCAGAGAAGAGCAACTAA
This sequence comes from Geotrypetes seraphini, assembly GCF_902459505.1. Classification (NCBI taxonomy): domain Eukaryota; kingdom Metazoa; phylum Chordata; class Amphibia; order Gymnophiona; family Dermophiidae; genus Geotrypetes; species Geotrypetes seraphini. The sequence goes on along the minus strand of NC_047088.1, from coordinate 147,746,143 downwards.
AATGGTTAAGGGGCTAGAGGAGTTGCCTTACAGCGAGAGATTAGAGAAACTGGGCCTCTTCTCCCTTGAAAAGAGGAGACTGAGAGGGGACATGATAGAAACATTCAAGATACTGAAGGGAATAGACATAGTAGATAAAGACAGGTTGTTCACCCTCTCCAAGGTAGGAAGAACGTGAGGGCACTCTCTAAAGTTAAAATGGGATCGATTCCGTACAAATGTAAAGAAGTTCTTCTTCACCCAGAGACTGGTGGAAAACTGGAACACTCTTCTGGAGGTTGTTATAGGAGAAAACATCCTCCAGGGATTCAAGACAAGGTTGGACAAGTTCCTGCTGAACCGGATTGTATGCAGGTAGGGTTGATCTCAGTTAGGGCTCTGGTCTTTGACCTGGGGACCACCGTGGGGGCGGACTGCTGGGCGCAATGGACCATTGGTCTGACCCAGCAACAGCAATTCTTATGTTCTTATGTAAATGTGCATGAATCAAGTCTCTTTCATTTGAAAGGAAGCTCTGGAATGAGAGTGCATAGGATGAAGTTAAGAGGTGATAGGCTCAGGTGTAATCTAAGGAAATACTTTTTTGAGAAAGGGTAGTAGATGTGTGGAACAATCTTCTGGAAGAAGTGGTGGAGACAGAGACTATGTCTGAATTTAAGAAGGCATGGGATAGGCACGTGGGATCTTTTAGAGGAAGAGATAATGGTTACTGCAGATGGGCAGACGATGGGCCATTTGGCTTTTACCTGCCATCATGTTTCTATGTTCCTATTCTCTGCCCCTAACCGTACCTACTTTTCAGAACAGCATCAGAGGATACCTCAACTTAGGTGTCGCTAGGCATCTTAAGAATTCCATGTGGAATTCTTAATTGGTGATTTAAATTTTTTATGATTGGCTGAAAACTGGCACAATCACCATGCCAATTAAGCTAATTAAAAAAAAAATGTTTTGTGTGGATTCCAAAGTTAGGAGTCACTAGGTGTCCTTTATTAGAGAGTCTAGCAGCTCCTAACGTAGGTATCCTATACAGAAAAAGGCCCTAAATGTGCATATAAATATATATCTTATTATTTTGGAACATGCACTTGTATCTGACTACATGTGGAAAAATCATTATAAAATTGGCTTATATTTCTGCTATTCTCTGTACAATATTTGTGCCCATATTGTTCTAAAAGCCTACAAAGAGAAATTGCTGAGTACTGCCAAATTCAGAATCGGTTGCAATAAGCTCCATCTTTAGAAGTCAAATTAACAAATAATAATTAGTAAAGCTGCAAACTTTCCATAAACATTTGTGCTCATATTTGTTGCCAAGTATGCAATTTCATCAGTGAATGCAGATGAAAGCCTGGCTCTTCTCTTGAGTCTTTATTGACTGCGCCAACTAACCAGCCAGCCACTCATACTGCATTAGACTTTCTTGCTACACAGCCTCTAAATGTGACCAGTTGCACGTATGCTATTCAACTGTGCACACAATTTAACTTCAATCTAGCTACCTAGCTACATAGGCAGAATAACAGCGTATAACTAAAGGTTTCTTGTACAACAGCCCAAAACAATAAAATCATGACAGAATCAACAGCAAAATAAAAAAATTATATAGCTTACAGAGTTAAGTCCATAACCCCTTCTCTTATCCCAGTCTTAAAACTTGGTCCATATGGCCTCATTGGCCTTTGATAATGGGGCTGGTAGTATTGTGTTTATTTATTATTTGCCTTATACAAAGCAAAGGACAAATGAACATACATAATAAATGCCATTATAAACATCAAACCATACAAAAATATAATAAAAACATAAAACAGTTAACAGCGATCATCTTCCGTATACACAGCATCCTCCCCACAACCACAACTCAGTCATCCATTCCTATATGTCTAATACGTTATAGAAATGATACATGGATTGACACTTGTAGTAGTAGTATAATATTCATCCTTAAGATATAAAATTCTATATAGTATAAAACGATCCAAGATACACACAAAAGAAAATCATAAGTAAACCGGAAAGTAAATGAAAGCCAGGAGGAAGGGATGGTGATCTTAGAAGATGCATAAATCACATATGATTTGTTTAAATCCTTTCATCTCCTCAAGAAACCTATTCCAGATCTGTGGTGCTGACAGATGAATGACTTGCTCATGAGAGATTAAGACATTGGTTATGGTTTGGAGTGAATGGGAAATCTCAGTTGTCAAACAAGGATATACAGCAGACTTCTGACACTTCGTCATCATCTAGCCTTTGATTACAAATTTAGCAGAGTAAGAAAATAAAAACTCTGAGTTTGAAGGCCCCTATAAACTTGATATATATCAACAATATCAACACTAGATCCTGTTAACATTTATCATATTTCTTCACATACAAAGCTGAAAAAAAACCCCATGATCAACAATGACGTTTCACCCTAAATCAATTTGGCTTCTGGAGCTCAAATATTGAGAAATTTGGATGCTTTCCAAATAGCAGCTGTCCAAAAAGATATTCATCATGGCCTAAAAATAGGTATTTGAAGTGTGCAACAGTAGAAACTACTGTTGGATCTCCACTTATACCTTCTGTTCTGCTTACGGACATATAGGGGAAATCTTGCCACATCAATCCTTTTCATTTCTTTGAAGGGGTGAATAAACATTCAGGAAAAAGTGAGCTAGTTGATGTGGAGGGGCATTTTCAACATGATGTCTAAATCCAATTTTGGACATTTTGGAAAAAGCATCTAAAAGGCTAGTGGAGAAAATGACTATTTTCAAAGTAGAAAAACGTTCAACTATTTGTTTCAAAAATTAACATTTCCTAGATGCATTTGTCCTCAGTGAGCTTATCTTTTTGAACCATTTTCTTAAAAAACATCCAAACTACGTTGAACTGGCTGTGATGAATCGTCCTAGACCCGCGGATGATTCCTTTGTATTGATGTCCAAATGTCTGCTGGTCCAAATGTCTGCGATCCATTGTTAAATACTTAAAATTTGCGCTAGGGTCTTTAATGCACCCCCATCCAAAGAAGTAAAAAGAACAAAACAACATGACGGCCTCCTAGCCACACAAGCTGCAAGACTGGACAACCAGATATCCAACCTGCTGATGACCTCCCCAGACTATAAGACGTTCAGAAAAGAAATAAAAACCACACTTTTCAAGAAATTCCTAAAACAGCAATAACAACACGACCTCTAAAAGCCCTTAAGATCTACATCTTACCTACCTAGCTATTCACTATGTAATTTTGTAATTATGTAACTCTGTAATTCTGTAATTCTCTAATTCTGTAATTCGGTAATTCATTGTAATCCTGTCTTTAAACTAACCTTTTGTAATCCGCCTTGAACCGCAAGGTAATGGCGGAATAGAAATCCCTAATGTAATGTAATGTAATGTAATAATATTCATCAGATTTAAGTGTTTCTATCTGTTCATAAGTTTTTGAAGGCTTACTTTTTTTCAGGAAGCTTTTGGAAATATATGTAGGAGGAAATTGTGTTCTGTATATTTACAATTTTAGGTTTGTTTTAAATTTCGGACTAGTCTTATTTTAGTGATTGTATTTTGTTTGGAGAAATAAGTTATTTTATGTTGTTTATTAATTTGCGTGTGTGTGTATTATAACCCACATAGATTTTTGTGATATGCGGGATATAAATATTTTAAATAAAATAAATGAAAAACACACAAAAAACAGCCATTGGGACATAAGAGGGGGCCAGCATTCCTAACAAACTGGCCACAGAGATATCTCAGCAGAACAGCGAACGCTCTAGTAGGCACTGCAGGGAACATTATATACAAAGTCCAAGGTACGCATCTCACTATAACCCCTCATATTATATGGTAAGACTCCCGTCTTACATTAAACATCCCCCCAAATTTGGATGCCTTTAAGAAATTGTTGAAAAGACATCTGTTTCGTTGTATGAAATACATAGTATGAGATGTTGATCGTTGAAAACCTGAGTTGTATTGGGTTGTTTGAGATTGGGTTTTGGTATAGGAGAAGTGATTGGTGCTGGTATTTTATTTTGATTTTATGCTGAATATGATGTATATATATATATATTTTTTTTTGTAAGATGTCTGAAATGTTTGTGAAGTACTATTATGTGTGTGTTGTATTATATAAGAACATAAGAACATAAGAATTGCAGCTGCTGGGTCAGACCAATGGTCCATCCTGCTCAGCAGTCTGCTCACGCGGCAGTCCCAAGGCCAAGGTGGATTATGAATAAACAAACCATAAACCAGTTGCACCACCACAATAGCTCTTATGCCTGCAGGAGTCACCTATATGTTAGTATAATAGGTTTTGTGTGGAATTTGGTGGGCTCACACTTTCTACCACAAGTATACTATAGTAGGACATGAGCCTGGGTTCCCTTCTCTGCAGTCCACTGCTCCTACCATTAGGTTAGTCCACTAGGCCATAACATCTGAATCTGTCATATAGGTTGGTATGCACTGTTTCATTCACATCTTTGGAAGGAAGGGAGGGGTTCAATGACCATTACCTTCATACCTCCAGGAAAAAGGTTGCATATACAAAATATTTTTCCATAGAATTTTATCTTTTCAAGCTGGATCATGGAATAAACCCCTTTCTATCCTGATATCAAACTCTAACTCCCATCTTTCCTTTAAAAAAATACTAAAGACTTACTTATTTGAAAAATTAATATAGTTTCTTGATTGTTGTTAACTGCGTTAACTGAGAGGTTACTACGGTATATAAATGAATTTGCTATGTTATGTTATGTCTGGCCATCTTTTGTCACATATTCATTATTGAAACAAGTCTAGCCACAAAGGTCCAGGTTATGCCCGGAACATTTTCTGCAATGTTCCATTATGGCAGAAAAATGTCAAAATGATAGGTATGCAATAATCTCACCCAAAACATGCCCCCTTGAGATTTAGATGCATTGCAGACAAACAGCATAGAAAACTGTCAAATAACGATTTTAAAAAATGGCAGTTTAGATGATTTAGCAAACAAAACTTCCAAATGTCACTTTATGCCATTTTTTGGATGTTTTTACCTTTTGAAAATGAGCCCCATTGTATATCTAGATTTTCAGACGGCATTTGATAATGTATATCATAAATGATTCCCGAGGAAATTAGAAAGTTATGGGATAAGAGATGGAGGGGCATAATAGAAAGGAACGTCTAAGTCCATTTTAGTGTAAGTCGCAAGTCGTCCAAAGTAAAAAACAGCATAGGACATATTTTCAAAAAATACGTCAAAAAAATATTTGTTTTCGAAAATCGTCTATCTATATGTCCAGCCGCCTGATCGTTCAGATCACTAAATCGTCCATCTTTATACCACATTTTCGCCCAACTTTTCGTCCAAGTCCAAAACGCCTAGAAACAGACCTTTTGGACGTGGGAGGGGTCTGCAAAGTGATGGAAAGGATACTCACACAGGGCACCTAAACAGTGGGCTACCTTACAGGGCACTGTTGTGAACTTCACAAAAAGGGTGCCACGTAATCATCTAACTACAGCTCCCTTATAGGTAATGGTGAGCTCCCCCCCAAACCACCTCCAGAATCTGCTAGACCCACCTATCTACCATCGCAATAGCCCTTATGACTGCAGGAGCCACTTATAGGGTAATACAAAAGGGTTTTGGTGGTTTTTAGGGGAGTTCATGTTTCAGCATCAATGCAGTCATTACAGTGGCTTATGGGCATGGGTCCTTTTCTCCATGGGTCCCTAACTCACCAACAACTTAATCAATACCCTATATGGAACTAATAGGGGACTCTAAAACACTGCAAGACCTCACCTACACATACTATACACTGCAGTCACTCAGTCACAAATGGAACAGGGAAATGGAAGAGTCAACTGGCTGCGGGGTCCACCGGGTATAAGAGCAGTGATCATGGATGCCTTGGAGAGAGCCTGGACACCAATGGCAGCTAAGTTTTTTGTTCTGATCATTAAGCAATATTAGTGAGTATTGTGCTGATGTGCTAGTTTATCCACATTATCACTGTTTGAATTTTTTCCTGGCATGCTGAGTTACATGGTGGTTCTCTACGGGCTGCTACAGTGCCTTTTTTCACCATTTTTTGTAGTTCACATGTGCAAGTGGTTATTCAATTGAAGTGGAGTTTTTTTGCCATATGAAGCAGAATTGAGGCTTTTTCTCCACTTCTTTTCCTTTTCTCTGTTCCATTTGTGACTGAGTGATGCAGTGTATAGTATGTGTGGATGAGGTTTTGCAGTGTTTTAGAGTCTCCTGTTAGTTCTATATAGATTATGGATTAAGTTGTGAATGATTTTACATACCCTTTTCCTGAGGTGAGTGTGTAGTTCCCTAACCCACTCCCAAGACCACTTAAGACACCTCTGTGCAGCGCGACTAGGCTTTCCTATGCCAGGCTGCCAGGTGCTGATGTTCTGGAAGCAGAATTTAAAAGTTATGATTATGATTTTTATGGGAGGGGGTGTCGGTGATCACTGGGGTAGTGTTTATGGGTCTGTACTATGCATTTGCAGTGCTTATCTGGTCACTTTAGGTTGTTTTTTGTGACTTAGACCATGTTTTAAATGGTCTAAGTCACTGTTCTTCAACTGCCGGTCTGTGGACCAGTGCCGGTCCGCAGAAAATTTCTGCCGGTCTATGCAGGGCCGGCGAGATTGATTAACTTCAATTTCCTGCAGGTCCGCACAGGGCTGGCAAGATCGAAATATTTTCAGCTGGTCCGCACTGGGCAGGAGAGATCATAGGGAGCCTCTGACAGTGGCTTTCTCCCCTCTCTGAAGCTCTCCTTACTTACCTGCACAGCGATTCACGAAGGCAGCCTTGGGGCTTTTGCTGAGTTGCGGCCGTTTCTGATGATGCAACTTCCTCTTTCCTCAGAGGCGGCGCGACCCAACAAAGGACCTGAGGCTTCCTTCCTGAATCGCTGTGCTGGGAAGTAAGGAGAGCTGCTGGGAGGGGAGAAAGCCACTATTGGAGTCTGGGAAGCTGCTGGGCAAGGGAAAAAGAAGGGACAGCTGCTACTGGACCTGGAAAGGGAAAAAGAGAGATGCTGCTGGGAGGGGAGGAGGGAAAGGAGTCTGGGAAGCTGCTGGGCAAGAGAAAAAAGGGACAGCTGCTACTGGAGAGGGAGAAGGAGAGATGCTGCTGGGAGGGGAGGAAGGGAAGAGAGTTACTGCTGGACAGGAGGAGGAGGAGGAGGGAAGGGAGAAGGAAAAAAGGAAGGAAACAGCTGGCAGGGAGATTAGAGGAGGGGAAGGGGAGAGACAGGCATGAGAAAGTAGAGATTGATGATGGGAAGGGGTCAGCAGAAAAATAAGCAGAGAGGGACAACGATGGTAGGTCTGGTGTAGGAGAGATAAAAATGAAGAGAGCAGTGAAGCTGGAATGAATCATGTAAAAAGGAGAGTGGGGGGCAGGCTGGATGGAAAGAGGAGAGGGGCATAGAAAGAAGACAGATACCATATGGAAGGGGGATAGGACAATGTATGGAAGGGGCAGATGCTGGATTGAAGAGAAGAAAGGGCAGACGCTGGAAGGAAGAGAGTGAATAGAAAATAAAAACAGAAACCAGAGACGACAAAGGGTAGAAAAAAATAATTTTATTTCTATTTTGTGATTACAATATATCAGATTTGATATATATATCCTGCTAGAGCTGGTGTTAGACATAACTGGGGATTGCAAAGCCCAGGCAGTGCTTAGGGCACTCTCTGACCAAGGGGCAGTTGCCCTAGTTGAACTCCCCTAACACTATTCCTGTCATGTGTGACTGCAGTATTCTGTTAGCATGATATTTCTGTGTAGCATTCTGTAATAATTTGGCTTGTTCAGTTTTCTTGATAGTAGAGGGGATATATATGAAGGGGAGGGGAGATAGGTTTTGTTGGTCCTTGCCCTGTATTATTTGTATTTATAAATGATAATTGTACAGAATACTTTAATAAAATACATTCAATATAAAATCATAACTGAGGCTTGCGCGGATGGGATCAGATGATTTGCGGGAACCGAGCTCGTGGAGATGGGGCGGAAACGGAGTTTTTAAATTTTAGTCCTAGTAGTTTGCCGGTCCACAAAATAATTCTTTTATTTCTGCCGGTCCACGGGTGTAAAAAGGTTGAAAAACACTGGTCTAAGTCACAATGTCCAAATTTCGTCTATGCTGTGTTGTAAAATATTTGGTTATACATGCAGTACGACTAAGTCTAAGACGGCTCACATCCCGCCCAATTCCTGCCCTCAACACTCCTCCTGAAATGCCCCGTTTAGCTCTGGTCATTCAGCGGCACTCTGAATTCCTAGATCATTTTTAAATACGTCCAAAACCCGGTTTTATTATCGGCACTTGGACGTATTTTGACAATGTTCGTCCAAGTGCCGACTTAGGCCGTTTTTTTGTGATGTTTTTCACTTTCGATTATGAGCCCCACAGTGTCCTATTACAGATTAAGATTTAGTTAAAAGATAGACATCAGAGATTAGGGTTAAATTGTCAATAATCTCAATGGAGAAGGATAAATAGTGGGGCACCCCAGGGGTCTGTGCTGAGACAGCTGCTTTTTAATACATTTAAAAATAATCTAGAAATGGAATTGAATAAGGTATTAAACTAGCTGGCAGCACAAAGTTGTTCAAAGTTGTCACAAAAGGTTTGTGAAAAATTGCAAGAGGACATTACAAGATTGGGAGACTGGGCATCCAAATGGCGGAAGATACTGCATGTGAAGAAATGTAAACGGATGCATATAGGGAAGAGCAACCCAAACTACTGTACAGGTAACTGTTGCAAAGTTCCACATTAGGAGAAACCACCCAGGAAAAAGATCTAGGTGACATCTTTGATGATATGTTGAAACCCTCTGCTCAGTGTGCAGCAGTGGCTAAGAAAGCAAATAGAATGTCAGGAATTAATAAGGAAGGGAATAGAGAACAAAACTGAGAATATTATAATTTTTTATATCATTCCATGGCGCAACCACACCTCGAATATTGTGTGCAATTTGGTCATCGCATCTCAAAAAAGACATAGCGGAATTAGAAAAGGTACAGAAAAAAGTGGTGAAAATGATAAAGGGAAGGCTAAAGAGGCTAGGGCTCTTCAGTTTGGAAAAGAGACCGTTGAGGGGAGATATGAGAGAGGTCTGTAAAATACAGAATGGAATAGAACAGGTAGATGTGAATCACTTGTTTACTAATTCCAAAAATACAAGGATTAAGAGGCATGAAATGAACCTACTAAGTAGTAAATTTAAAAGAAATTGGAGAAAATATTTCTTCACTCAACATGTAATAAACTCTGGAATTTGTTTGCCAGGTAATGTGTAAAAAGCAGTTAGCTTAGAAAGGTTTAAAAAATACTCATAAGCCATTATTAAGATGGACTTGGGAAAATCCACTGCTTAACATCTGTTTTACTCTTTTGGGATCTTGCCAGGTACTTGCGACCTGGATTAGTCACTGTTGGAAACAGGATACTGAGCTTGATGAACTGTCAGTCTGTCCTGGTAAGGAAATGCATATGTTTTATGTAGATCTTTGAAGTTTCTAATAATGACAGTGTCACTGAAAAGGAAAATTCCTGACTTTCTTTTTATTTATACTTCATCTCCACTGAGTATAATGAAGCTGGACCATGTGATTAGGAACACATCTAAATGAATGTGGGGACTGAAATGAAGGAAATAAATTTTAATTCTTTCTGTGAATTTAAATTAGGATTGCCAAATGACTCTGCTTTTTAGAGCAAGTAGGTCCAGTTGTGATTGAATGCAAGGACTTTATTTCCAAATTGGCCTCTCGTGTTTCCTAAGAAAAGCTACGGTTATAGCCCATATATGCAGTGTGTATATCCTGGATCAGACCAGCCTCTCCTGAACCTGGAGCTGTTTGCAACCCTAGCTTGAATTGATATTACAGGGGCAGCACGCTCTCCTCGTTGGGATCCCAGGGTTCTGTTCTCTCCTGGTCTTCTTCCTATCTCTCCTATCACACCTTTAGCATATGCAGCGGTGGTTCTTCCTCCACAGTCATCCCGCTATCTATTGGTGTACCTCAAGGCTCTGTCCAGGGACCACTCCGTTTTTCAATCTACACTTGCTCACTTGGAGCACTTATCTCATCCTATGGCTTCCAGTATCACCTCTATGCTGATGACTCGCAGATCTACCTCTCCGCATCAGATATCTCTACTGAAACCCAGAACAGAGTCTCAACCTGCTTGGTTGACATTGCCACCTGGATATTTCACCACCATCTAAACTGAATATGGCTGAAATGGAGCTGCTCATCTTCCTACCTAAACCCACCTCCCCACTTCCCCCATTTTCTGTGGACAACACTCTCATCCTCCCTGTTTTGTCTGCTCACAGTCTAGGGGTTATCTTTGACTCCCCTCTCTTCTTCACTACCCAGATATAACATATCACTAAAACCTGCCACTTCTTCCTCTCTAACATTACCAAAATCCGACCCTTCCTCTCTAAGTACACTAACAAAACCCTTGCACTTTGATTACTGCAACTAACTACTCTTAAGCCTTCTGCTTAGCCATTTTACTCCCCTCCAATCCATCCAGAAATCAACTGCACAACTCATATTTCATGAGAGCTGTTATACTCATATTACCCCTCTCTTAAAGTCACTTCATTGGCTTCCCATTAGTGGCGTACCTAGCATATGTGACACCCGGGGCCCATCATTTTTGGCACCCACCCCATCTGTACGAAAAACATGATTTTTAGTAACAAGCCACACGTCACACATGAGTACCTAAGAAAAGGCAGCATCTTACATATTGCAGTGAGCAGTACATCAATACACCTATTGTAAAACTAAACAAGCCAGACCAGTACAAATCAATCCTACACCGTCAATCCTAACAGAAAACTATGTCTTTCGAATACACAGAACACAGAAAACACCTTTGCCTAGTATGGAATATGTCATCACAAACTAACCCCTCCCTCTTTTACAAAACTGTAGTGTGGATTTTAGCCACGGTGGTAACAGCTCTGACACTCATCAGAGCTGCTACCACCATGGCTGGTGCTAAAAAATGCTCCAAAGTTTTGTAAAAGGGGGGATAAAATAGAAATACATAGACAAAGGTTAAATTGAACCAGCAAGAAGCTGGACTCTGCATAAAATGCAACACCACAGAAACAGTGACATATGTCTCCTAAAGCAATAAATAAATAGAAAATTTTTGTTCTACCTTTGTCTTCTCTGGTTTTTGCTTTCCTCATCTTCTTGTTACTGTCTTCCTTTCATCCACTGTCTGCCATCTCTCTGCCCCTCCCTATATGGCATCTTCTCTCCTTCTATGCCCCTTCCAGAAAATTTATGCCTCCCCCTTCCATCTCTTCTCTAGACCCCCCTCCCCTTTGGTCTGGCATCCATTATCTTCTCTCTGTTCCCTCATGGTCTGGCATCTTTCTCCTTTCATCTCTCTTTCCCTCCCCCCTGTGGTTTTTAGCATCTCTCTCTTCTCATTTCCTCCGCTCAGATCTGATATCTCTGTCTCCTTCCCCGTTCTCTGGCATTTCTATCTCCTCTCTCTCTTCCCTTTCCTTCTCTGGTCTTCCTTCTTTATTTTCTGCCTCCGTCTAAATTAAATTCTTTCTTACTATGCAGTCCTCAGTTTCCCTCTTTTCACTATGTCTATCCGCAGCTTGCCACCCCTTTCCTTCACCCCTCCACTATCTCACTAACTCTATCTTCTTCCCCCATCCAGAATATGTCCTTTTTCTTTATCCCTTCTTCCATCCAGTATGTGTTCTCTTTCTCCACTTCCATTCAGCATTTGCTCTCCCTTCTCCCCACTTCCATCATCTGACCTCTTCTCTCTCCCCTTTCATAAGAACATAAGAACATAAGCAATGCCTCTGCTGGGTCAGACCTGAGGTCCATCATGCCCAGCAGTCCGCTCACACGGCGGCCCAACAGGTCCAGGACCTGTGCAGTAATCCTCTATTTATACCCCTCTATCCCCTTTTCCAGCAGGAAATTGTCCAATCCTTTCTTAAACCCCTGTACTGTACTCTGCCCTATTACTCCCTCTGGAAGCGCATTCCAGGTGTCCACCACTCGTTGGGTAAAGAAGAACTTCCTAGCATTCGTTTTAAATCTGTCCCCTTTCAACTTTTCCAAGTGTCCTCTTGTTCTTTTATTTTTCAAAAGTTTGAAGAATCTGTCCTTCTCTACTCTCTCTATGCCTTCATGATCTTATAAGTCTCTATCATATCCCCTCTAAGTCTCCTCTTCTCCAGGGAAAAGAGACCCAGTTTCTCCAATCTCTCAGCGTATGAGAGGTTTTCCATCCCTTTTATCAAGCGTGTCGCTCTCCTCTGAACCCTCTCGAGTAACGCCATATCCTTCCTAAGGTACGGAGACCAATATTGGACGCAGTATTCCAGATGCGGGCGCACCATCGCCCGATACAATGGCAGGATAACTTCTTTTGTCCTTGTTGTAATACCCTTCTTGATTATGCCTAGCATTCTATTTGCTTTCTTAGCGGCTGTTGCGCACTGTGCCGTCGGCTTCATTGTCATGTCCACCATTACCCCCAAGTCCCTTTCTTGGTTGCTCTCATTCAATAATATCCCTCCCATCGTATAGTTGTACCTCGGGTTTCTGTTTCCAACATGCAATACTTTACATTTCTCAACGTTGAACTTCATCTGCCATCTCGCCGCCCATTCCCCCAATTTGTTCAAGTCCCTTTGCAATTCTTCGCATTCCTCTTTAGTCCCAGCTCCACTAAATAGTTTTGTATCGTCCGCAAATTTTATTATCTCACACTTCGTGCCTGTTTCTAGATCATTTATGAATATATTAAATAGCAGCGGCCCGAGCACTGAGCCCTGCGGAACACCACTCGTGACCCCCATCCAGTCCGAGTAGTGGCCCTTCACCCCTACCCTCTGTTTCCTACCCGCCAACCAGTTTCTGATCCATCTATGTACGTCTCCGTCCACTCCATGGTTCTTCAGTTTCCGGAGTAGACGTTCGTGAGGCACCTTGTCAAAGGCTTTTTGGAAATCAAGGTATATGATGTCTATGGGGTCTCCTCTGTCCATCCGTTTGTTAATTCCTTCGAAGAAGTGCAATAAGTTGGTTAGGCACGATCTCCCCCTGCAGAAACCATGTTGGGTTGTTTTCAAAAGTTCGTTTCTTTCCAGATGTTCATCGATGTGTTCTTTAATCAGTGCTTCCGTCAGTTTCCGCGGAACCGAGGTCAAACTCACTGGTCTGTAGTTTCCCGGGTCACCTCTTGATCCCTTTTTAAAGATGGGCGTGACATTGGCTATCTTCCAATCCTCCGGGATCATGCCTGTTTTCAAGGATAGGTTGCAAATTTGCTGCAGTAGTTCCGCTATCTCCTCCTTTAATTCCTTCAGAACCACTTCCATCATCTGCCCCCTTCTCTCAATCTCTCCATCCACCACAGGCCCATCTTTCTCCCTTCCTCACCTTTCCGATTTTGGCAACAAGATTTGCAACGCTCCCTTCCCCCCGGACATCAGGCCCGGTCTGACAAACCTCCCTGCCCTTGGCCGGCGATGTCTAAACTGCCTTCTTACAGCAGCCGGAGCGTAGATGCATATGGCTGCCGTAAAAGTCGTCACGCAGCTTCAACGCTCTAGCTCAGGGGTGCCCACACTTTTTGGGCTTGCGAACTACTTTTAAAATGACCAAGTCAAAATGATCTACCAACAATAAAATTTAAAAAAAACACAAAGCACACTGTACGCTGAGAAAATATTAATTATCATTCCTATTCTGGGGTTTTTTCAAAGAGGTCAAGGCAGATGACTCTATGCACTAACACCCATACAAAAATAGACAAATACCCCCCTCCCTTTTTACTAAAGCACAATAGCAGTTTTTAGTGCAAGGAGCTGCGCTGAATGCCCAGGGCTGCTCTCAATTCTCATAGGCTCCCTGCACTAAAAACCGCTATTGCGGTTTAGTAAAAGGGGGCTAAAGTGCAAAAAATAGACAGCAGATATAAATTCAGACACATTTTGATCACTAAATTGAAAATAAAATCATTTTTCCTACCTTGTCTGGTGATTTCATGAGTCTCTGGTTGCACTTTCTTTTTCTGACTGTGCATCCAATCTTTCTTCCCTTCTTTCAGCATGTATGCTTCCTCTCCTCCAGACCTCATTCCCTCCCCCAACTTTTTGTTCCTCTCTCCCTGCCTCCCTTTCTTTTTTCTCTCTTCATGCCCCCTTTCTTTTTTTCTGTTTCCCTTCTGTCTCACTGCCTGCCCCCTTTCTTTCTTTCTCCCTGCCTGCCCTCCATGAAGCCACTGCTGCCACCATCGAGGAACAGGCCCTAAAGCCACCGCCGCCGCCACCGCCCCAAGCTCTCTCTGCTTCCCTGCATCGGGCCGACCAGCATTCCTCTCCCCGACATCAATTCTGCCGTCGGAGAGGAAGTTCCACCCAGCCAGGCAGCAATTGACTGGCCCGAACTTCCTCTCCGACGGCAGAATTGACGTCGGGGAGAGGAAGGCTGATTGGCCCGGTATATCGCCAAGGCAAAGTGAGTCTATCACGGAGCCCGGGATAGGCTCCGCGATAGACTCACTTTGCCTTGGCTATCAATCATTTTCCGGACCTGGTTGGCTGTGCACCCCCCCTAAAGCTGCACCCGGGGCGGACCTCCCCCCCACCCCCTCATTGGTATGCCACTGCTTCCCATCCATTTCCAAATACAATTCAAACTCCTCTTACTGACCTACAAATGCACTCACTCGACTGCCTCTCACTATCTCTCTTCACTTATCTCTCCCTATATTCCCCCACAACCCCTATGAGCTCCATTCAGTTGGTAAGTCCCTCTTAGCTGTCTCTCTGCCCTGAAACATCCCCCAAATAGCCAGTTTTCACTAATTTTTAACAGTGATAACTGATTAAGTGCCACTGAAGATTAGTTGATTGCCCTACCCATTGGTTTAACCATTGGTGACCATTTCTAGCTTGTGAATATTGATCAACAAATTTTTAAGTTCTCGTCATATATTCATTTGCATTATGTCAAGTCTCTCAGAATCACTTGCAGGACATTTCAACGCTGAACTCCCTCACCCATCTGCAGTGGTTGAAAGCGGACCAGAACGTGCTCGTGCACATACAGTTGAACGAACTGTCCTATCTGCAGGTTGCCAACTTTACCATAACCACATCAGGGAACTTGGAGGTATCAGCCACCCTAGTCTGGAGTCACTTAATCTTAATGGGAATGAAATATCCACATTCTATAGAGTGAATTGTGTGAACCTAGAAAATCTGCAGACTCTAGAACTCCGAGGCAACAGGCTAGAGAGCACAGCAGGAGTCCTTCTGCCCAACCTGCACAACCTCTACCTAGCTCAAAATGCGATCAGACACCTAGAAGGCTTGGAAGGGCTGGTCTAGCTACAGACGCTTCATGTATGAGACAATCAACTAGAAACCCTGGATGGCTTCTCAGGGAGTATGAAATCCTTGCAGTATCTGAACATTAGAGGATCTAGATAGGCAGAGGGAGATGCAGAAGCTGGGCTGTCTGAGAGGACTGCGGGCCCTTGCAATGCAGGATAACCCCTGTACAGAGGCCGATGATTATCACAGGGAAGCCCTAATTGCAGGCTTTCCCTCTTCCTCAAACGGCTAATGCCCAGACTGCTAATGTTGGAAATCTGGGATGAAAAATGTTTTGGTGCCAATCCTCTGCTGTAGTATTCCTTCCCACTGGCTGTTAAAAGGACAACTAGCATTTTCCTAATTAAGGGAAAGAGATTAATGTTGTAAAATTGTACAATTGAAAGCTTAATATAGTTTAGGTGAGAAAAGGTGGGTTGTCTGATATATAGTTTGGGTATTAGCTTTATCTTAGAATGGAGTGAATGAGTTGAATGGTTGTTTAATGATAAGGTACCAAGACTTCTGGAGGCATAAGGGTAAGTAGATAATAATAGGGGAAAAATGAGGGAGAGGGGGGTGTAGGGGAAATGTGTTATGTTATTTATCTGTGTAAGGAACTAAGGTCCAAATTCATTAAGCAAACTGATCGTGTACCGATCAGTTTAAGACCCCTTAGCGACCAGATTTCCCTTTGACCCAATTCACTAACGCCTGTAGCGATCCGATCCCGATCATCCCATGCAAATTAGTAAAACCCCATGCAAAATAGCCAAGCGATTGATTCACTAACAATTGCTTGGCTATTTTGAGTCGGGTTTTACTATTGGCAAACCTGACTGCTGCAGACCTGTCTTTTTTAATTTATTTTTTCCATGGTACAGATATTTTGCGTGGCCTAAGGAAGTCCCTGATTGGTCAAAGCAATAGCCAATCAGTGACTTCCTATGGCTCAGGCGCTCCAGGCCCCTCCCAAGGTAGGAGCCTGAGCCAATCAGGGCCTTATGCTCCTCCCCATGCATCACATGATGCAACGAGGTGGGGCCTAAGGCCTCAGAGTCGTCGCTAGAGTCATGGGAGCAGGAGGGGTTGAGCATCCCTCCTGCTCCGTTAAAGGTACGGGGAGGGGGTGGAAAGGGGGTTTGGAATGGGTAGGGGATGGTTTTTCTGTTACATAGAACTTTTGAGACCCCTGTTATGTTGCACAAGTTAGACAGTTCTAAATCTAATAGATGCTAGCATTGTCATCTTGACATAGGGAAACTGGATCATCTGTTGTTCTATTGTCCTTTGATACTTAACTTTGGAGGTCAATATGGGGTATGATTAACAACATATTGGAATCATCAATTCCACTAATAAATGAAGTGGTCATATGTGGAACGTTATTACTTGTTAAACCCCATATGGATCGTTATAAATGCTGCCTTTTTCTTGTCATGACCGGGATAGCCATGCAGATGGTAACCCGAAATTGGAAGAACTATGACCGCTTAAATTTTCCTTTCTGGTGGGCAAATTTGTGCTCCAGCTATAGATATGAAAAAATGAATCCTGGGGATGAGTGATCACAACATGATCAACTTTAAACTTGACATCGGGAAAGGGAAACATACCAAAATCTTAACCACGACCTTAAACTTTAAAAAGGGAAGAAACAATAGCTTGAGAGCCATAGTGAAACAACGGCTCAAGAAAAGATGGACAAAGTTAAAACGGTAGATCAGGCATGGTCCCTATTGAAAAATACTATACTATACTAGCACAAAATCTCTACATTCCGCGGATTTCCAAAGAAAGGAAAACTAAAGGCAAAAGAGAACCAGCATGGCTTACTAGAGAGATGAAGGAAGCCATAAAAGAAAAGGACTCCTTCAAAAAATGGAAACGCACGAAAACAACCGAAGCTTGGAACAAACACAAAGATGATCAGAAGAAATGTCACAAGGTGGTGAGGGATGCCAAAAAGGACTATGAGGAGAAAATAGCGCAAGAGGCCAAAAATTTCAAGTCCTTCTTTAGATGCGTAAAAGGAAAAAAACCTGCAAAAGAGGCGGTGGGACCGCTGGATGACCAGGGAAGAAAAGGGTACATCAAGGAAGACAAACAAATTGCAGACAGACTAAATTCCTTCTTTGCATCTGTCTTTACGAAGGAGGATACCACAACAATACCAGAAGCAGTTAAAGTGTTCAAAGGAGTAATAGAGGACAGCCTCACCACAGTAGAAGTGGACTTGGACCAGATCGACAATCTTAAAAGTGACAAATCCCCTGGACCTGATGGAATTCACCCGAGAGTCTTAAAAGAACTGAAAGTTGAAATCGGAGAGCTTTTGCAAAAACTTACCAACCTGTTAATTAGAACTGGACAGATACCGGACGATTGGAAGATAGCGAACATCATGCCAATTTTCAAAAAAGGGTCAAGAGGAGAACCGGGCAACTACAGACCTGTAAGTCTTACATCTATCTCTGGAAAGATGTTTGAAGCACTGATTAAAGATAGCATAGTCCGGCACTTGGATACACATGACCTGATGAGAGCCAGTCAACATGGCTTCAGGAAAGGGAAATCATGTTTGACGAATTTACTTCAATTTTTTGAGACCGCGAACAAACAAATTGATAGTGGAGAACCAGTGGACATAATATACTTGGACTTCCAGAAAGTGTTCAACAAGGTTCCACATGAAAGACTTCTCAGGAAACTACAAAGCCATGGAATAGAGGGAGATATACTAAGATGTATAGGCAAATGGCTGGAGAATAGAAAGCAGAGAGTGGGCATAAATGGGAAGTTCTCAGACTGGGAGAACGTGACTAGCGGTGTGCTCCAGGGCTCAGTACTTGGGCCCATCTTATTTAATATTTTCATCAATGACCTAGAAGAAGGAACATCCAGTGAGATCATCAAGTTTGCAGACTACACAAAGCTATGCCGGGCAATCAGATCGCAGAAGGAGAGCGAGGAACTCCAGAGTGACTTGTGTCAGTTAGAGAAATGGGCGGAGAAATGGCAGATGAAGTTTAATGTGGAAAAGTGCAAAGTAATGCATTTAGGCAGAAAGAACAAGGAACACGAGTATAGACTGTAAAGTGCAACTCTGGGTAAGAGCGAACAAGAAAAGGACCTGGGTGTACTGATAGATAGGACCCTGAAACCGTCGGCACTATGCATGTCAGCGGCAAAGAAAGCGAATAGAATATTAGGCATGATAAAGAAAGGAATCACGAGTAGATCGGAGAAAGTTATAATGCCGCTTTACAGGGCAATGGTCAGACAACACTTGGAATACTGTGTCCAACATTGGTCTCCCAACCTAAAGAAGGATATAAAACTGCTGGAGAGGGTGCAGAGACGAGCAATGAAGCTAATTAAAAGGTATGGAGAACTTGGAATATAAGGAACGACTTAAGAGACTGGGATTGTTCTCCTTTGAGAAAAGGAGATTGCGAGGGGATATGATCGAGACTTTCAAAATACTGAAAGGAATTGACAAAATAGAGCAGGAAAAAAAATTATTTACAATGTCCAATGTGACACAGACAAGAGGACATGGACTGAAGCTAAGTGGGGACAAATATCAGGAAGTTCTGCTTCACGCAACGAATGGTGTACACCTGGAATGCTCTCCCAGAGGAGGTTATTGCGGAATCCACCGTTCTAGGATTTAAAAGCAAACTAGCTGCACATCTCCTTACAAGAGGCATAGAGGGATATGGGTGACTAAAATTATGCCAGGTGTACACCTGGCTGGGCCTCCGTGTGTGCGGATCGCTGGAATTGATGGACCGAAGGTCTGATCCAGAGATGGCAGTTCTTATGTTCTTATGTTTTGGGGCGCAGTAATTTATTTAAGCTGGTTTGGGGGCCATTGATATCATATATTACCTCCCTATAGTTGGCCTTTGATTATGAGCCAGTTTTGGTTTATTATCATACACATCCAGGAAAGAGTGTGTGTGTGTGTGGGGGGGGGGGGGGCTATTTCTGTCCTAATTTGACTTTTGAGTATGTCCACCTGGGGGGGGGGGAGAATATTTTTAATCTGAATAGGGTAAGGTTATTGGGATAGTCTATGTTTCTGTGTTTTATTGAATAATCATTGGGTGGGGGGAGAAGGTTGGTTATGTTTATTTATAAGTTGAATGTGCTTTTATTAACTTATTATATGATATACTAGTGTTTAAGCCTGTTACATTAACGGGTGCTAGAATAGATGTCTGTCTGTCTTTCTCCTGCCCCCCTGTCTCTTTCTTCCTTTCTTTCTATCTCTCTCCCTGCCCTGTCTATCTTTCTTTATTTCTTTCTATCTTTCTTTCTCCCTCCCGCTGTCTATCTTTTTTTCTTTCTTTCTATCTTTTTTTCTTTCTGTCGCTCTCCCTGCCCAGACCCTCACTGAAGCCGCCTTCCAGCGGTGCCAGCTAAGGGATCCCTTGCCCTTTCCTCAATCCAGCTGTGGACAGTTGCCTGCACACTCCTGGTGGGGGAGGGGAGGGGAGGGGTTCCTTTAGCTCTCGTTCGCTGAGGTGGTGGTGGCCCACCCCATCCATGCACTCTCTCTCTCCTACCTGCACTCCAAATGCCTGCTTCTCTCACCCGCCCAAAGCCTCTCTCTCTAGTGGCTATCCCATGTCTCTCTTCTCCTCACCAATCCAGGCCCCAACTCCCAATCAGGCATCTCTTTCCACCCCCACCCAACTATCATGGTCCTCCTTGTCCTCCACCCTCACCTCATGATTGATTCCCTTGCTCCTGCCCCCAGCTGACCGTCTAACCTGCCGGTTCCTTCTTGGGACAGATGGGAATGATCTCCCTCTCCCCCCTTGCTCCAGGGGAGTTTACTTTGCGGGGGTGGTAACAGTCACTGGCATCGGGAGTTTTTGTTGTTGCAAGCTCCCCTTTCCCCCTACATGCCAGCGATTGTTGGGGTTTTTTTTTGTTTTTTTTCGGCAGACAGAGAGAGGGCGGGAGGGGGGGATGTGGCTGCCGTGGTGATCTGGCCGACTCCCTTGCCGGAGTTATTTTTCAGTTTAAAGGTGCCGCGGCGGCTCCTATAACGATCCCCGCCTGCATTAGAAGTCTTCTCTGAAGCAGGTGTGGCTTGTGACAGGAGCCGCGGCGGTACCTTTAAACTGAAAAATAACTCCGGCAAGGGAGCCGGCCAACTGGCAGTTCAAGTCAGAGCTTTGGTCTGGCCTGCTCCCTGCTCGCCTTGCCGTATTGTGTTTTTTAGTCGGAAGTCCGCGGCAACAGCCCCAAAGCCCTTTAAATCTCTGTGGGCTTCGGGGCCACTACCACAGCGGCCTGTGCTAAACGGCTTCGTAAAAGAGGCCCCTAATCTCTATTTCCTCCTTCTTCAGCTCTTTACCCCAGCCCAGGCTACTGTCCTTATATTCTTCCTTTCTTTCATCTTGTCTCTCTCCACTCCTCTCACTGGTTACAGCAACAGGACTTCAAAATGCCAAACACGATTAATAAAGGAATTATCCTCCATTTCAAGACACAGAATAGGGTCTCAGATTGAAATTTCTTGGATGATAACTAGGAAGACACTATATTAATTTTCAGAAAACCAGATTCAAAGAATTCTAAAACACAGAATAACTGAACAATGAAATATGCCAAGTCAGACTAACTTATAAATCAATGTTTCAACAAACTTTTGCAATGGTGCTCAAACAATAAACTAAATTTAATACAGCAAGTCTCTGGCAGTTCGTTACTTTTATTTAATTTACAACAGAGAAGATAACACAATTACAAGGATATAGTGATTTAAGTTTTGCTACTCGCCAATGATTTGTTTGTTCCAGCAGCTATAAGTTATTCATATGGCATAATGAGAAATGAATGGATCTTGGCTGGAGAAGTGCAGTTTGGGGAATTTGATTTCACAAAAATCCTATTCTTACTAGTCTTTGGCTGAACACTCTAAAACTCATAATATGTTTTTTGCCTATTTTAAAGTAATTACATAAAATTGACTAGATAGCTTAGGTAATGCTCTATAATTTGTTTCAGGATAATCTCTTCCCTTGATACTATTATTCACTACAGAAATGCTGGGAAGAAGAGAGCCCAATAAAGCAAGTCTGGAACTTCTGTTTAACTGAACAAGATTGTGAAAAGTACAAAACTAATTTTGGCCCGTTATTTCTCAGAAAATTCCCATGGACTCCGTTAAATTGTGATGCAACTTAGTAAATTATGTAGGAATTCTCCACATGTTACCATGGCCAGGAAAATTGGGTAATCCTGGCTATGGCATTGCATGATGGAAGGCCTCATCCTGGCCTGACAACCTTAAAGGAGTTGCAAGACCCTGTAAGAACCCCTCTCTCCCCCAAATCCCTGTAAAAATTCAATGTTGACCTATGAATATTGGGCAGACTGCATGGACCATTCAGGTCTCTCTATCTGTCGTCATTTATTATGTTACTGTGTGATACTCTCTATTTCCTGCCCCTCTCCTGACCACATAGCTCTTAGAAATAAAAATTAATTAACTAAATTCAGTCTCTTACACTGCATGGTGGGCTAATGTTTCTCTTATTATTAGAAATGAACGTATTCATGCTGAAAAGTTCGGTTCTATGGCCAAGTTTCATGAGATTTGGGACCCACTACCATGCAATAATTGTACTGCACATAATAATTGATCTGGGCACTATTTTACTTGATACATTATTATATACTACCGCCATTGATTGACATCATCTTCATTTCTTCTGTATACTGTCTCCTAACCTTGCCTATTGCATACCATTGATGTATGGATTTTCTCTCTATTGCTCAGCCATTGGACATGATTGAGACTTTTAAAATAATAAAAGGAATCGACAAGATAGAGCAGGACAAAAAGTTATTTGCGATGTCAAATGTGACTAGGACAAGAGGTCATGGACTGAAGCTGAGGGGGGACAAGCCCAGGACAAATGCCAGGAAGTTCTGCTTCACACAACGAGTGATGGATACCTGGAACGCTCTTCCGGTGGAAATTGCTGCGAAACCCACCGTTCTAAGATTTAAGGGCAAGTTAGATGCACATCTCCTCGGAAGGCGCATAGAGGGTTACGGGTGACTAAGTTTTTTGCCAGATTACACCTGGCTGGGCCTCCGTGTGAGCGGATCACCGGACTTGATGGACCCAGGGTCTGATCTGGTGATGGCAGTTCTTATGTTCTTATTTGTCTTATCCCTGCTATTGATGCTGTTTGTGTTTATATTCTTTCTCTTTTTTTGTATTTTGTTAATATATACCAATAAAAAATTTTGAACACACACAAAAAAAAATGAATAACCCATGGTTAAGACCCACCCTGGCCTGCAAATCCCTTTTGGATTTTGAAAAGGATAAATAAGTAGAATGATTTAACTGGGCTCATCATAGATAAATAGAGTGGAGGAGTAGACAAGTGGTTAGATCTGCAAGCTGTGACTCACTGAGTTCTAGGTCTGAATCTCACTCCTGCTCCTTGTGACCTTGGATAAGTTATTTAACCATCCATTATATCAGGAGCAAACTTAGATTGTAAGACTTCTGGGAGTCTTAATTTAGGAGTTCCTCAAGGATCCATACCAGCCCCAATCCTCTTCAACCTTTTTCTTACATCACTATTAACATTAGCCCAATTTATCAGTTTTAAACCTTAAACATATGCTGACAATATCCAACTTGTACACTCCATTGATCCATCCAACTTAATCAGATATTCAAAATATCAATTAAAGCCTGTGCAAAATTACTTTTTGGTTCCAAGACAATCTACTGTCATTAAATCACAGTAAATAAAAAGCACTTCAACTCTCTTGAAATAACCACACAAACCTTACAGATTCTATTGTTCTCATGAATACATCCATTTGTATCAGTCACTAAAGTATTAGGAATTAAAGAATACTTACTTTGACTGGATTTTATTTTATATGTTTTAATGGAGTTCATTTTAATATTTATGATTGGATTATCTTGTAAACTGCTTTGATCTTATCTTATAGCTAAGAAATATATAAAGAATTTTAATAAATGTTTAATTTCTGGCAACAAATTTCTTTCATGGTTCAAAAATGTTTCTACAAGTTACAAATGATACATTCAATCTCCTTACTTCTTGAGCCACCATTTATCAACATCCTATTTCACTCCCTCATTATCAGTCATTTGGACTATTGCAACATCCTATATCAAGACATTAGACAAAAAGATCTCCATCAACTTCAATTAATATAAAATAAAACTGATCTTGGATGCTACAAAATATGACCATGTAACCCCGCTCCTCAAATCAGCTCATTAGATTTCAATCAATCATAGAAAAGTTTACAAAATTCTGCATCTGGCTTACAAAACATATCAATTCCATTCTACCTTGTTTTTAGATCAACTTTAAATCCCTTATACTCATCCAGAATGCTCCAATCTACACAACAAAATCATTTAGCCATACTGTGTCTCAGGCACATTGTCTATGACACAACTTGCCAAACTATTTTTCAATAGTAAAACCTACGCTCTGGGGCATACTTTCATCTTCCTTATGGATGGAATCCACTGGCTAAATTTAAGGTCTCTCGTAAGATATTCCTGTTTAATGATACCTACAATTCAAATTTGTTGTTTTTGCAGAATACTTAACTCACTTTCTGTACCTTCAAGGGACTGCCACACGATTAAACTGTTGACAGTAGAGACTGCCCGTGTGGGAACCCTATTTTCCCCTTCCCTCTGACCCCTTTCTATCAGATAATGTATTTCTCTCCATTTTCCCTCTACAATTGACCCTTCTATTATATATACTAGTGTTTTAGCCCGTTACATTAATGGGTGCTAAGTGCCCTTTCCTATGTCCTTAGTGCCCCCTCCTATATCCTTAGTGCCCCAGTGCCTCCTTCCCATTACCTTAGTACCACTTCCTATGTCCTTAGTGCCCCCAGTGTCTCTTTCCCATGTCCTTAGTGCCCCCAGTGCCTCCCATGTCCTTAGTGCCCCCAGTGCCTCGGTCCTGTGCATTTAGTGCCCCCAGTGCCTCCTTCCCATGTCCTTAGTGCCCCCAGTGCCTCCTTCCCATGTCCTTAGTGCCCCCAGTGCCTCTGTCCTGTGTCCTTAGTGCCCTCAGTGGCTCCTATGTCCTTAGTGCCCTCAGTTCCCCTTCCTATGTCCTTAGTGCCCTCAGTGCCTCCTTCTTATGTCTCCCTCACTACCTTCTAGAATTTGTCCCACCCCCACCCCCTGAAGCCAGCCTGCCTGCCTCCCTCCCTCCCATTCCCCCTGTGCAGTAGAACCGTTGTTTCCCCCCTGCCACTACCGCCACCATGCAGCTGACCCCACTGGCCCTCCCATCTGACCCTCCCACCGCGAGACAACATACAAACCTCCCGACTCCAGCAGCGTCCGCAGCACTGTAAAAATGCTGCTTCGCAGCCTTCTACTCCTGTGATTTTCTCTGCCCCGTCTCAGGGATGTGGCAGAGGAAATCAGGGAGACCAAGCCCTTTTGCCTCGGCAATCCCAACCTTCCCCGACATGATCGGGACATGAAGGAGCCCAAGCCCTCTTGCCCCGAGGCACCCTGAACCCTCCCTCCCGCCAATTACGATTGGGCAGGAGGGAGCCCAAGCCCTCCTGCCCAGGCGAACCCCCTACTCCCCACCCACACTACGATATGGGCAGGAGGGATCCCAGGCCCTCCTGCCCTCAACACCCCCCTCATTCGACGACCCCCTGAACCCCCGATAGGTCCCCTCCCGCCGACCCATGAGATCCTGCCGACCCCTCAACCCCCCCACTCCCAATCCCCCTCCCCATACCTTAAATTTGTTGGCTGGATGGATGGGTGCCAAGCCCGTCATAGAAACATAGAAATAGACAGCAGATAAGGGCCACGACCCATCTAGTCTGCCCACCCCAATGACCCTCCCCGTCCGTCCAGCAGGCCAGCCATTCCTTGAATGACTGGCCTTAGGGCCTGATTGGCCCAGGTGGCTCAAACCCTGCCCACAGGTGGGCCCTTAAGCTCCTGGGTCAACCGGAACAGGCCCAGTAGCCTTAGGCCCCTCCTGTGGGGGAGTTCGGGGTGCCAAGGGCCAAGAGGACTTGGGCTCCCTCTTGTCCCGGTGGAGTCAGAGTGCCACGGGGCAAGAGGACTTGGGTTCCTCTTGCCCCGATTGAGTCGGGGTGCCGCAGGGCAATAGGGCTTGGGCTCCCTCTTGCCCCAATCTTAGTCGGGGGTTGGGCAGTCGCTGGGCCAGGAGGGCTTGGGCTTCCTCCTGGCCCAATCGAATTGGCCAGGTGGGGTTTTGGTAGGACAGGAGGGCTTGGGCTCCCTTCTGCCTTGCTTATTGTTGGGTGGGGGGAGGGGTGGATCACTGCAGGACAGATGGCTCATCCCTCCTGCCGCGATAGCAATAGCCAAGTGCCGCATTTGGCGGCACTTGGTGGTATCGCTATCGCGGCAGGGGATATGAGCCATCTCTCCTGCCGTGATCATTGCTGTAGGGGGTAGGCAGCCTGCTGGGGCCGCTGAGCTGATTGCAGCAGCCGCGATCAGCTCAGCGGCCCCTTTTCGGCACTTATACCTGTTTTGACTTGGTCTATGTCAAAACATATAAGTGCCGAATAGGCAACCTGCCTAGTTATGGTTATACTGCTGCACGCCTAGGTCTAGGTCGGCCCACCTCCTGCCCTTTCCCCTCCTCTAAAAACGCCCTTTTCGCTCTATGCATTTAGAGGCAGGGGAAAGGCCTAAGCTGGTTTTAGATACGTCTAAAACCAGCTTTAATTATGGGTACTTGGACGATCAGGCTTTTTGATCGTCCAAGTACCCATTTAGGCCACTTTTTAGACTTTTTTTTTTTTTATTCGAACGGCAGCCAATGAAGTTTTTGGTAAAAAGGGGAGATATGCTCCCATTTTTTTAGACCAAAAATAAGGCAGACAGCCATATTCTGGAGGACTCTCAATTTATTTGTGGGGTTTTTTAAAAACATCCAGGTATATGATGTTGCAGTAGTCTAAAATACTTAGAATAGAAGACTGGACTAACAAACAGAATGAAGCTTCGTCAAAGTACTTCTTAATAGTACGGAGCTTCCAGAGCACTGAAATACCTTTCTTAAATATTAAATCGGAGTGTTTTTCCAGTGTAATATGTTTGTCCAAAGTTACTTCCAAAATTTTTAAGGACAGTTCAATATTATAATCCAACCCGTTTACATGAATCTTTGAATCTTTAATTTTATCATTGGGAGTTACTAAGAGAAATTTAGTTTTTTCTGGGTTTAATTTCAATTTAAAGGCAGCCATCCATAGTTCGATCTGCTTTAAGATTGTTGATAGTAAGTTTATGAACTCTGATGACAAACAAGATAGCGGGATGACAATAGTAATGTCATTTGCGTAAATGTAAAATTTGAGCTTTAAGCTCTGTAAAAAATTTCCCAGGGAAATGAGGTAGACGTTAAACAAGGTGGGAGACAGATTGATCAAGTTTATCTGGGAGTGTTTTAAGAATACATCATGGCAGAGTCAGAGAAATTTGTCAAAAAGGTAAGTTTTGATTGTCTTCCTGAAAGTTTGATAAAAAAGTGCATTTGAAATAAAGTTGGTTAAACATCTTAATGAAGAAGGGTAAACATTGGGGTTCCCCAGGGGTCTGTGCTTGGACTGCTGTTTTATAACATGTTTATCAATGATCTAGAGAAGGGAATAACTAGTGAGATAATTAAATTTCCTGATGACACAAAGTTGATCAAAGTTGTTAAATTGCAAGAGGACCTTGTGAGACTGGAAGATTGGGTATCAAAAAGGCAGATGCCATTTAATATGAGCAAGTGTAAGATGATGGATGTGGGAAAGAGGAACCTGAACTATAGCTATGTGGTGCTGGGTTCTGTGTTAGGAGTCATTGCCTAGGAAAAGGATCTAGGTGTCATTATTGAGGATACATTGAAACCTTTAGCTCAATGTGCGGCAGCTGGAAAACAAAGCTAAAAATGTTATAATACCTTTGTAGAACTCTATGGTACACCTGTACCTCAAATACTGTGTGCAATTCTGGTTGCCATATTTCAAAAAAGATATAGTAGGATAAGAAAAAGTACAAAGAAGGGCAACGAAAATGATAAAAGGGATGGGACAACTTCCCTATGAAGAAAGAAACATAGAACCAAGATGGCAGATAAAGACCAAATGGCCCATTCAGTTTGGCGATCTGCAGTAACCATTATCTCTTCCTCTCTCTAAGAGATCCCACGTGCCTATCCCAAGCTTTCTTGAATTCAGACATAATCTCTGTTTCTACCACCTTTTCTGGGAGATTGTTCCATGCATCTACCACCCTTTCTGTAAAAAAGTATTTCCTTAGATTACTCCTGAGCCTATCACCTCTTAACTTCATCCTATGCTCTCTCATTCCAGAGCTTCCTTTCAAATGAGACTCAACTCAGGTGCATTTACGCCATTTAGGTATTTAAACGTCTCTATCATATCTCCCTTTCCCACCTTTCCTCCAAAGTATACAGATTGAGATCTTTAAGTCTGTCCCCATATGCCTTATGACAAAGACCACACACCATTTTAACAGCCTTCCTCTGGTCCGACTCCATCCTTTTATATCTTTTTGAAGGTGCAGCCTTCAGAATTGTACACAATATTTAAGTCCACAGAGCACACTTTACTCATACATCTTTGCATAAACACTATACTAGTTCTTATACAAGAAACTGAGTAAATGCCCACATAAAATGGGGTAGAACACAAAGTAAGGGCACCCCCTGGAAAGACCGCTCTGAACCTTTTACCATTTCTTGAATATGCCTTGTGATTAGTTACACTGACATAGCTGGCTGCTCTCAGGTTTTTGCATTAGCGTTGCCAAGTGCCATGTTTTAGTTGCTTGCACTGCATAAATTAGTGCTCAGAATAGCACTTCTATCCCCTACCCCTGACCCCTAACATTTTAAACTGCTGTTTTGAAATCAGCATGCATAGGAGTATAGACTTTCTTGGACATATTAAAAAATACTTTTGTGTCTGAAGGCTCCTTGTCCCCTAGGAGAGAGTTGAGAGTCAGTTCTCATAAAAATGCCCAAAAGTCTAATATGTTCCATCTGAAAAGGGCTGTCAGAAGCGTGAGTACTTCCAGTTTTCCCTGCAGATGTTAACTATAGTATAGCTGGCTGTGTATATATGTGGAACAAATGGGAGACTGAAGGTATTACTGTAAAATAATGAGTGAATGAATCATTGAAGGTCTACTGCCAGTTTTGATTAGAAGATAATCTATTTTTCAAAGAATGTAAAGCCTGACCATTGGATTAAGAAAGAAGGAATCAGAAGGCATGAACTCAAAGTCATCACTAACAGAACTGTGTGTAACATTCTGTGTTTGTACAGAAGAAACTTAGTCAATCAAGCCTTAAAGGCAAGACAGAAGTGATAGCTTAGAAATATATTACTCAGTAAACCTAGTTGTCAGTATTTGAAAGTTACTGAAAGTCATGTTTTAGGAAAAGAGTCTTACCTTAAAGAAAGCCAGTTTCCTCTTCCCTAGAAAATTCTCTGGTTAATATTCAGCTGGTGGTGATCAACATTTTTATAAATGCTGACAGACATTGGCTATTTTAGACCTGAACATTCAGTTCTAGGCCATATCCAGGCACTAGAACTTAATATCCAGGTCAGTGGCAGTACACAGAAGTTATGTGGGTATGTCAATATCCAATGAAAAGCTATTTAAGTGGTCCTACTTACTCAGTTACCTAGACAGAGACTGGCAATGAATCTTGCTTGTGCTTTCCTAACTTCTGACTCTGCCCATAGGTAGCCACATGAGACTAGACTACTGTCCCACTAGAGACGCCATTTGGAGATTAAAATCAGGAGTGGATAGGTGTGTTTGGGCATCGCTCCTGCCTGGAAAGACCACCCCCTGGACTCCCCCAAACCACTAATGACCACTTAAGGTATCCACTAAGGCAGGGGTATCAAAGTCCCTCATCGAGGGCCTCAATCCAGTTGGGTTTTCAGAATTTCCCCAATGAATATGCATGAGATCTATTTGCATGCACTGCTTTCATTGTATGCCAATAGTTCTCATGAATATTCAATGGGGAAATTCTGAAAACCCGACTGGATTGCGGCCCTCGAGGAGGGACTTTGACATCCCTGCACTAAGGGGAGGGAGGACTCTACATCTGGGAAGGTTAAATAGGTAGGGGACCCAGAGCAGCAGGCCAGGAGCATCATTCTGTGGTTTTGCAGTTGATGTTCTGGGCCCACAGGAGTAATTCTGGTTGTGAGATGGCTTTGCAAGCAGCGCTATTCTCTTGGCTTGGGATTCAGCAACCTGTGGTCCTGGACCAACTTGGGAAACACTGCCCTAGGCAAGAGTCCTGCCATGGTCCTTCCCCCGCCCCCCCCCCCACTTCACCCCTCCCTCTTATTCTTTTGCAGCTTCAGAAACCAGCAGTAGAGTTGTGCCCTGGAAGGTTGCTTTAAAGCAGTGTCTTGCAAACTTTGTCAAGCCGCGGCACACTTAACATAATGGCCACAGCTCCAGACATCCGGAAGTACGTGGACGTCGACACAATGACATCACGTGCATCGCATCAACATCTGCGCATGTGCAAAGGCCCTCCAGATAGGCCCTGAGCCGCCAGTGAGAGTTGCTGGAAGGGAAGAAGCATGGAGAGAAGGATATGTGCTGGTGCCAGCTGATTGCCATGAGAGGCACATCCTTTAGGCAGCCAATGCTTCTCCTCCTCCCTGGTGTCTCGTGGCACACCTGAAATCTCAGGCAGCACTCTAGTGTGCCACGGCACACAGTTTGAGATACACTGCTTTAAAGGGAGCAGCTGTGGGGTAGCTGAGTAGCCTAATGGTTAGCCAAATAGGCTGAGAATCAGTGGAACCAGGTTTGTAGCTCCTTGTGACCCTGGGAGCCACTTAACCTTTCTTTGCCCCAGGTACAAAAACTTAAGTTTTGAGTCCACTAGGGGTCAGAGAAAGCAGAGGTGCCAAAGGTGAACTATCCCAAAGAGTGAGATTAAAGACCAAAAGTGAGATCTTTTAGGCGGTACATCTAGGATATAAATCTAGAAGGATGTAAGTGTAGTATGTTTTACAAATGAATCAAGGCAGCATTAAATGATACTGACTTTTCTTTGGAGCCTCTGAAAGAATACATATGATGAAACCTTCCGTTCAATGTGCGGCAGCAGCCAAAAAAACAAACAGGATGCTAGGAATTATTAAAAAAGGGATGGTTAACAAGACTAAGAATGTTATAATGCCCCTGTATCGCTCCATGGTGCGACCTCATCTGGAGTATTGCGTTCAATTCTGGTCTCCTTATCTCAAGAAAGATATAGTGTGCTAGAAAAGGTTCAAAGAAAAGCAACCAAGATGATAAAGGGGATGGAACTCCTCTCATATGAGGAAAGACTAAAACGGTTAGGGCTCTTCAGCTTAGATAAGAGACGGCTGAGGGGAGATATGATTGAAGTCTACAAAATCTTGAGTGGAGTAGAACGGATACAAATGGATTGATTTTTCACTCCGTTAAAAATTACAAAGATTAGTGGACACTCAATGAAGTTATAGGCAAATACTTTTAAAACCAATAGGAGGAATTTTTTTTTCATTCAGAGAATAGTTAAGCTCTGGAACACATTGCCAGAGGCTGTGGTAAGAGTGAATAGCATAGATGGTTTTAAGAAAGGTTTGTACAAATTCCTGGAGGAAAAGTCCATAGTCTGTTATTGACAAAGACAGGGGGAAGCCACTGCTTGCCATGGATTGGTAGTAGGGAATATTGTTACTCCTTAGGTTTTGGCCAGGTACTAGTGATCTGGATTGGCCACCGTGAGAATGAGCTACTGGGCTTGATGGACCATTGGTCTGATCCAGTAAGGCTATTCTTATGCTCTTATATTCTTAAGTGGGGAACAAATTTGGTACATTTTTATAGCTGAAAATTGTCTTCTACCCAGTAGTCAAAGTATGTATATCAGTTTCAGAGTACATGTATTTGCAATAAAGGGAAAAGGTACAGGTAAGTGGAAGCAATAGGCAAAAAGCTATGGTCAGATTTCTTCTTACTGGTTGGACCACGTGGAGGGACATTTTTGATAGGACATCTAAGTTTTAGTTTGGACGTTTTGGGAAAGATGTCCAGAGATCCTGTAGAGAAAATGTCCATTCTCAAAACATCTATCTTTAAAAAACAAAAAAATTACCTATGTAATAAACATTTTGGTCGTTAGTAGGTCTATTTTGGTCAATCTGGAATAAAAATACATCCACATGAAAAACACACAAAAGAAAGTTTTTGTCTAGGCATTCTTATCAAACTATTTAGGCAGCTGAGCATAGCACATGGGCTCTTCTAAGAAGTACTGTAGTGAATTTCACATTAAAAGTCCCACGTATAGATGTCACTGTATCTTGCTTATATTGTATGATGAGCCTTCCAAAACCCACCCAAAACTTACAGTACCCACATGTATATCACAACAGTAACTCTTAAAGCTGCAGGTGTCATCTTAATGTAGGTACAGTAGGTTTTTGAGGGCTCACCATACAATTAAAGTACTGTTACCAGATGTCCGGATTTCCCCGGACATGTCGTCCTTTTCGAGGACATGTCCAGGAGTCCTGACGGCTTTTCAAAACCTGGCACTTTGTCTAGGGTTTGAAAAACTCCCTTCTAAATGGCTTCGGGCAGGAGGAAATCCGTGTATGCATGGATGCCACGCGAAGACGTCTCACACACGGATTTCCTCCTGCCTGAGAGCAGGCAGCAGGGGGCAGAGCTGGGGTAAGATTGGGGGCAGGGCTGGGGCATAACAGATAAGGGATGGGTGGAACTGGGCGGGCCTGGGGCTGGGTCTACTAAAGTAAAATCTGGTACCCCTTAATATAAGCAAGATATGGTGACATCTGTATCTGGAACTTTTAATGTGAAATTCATTGCAGTAACCCTTAAGAGTACCCCACTGCTCTCTGAGCTCAAATGTCTGTGTTAACATCCTGAAAATCTGGTAACCCTACACTGGGGGAGTAAGGGGGGGGTCATGCCTTAATCCCTCCAGTGATCATCTGGTCAGTTTGGGCACCTTTTAAGCATTTAGACACTTTTAAAACAGGTCTAGCTCCAAACGTCTAAAAAACAAACAAACCCAGGACCTTTAATTAAAGGTTTGATTATGCTTGACAAGCGTCCAAGTCCTAAACCAGCCAAAAACATGCCTCTAACATGCCCCCTTAAGATCTGGATGCACTGGAGACCAGTGTTCCCGCTAAGCTGCGTTGGCCTGCGCTCGCGCACAAAATATTACATCGCAGCGCAAAGTTTCTCTTCACAGCGCACACACGCGTCGGTAAGGTAAGGGGACGCATTGGGGGGATTGCACTTCCCCACAATTGCCATGCTTCGGTTCCTCTTCTTCCTTCCTTCCTCCCCCCCCCCCCCGCGGGACCCTGCGGCACCATCAACTCTTACTCCCTCTAATGTCGGCCCTGCAGCTCCAGACTTCCTCGCACCTTCTCCCCTCCCCCTTTGGATCGCTATTATTTTAAATGTTATAGCCGCGGAGCTGTATCCATCAGTGGAGATGTCTAACCTCGGCCTGCCCCGGAACTCTTACTGCAACAGTGACTTCCTGTTCCTGCCTAGACGGGCGGCTGCTGCAGTAAGAGTTCCGGGGCAGGCCGAGGTTAGACATCTCCACTGATGGATACAGCTCCGCGGCTATAACATTTAAAATAATAGCGATCCAAAGGGGGAGGGGAGAAGGTGCGAGGAAGTCTGGAGCTGCAGGGCCGACATTAGAGGGAGTAAGAGTTGATGGTGCCGCAGGGTCCCGCGGGGGGGGGGGAAGGAAGGAAGGAAGAAGAGGAACCGAAGCATGGCAATTGTGGGGAAGTGCAGAGCTGCAGGGAAGAGTGTTGCGGTACCCAGCTGGAGGGAGAAGGAAGATGAGGGAGGGAATTAAAGGAGATGCCAGGGCTTGGAGCGTAGGAGGAAGGTATGCCAGTCTAAGGGAAAAGGAAGGGGGAGATGTGAGAGCATGGAGGGGGAGCGAAAGATGGAAGAAAAGGAAAGGAGAGAGATGCCAGAGAATCAGGGAAGGGGAGATACCAGACTATGAGGAGAGGTGTGGGAGAGGGAAGGCGAGGAGAGAGATGCCAGACCAATGGGGTGAAAGGAGAGATGGAAGGGGGAGGCATACAGTTTCTGGAAGGGGCATAGAAGGAGAGAAGATGCCATTTAGGGGAAGAGAGACGGCAGACAGTGAATGGAAGGAAGAGAGTTACAAGAAGATGAGGAAAGGAGAAACCACAGAAGACAAAGGTAGAAAAAAATTTCTATTTATTTATTGCTTTAGGAGACATGTGTCACTGTTTCTGTGAAGCATTGTATGCAGAGTCCAGCTTCTTGCTGGTTCAATTTAACCTTTGTCTATGTATTTTTATTTTATCCCCCCTTTTACAAAACTTTGAAGCGTTTTTAGCACCAGCCTTGGTGGTAGCAGCTCTGATGCTCAGAATTTTATGAGCATCAGAGCTGTTACCTCCGTAGCTAAAATCCACACTACAGTTTTGTAAAAGAGGGAGGGGTTAGTTTGTGATTACATATTCCTTACTAGGCGAAGGTGTTTTCTGTGTTCTGTGTGTTCGAAAGACATGGTTTTCTGTTAGGATTGACGGTGTAGGATTGATCTGTGCTGGTCTGGCTTGTTTAGTTTTACAATGGGTGTATTGATGTACTGCTCACTGCAATATGTAAGATGCTGCCTTTTCCTAGGTACTCATGTGTGACGTGTGGTTTGTTACTAAAAATCATGTTTTTCTTACAGATGGGGGGGGGGTGCCAAAAAATGATGGGCCCCGGATGTTACATATGCTAGGTACGCCACTGTATGTAAAGATACCAGAAAGCTGGCGTAGCAAAAACTTCTAAGTTTTGAGTATTTAACCCTCCCACAATCTCACGGGCACTCGTTTCAAGTTTATTGAGATTTTGATTTAAACGCAATATCAAATATTTTCAATGCGTATAACAAAAATAAATTTGGGGAAATAAATAAAACCATTTGAACCAGTGTTCCCGCTAAGCTGCGCTGGCGTGCGCTGGCGCACAAAATATTACATCGCAGCGCACACGTTTCTCGTCACAGCGCACGATCGGAAGAGGCGTACGGCAGATGGCAGGGCGGCGAGAGGAGAATCGGGCGAGTTGGCTCATAACTTGCTGGCGCCCGATATTTTTGGCTCACGGTGAAAAAAGTTTGCTCACAACACCCGCCCGCTTAGAGGGAACACTGCAAGTGGAGACAAAACATCCAGAAAGACGTCCAGAAAGTCTGTTTTGAGAAGTCCTACTTGGATGTTTTGACTTAAGATGTCCAAGTGCTGTTTTATGCTGTCTTTTGGACATATATCTTTTTTGAAAATGAGCGCCTTGGTTTACTTCTTGAAGGCTTGTCTCTCATGAAAACTGATCAAGATCAGTGCACTGGTACTAAAGCTCTGATGAGCGAGAAATAAGGTTCAAAGAGTGTGAGAGTGAGAAAGCTTTCAAATGTGTGATGTCCTAATGAGTGAGACTTGGCATATCTGAATGTAATAAGTAAACCATTTTGGTTGTACCACAGAAAGATAGTGTATCAAATGTACCATATGACTCATGACTAAGGTGAGGTTGCACTGGATGTTTGTTATTATTAATTTAATTTACCGCTTTAGTTTATTATAGATCACAGTGGTGTACATTATAAAAGATACCAGCAGAGGGTGTTCTGGCTATATAGGTGCATGAGCGCCATCTTGTGACAATATTCAATAGTGATATCTCGAAAATGGCCCTTGTGGACTGGGAATGAAGACCACAAGCTTCTGCTGTGGTAAGTTAACCCAGTGGCTTTTTGGAAGCACAGTGTTGGTATGGGTTGATGGAAGACCTATAAATAGAGGTAGCATTAATTCTAAATAAGCTTTGCACTGCTTGTATACTGTCAGCTTTAGGAAGCTTCCCGCTGAGCCTCGTGTGCATGTTAAATTGTACAAATTAACAAGCAATAGAGCTGTGTGGCTACACTAATATGTTAAAACCATCGAGTGAATATAATACAAACATTGCTGTGCTGGCCATATGTTACAGTGCTTAATTTCTCGTGGTGAGGAAATGTGGATAACATAGGAAAAGAAGATGATGGATTAATTTACCCAGGGCAAACTATTACAATGAAGAATGACTTTCCAGAGGAAAGGAAGAGAAGAAATAGAACAGGATGGTGAGCATATGGGAAATATTAGAATGTGCTGCAGGAAAATGTAGCTTGACGATGTGCTTAATAAGAAAGATATTTAATCGATGCACACTGCCTGTGTTGACATATGGGAATGAGAAATGGCTTGGATAGAGACGTTATGAAGGAAGCAAACAGCAGTACAGGTGTTTCTGGAATGACTTATTGAAATAAATAGGAGACAGAACGAGTGAGTATTCCAGTTGGGTGCCAGCCTCAAAGGAGTAGAAAATAAAGCAATATTGGCATGAGCATGCCACTGGTATGCAGGGGAGATGACAGGTCAAGCTAGCTGATGATTGATTGGTAGTCGCCGGAGTGTGAAAGAGGCACAGTAGGCAAAGGGAGAAAGGGAGTGCTGAAATAGGGCTTTCCTGTAAAGATCAGCTGTATACAGACCTAAGAACAATTTGCACATGATTGAGTAAAAAATTAGTATAGTCGTGAATGCTAGGAAACCATGGATCCATTGGCAGTTAGGAAATCTTTTTCATTACTTTGACAGCCCAACTGTGTAAAGAATAGTGGAGAGAAACTTCACACAGATAAGACCATTCACATAAGCTCTTAGACACAATCATGGGGTAATTCTATAAGGAGCAGGCTAGTTTTAAGGACTCACATAAATGTGGGTAATCTTTTATGCACGTAAGTGCATAAAAGAAAGCATCTGGATAAGTGGTATTCTGTAATTAGGTGCTTAGATGCGATGGAAAATACATCATGAGTGGACATTCACATGAGTAGGGTTTGAGCAGCACAGGAGTGCACATACAGTACTTGCATAGATTACAATATATTATAATCTGTGTGCAGTCTTTTCCAATCTAGGCATAAAGATTTACACCAGTTCTATGACTGGCCTAAGCCTTAAATATATGTGTGTTCTCAGCCACAGAGGCTACAAGGGGCTGCTGACAAGTTCTCAGCTCAACCAATCCATGGAGCCATGAAAGTTACAAGTTATTCCACACTTTTCTTGACATTTTTCATTTCAATGATATGAAATGATATAACATAGTAAAACATAGTAACATAGTAACATAGTAGAATGGTCCATCCAGTCTGCCCAACCTGTTTCAATTTAAATTTTTTTTTTTTTTTTTCTTCTTAGCTATTTCTGGGCAAGAATCCAAAGCTTTACCCGGTACAATGCTTGGGTTCCAACTGCCAAAATCTCTGTTAAGACTTACTCCAGCCCATCTACACCCTCCCAGCCATTGAAGCCCTCCCCTGCCCATCCTCCACCAAACGGCCATACACAGACACAGACCATGCAAGTCTGCCCAGTAACTGGCCTAGTTCAATATTTAATATTATTTTCTGATTCTAAATCTTCTGTGTTCATCCCACGCTACTTTGAACTCAGTCACAGTTTTACTCTCCACCACCTCTCTCGGGAGCGCATTCCAGGCATCCACCACCCTCTCTGAAATGAAAAGTGTCAAGGAAAGTGTGGAATAACTTGTAGCTTTCATGGCTCCATATCATTCTCTTCTTGGTTGGGCTGAGAAGTTTTGAGTGGCCCCTCGTAGTATTTTAGAAAGAAAATTGGGCACCTACT
The DNA here is from genome assembly GCF_902459505.1 of Geotrypetes seraphini. Taxonomy (NCBI): domain Eukaryota; kingdom Metazoa; phylum Chordata; class Amphibia; order Gymnophiona; family Dermophiidae; genus Geotrypetes; species Geotrypetes seraphini. The sequence continues at coordinate 147,708,838 of NC_047088.1, read as the reverse complement.
TTTCTTTATAGAATAGGCTTCAAATAGATTTTGGTTCTAGGAAAGTGCCTAAGTGTCCCCTTATTGAATTACTTTCAATGGGACAATTTTATAACAGGGTGCATATGGTAAATTAAATTTATTGAATTACCCCACTAGTATACAAATGCTTTTACACAAAAATACACCTTCTTCAAAGCAGATGCAAAAAAATTGGGTGTGCACTATGGCCTTGATTCTATAAAAGATGCCCAAAGAAAGGCACCTAGATCGGCATGCCAAACCGATCTGGGTGCCTAACTTAATTATTTAAAAAATCTACCCCCTTTTTACAAAACTGTGAAAGCGGTTTTTAGCACTTAATGCTCTGCATTGCTCCCGACGCTCAAAAGAACTCTGAGTGTCAGGAGCAGCGTAGAGCATTCAGCATGCCAGCCTGCACTAAAAAAACATTTTTGCAGTTTTGTAAAAGGAGGGAGGGGTAAGCTTTTTTAAATACACTCAAACCTCGGTTTGCGAGTAATGCGGTTTGCGAGTGTTTTGCAAAATGAGCAAAACACTCGAGCAAACTTTAACTCGCAAAACGAGCGTTGACTCGATAAACGAGTGTGTCACTCCCCAAACCAGCTTCTCTTCCTCCACGGCCCACACCCAAACCTTACCTCTAGCGGACACCGGCAAATAGCACGCACCAACCCACACCACCACCATCGCATTGCCCATGCCACATCCAGCTCCGCTGGAAACAAGAAGTGGAATCAAAAGGGGGTGGAGCTTGGCCACTGGAATGCTGCGATGCTGGCGGGAGCCAATTCATCTGACCGCGGCTGTTAAGGTAGGCTTGAAGGGAACCACAGAGGAAAGAAAGAAAAAGAGAGGATTAGGGATAGCGAGCAGAGAAAGATGATGGATGGGGAAGGCATCTCCCTTGTTGGTAAACTTGGCTCTTCCCTCCCTTTCAGAATCACTCAGCTCTGGAACAGTCTCCCTTCCCCTCTCCGCAATTTGAGCCCCCTTCTACCATTCCGTAAGCATCTGAAGACCTGGCTCTTCTCCAGAACGTAACCCCGTCCCGCTCCTGGCACTCTCACACCAACCTCTCTTCTCTCATACTTATATAATTCCACTGGAGTTCCGTTCCTTCCCTAACCATGTAAACCGTGTCGAGCTCCATCTGCGGAGATGATGCGGTATATAAACCCAAGATTAGATTAGATTAGATTAGATATGAAAAGGGAAAGATGGTCTTTGGGGATGGAAAGAGAGGGGAGTACAAATGCTGGATCTAGTTGGAGAGGGGAGGGGAGAAGAGGGAGAAATGCCAAAACAGGGAATGGGAGAAGTGTTGGACTACAAGAAGACAGAGAGAAGAAGGGATATGGGTCGGGGGGAGGAGGAAGGGGGGAAGGAGAGATGTATTAAGTGACTGAAGTTGAGTGCAACATAGGCCTGTTTTGGGGATATGGAATGAATCATCCGAGTTTCCATTACTTCCTATGGGGAAACTCACTTTGACATGCGAGCGCTTTGGATTATGAGCATGCTTCTGGAACGAATTATGCTCGTAAACCAAGGTACCACTGTAATTAAGTTAGGCACCTAGGTCGGTTTGGCATGCCGATCTAGGTGCCTAACTTTAGGCATCTTTTATAGAATTAGGGCCATAGTGCACACACATTTTTGTACCTGCTTTGCACCCTCTGTTAATCAGCACTGATAATTGGTAATTAGCACTTTATTATGGTAATTAGCACTTTATTATTAGCTTAAATTAAAATTACTATTACTACTACTTATCATTTCTATGTTGCTACTAGACATACACAGTGCTCTACATTAAAATATAGAAAGACAGTCCCTACTCAAAAGAGCTTATTTGGAGAAGGTGCATCAATACTTAGGTGCTTAGGTGGAGGGAATTACAGAGGGAATGATAAGACAGATATTGATGCTTAGAAGGTGGGCTGGAGTTTGGAACTGAAAGCAGCTTCAAAGAAGTGAACTTTCAGTCTGGATTTGGATACTGCCAGAGATGGAGCTTGACGTACCAAGTCAGGCAATTTATTCCAGGCATATGGTGCAACAAGGTAGAAGGGACAGAGTCTGGAGTTGGCCATAGAGGAGAAGTTTACAGATAAAAGAGACTTACCCAATGAATGGAGCGCCTAGTGGGGAGTGTGAGGAGAGATGAGAGAGGATAGATACTGAAGAGTTATAGAGCTGTAGATCATTAAGAGGAGTTTTCTTGACACTTTTTGTTTCAGTGATGTGAAAATGTGGAATAACTTGTAAGTTTCATGGCTCCACGTCTTTCTCTTCTTGGTTGGGTAGAGAACTTCTCAGAGGCCCCTCGTATTTTGATGGCAACTGCAACTCTTTAGATAAGGGTTTTTGAACCGTGCTTCTTGCACCTTTCCTAGATCACATCTAGCCAATTAGGTTTTCAAGATTACTATAATGAATATGCATGAGATAGATTTGCATATATTGGACACCGCCTATGTTCAAATCTATTTCATGTGAATTGATAGAAGTAATCCTGAAAACCCAACTGGCACGTAAATCTAATCTAAGATTTCTGAATCGCTCTAATACCATTTAGTTCAAGGTGATTTACATCAAAAAGAAGCCATAATAATTATATGGGAAGATACAATTCCTTGGATAAAAAGATGTCCTTACAATTCTTTAACTAAAAGTTACAAACCTTACAATCAAATAAAAATGTTTTCAACACTCTACGAAATTTCCAATAACTATTATTTGTATAGGTAAATCATTCCAAATAACAAAAGCAGCATATGTGGATTATAAGTGCTACATTAGCCCAGAAGTATCGCTTCTGGTCCTCAGGGGTTACAAATAGCTCGTGTGCAAATTATGTTTAGATATTCCCTTTCTTAAATACTGTTAAAAACCTGTATGTTGTTACACATGCATACTTTTTTGCAGCATTTAGAAAAGCAGCATCTGGGAGTATGTTGTGGATGTGATCAGCATATAGCATGTGGATATTTTATTTTCTGAAGAAAATCTAGCTATTCAAAAAAAACAAAAAAACACCCTGATGCAAAATGTCATGGCTACAAAATTTTCAAGGGGAAGGTATAGATATACTTTGTCTTTGAAAACTGATGCCTAGTCCATAAATTAAAGTCTAGGTGGAATTTTTTTTTCAATGTAAGTTTGAAAATTGTCCTCCATCTCCACACAATGTACAAGTCTGAATAGCCCAATTGAGATATGCTGGCAAATCTTGGCATAGGAGAGGCAAAAAAATAAAAAAAAAACTACCTGCCTGCTTGGTTCCAACATTTTGTCTTTGTACAACAAAGTTCATGAATGCAAGAATAAATGAATCATTGTGCTTCATTTGTCATTTGTCTGTGCCAACTCCCCTCCTTCCCTTCCTCCTCTTTGCAACCCCCCTCCAGTTTATAGATGGCATAAAAACATCTTAATGCCTTTGATTACAAGTGTCCAGTGGCTATCATATGTTCTATGGAAGTGTGCCAAGGCATGTTGACCCTTTTGTATATTATGCTGGGCCCTGTGGCAAAATATTTGATATTTATATTTTGCACAGAGAGGGTTCATTTTACACCAACAGAGAGGGAATTTTGGCAGCCCAGAGAAACTTCTCAGGTGTTTTCTGTCAAATCCATTACAGGTGCTTAAAATGACTGACATGACCTTTAACTTAATTGGAGAGTAAGTTGATCTCCCTTTAGCCTAGCTTCTTATTTCCATATTTTCTGCCTTTCTCTCTCTTCCTGGAGGTGAGTGGCAGTGGAAAAACTGTCTTGTAGTAATGCTTATAATCAACTGCACTCCAGCTTTAATCTTAGCCATCCTGGCATATCAGGGAAGAATGAAATTGACTGAAGATGTGTTTTGGTATCTGTGATGATACAATATGTGCATGAGTTGCTAACAGCGAATTACACACACTTTGATATCCAACCTTATTCAGTTATGGATCATATACTGTAGCTAAAAGGGTGTACATCACAGCAAATAGGAGTCATCAAACTATTTAAAGGTTTATTTCCGTGTAAGATTACAAATTGGTAATATGCTAACAAGGCAGCCAAGCAATTTGAAGCTCAATTCTTGAATACACTTTTTAACCTTCCCTCCCCTCAGGTCAACTTGCTAGGTTCCTCTTCCCCAGTCACTTTTACCCCATGTTTTTAGGTTCCTGTCTCCCTCTCCATTGCAGTATAGTAGCTTCAGAATTAAAAAAACCCATACTGAAACAGTGGCAGCATCCCCTTCCCAAGCACGTTCATTGAATGGATGGCAATTACTGTTTTGCCATGACATAACTATCTTTGACAGCTCTTTCTAAATATCTCACAGAAATGTAGCCCTGTATCACTCTTGATATGTAGTCTCAGATAACTCTTATCTTTCACTTTAAAGGTCCCACTAGCACTTCTTTTTCTGCTATCCCCTTCAGATTTTTCTTCATGTACCCCCTCCCAAATTAATTCTCTATATCATTCTGTTTGTTCTCCATGTTATTTATTTATTTGGTTTTATATCCCCCCCTCCCCAAAGAGCACAGAAAAGGTTAAAGGTTCCCTTTCCTCCTTCATGCATTTTTTAAAAAAATTTTCATGTATCTCTCCAGCTCTCCAGTTTCATTTTCCTATCCAGGTGCCTTTCCATATTCCATCTCCTTGAACATCTATCTTTCCAACTCCTTTCCCACCCACCCACACCACAGTTGTCTCTTCTCCTTTTGCGCCTCTCCCTTTATCCAGTCTGGTGCTTCCCACAATTTCCTCTCTTTTCTCTCCCTCAGATAACTCAGGTTGCTATCATCGTGTACTTATGAGTTGAGGGTGAAAAACAGCTGTGGAAACCAGGAAGATCATGAGCTGATCTCACAAGTGGTGGAGGCTGAAGTGGGATAAAGAGCTAAATATTCTCCTCCTTACTGGTTACTACAGTATGTCTATTATCCATTTTTCTTTTGTTGCTTGTCGTACTCCTGCAGCACTGCTCAGCCACTCACTATCCTCCTCCACTCCCATCAATTTCAACTGCAATATTCCTGTCCAGTGTGCCCCTGCCACCTACTTCTATTCTTGCGGAGAGTAATTCTATAAGGGACCATCTAGACTTAAGTGCTAGGAAAGCACCTATTTGAAGCCTATTCTATAAAGAAAAGTAGGAGTCTACATTTCTTTATAGCATAATAGCGTAAGTGGTGAAAAGTGTGCCTATATTTAAGGTGTGAACACTTAGAGAAGTCATAAAGCTAGTGCAAATGCTATCTAGATTGCAAATGAATACTTGTAAGATGTGAGTGCGCTATGATCATTTTGCACGTGTGCATCTTTCCTATATTCTGCCAAACTCTACCCCATATGAGCATCCATTGCATAGACCAGTGGTTCCCAACCCTGTCCTGGAGGACCACTAGCCAGTCGGATTTTCAGGATAGCCCTAATGAATATGCATGAAAGAAATTTGCAGGTAATGAAGATGATAGCAATGCAGATCTGCCCCATGCATATTCAGTAGGGCTATTCTGAAAACCCAACTGGCTAGTTGTACTCCAGGACAGGGTTGGGGACCACTAGCATAGATGACATGTACTTACAGAATATTGCTTTTATGGAATATTGCTTATTTACACAAGTATGTGGATACCTCGTATGCACCTAAATGACTAGAAAGCAGGCATTTACACACATTTTTTATGCCTAAAACTAGATAGCTCTTTATAAAAATAACCCCCTTAATGACTTCTCTGGAGAAAGACTGTAGGTCATGGCTAGACACCTGCTCAGTATGGGATAGTTTAGTGCTCTGGAAAAGGTTCAAAAGATGGGTATAATTCCAGGATGCTTCTAGTCAAGCTGGAAGAATTGACAACTCTGTGGTTTTCATTTATCTCACATCTGGAGCCGGGAGAATCTGAGAAACTGCAGAATCTGCTGTCACTGAGAGATTCCTCAAACTAGATAATCTCAGTTCTTTGCTCTTAGCTGAGAGTGCCTGGGTTATGTTTGAGTTTGGAATTTTATGTTATAAAGCTCTTCAGGGACAAATTCCGGGATACTTAATGGCCCAATTTAGTTTCTTTACTACAAATCACCCTTTACGGACTACTTCTATTTTTACTTTTCCATCGGTAAGAAGATATATTTATAAGAAGTTTTTGCATCGATTGATCTCTTTTCAGGCTGCTAGTTGGGATGTTGAATTTCATAAGCTGGCATCTTCATATCTGCAATTTAGAAAATTGTTGAAATCATCACTGTTTACCAAATTTATTGGTAATTGAAAATCTGGTAATTTATTTTATAACTGAAAATTTTTGCTATTTTATACAAATTGTTTTCTGCGCTGTGGTTTTACCGTTTCTTCATTCACCGCAATGAACCAAAAGGTATTTGTGGTCTAGAAATGGAAATGCTTGCTATGAAGGAGAAGCAATCTGTGTTACAGTTTCATGCAAAGACTAGAACAGTCTATAAAAATGGCAGTCCTTCTACATGAAATGGGTGCTAACACTGCTGGCTAATATTTGTAATAAACTAAGGTTCAGGAGTGGCATAGCTAGGTGGGGTACAAGAGGAGCAGCCACTCCCCCAAACAAATGTTAAATGAAATGATACCTTTGCATACTGGCCCTTCAGCCTTGTACCAGCACCTATTTTGCAAAAGATCTGCTCCCTCTGACGTCAAAACCTGGCTACACTTCTGCTTTGGACTTTTTATATGACAGCAACATTCATTGATCAAATAAAGGCTTAAAACAAAATTCACAGACACACACATACACATACAATAGGCTACAAACAGAAACTTTAGACATCTTTGCTGCATCTTAGCTCAGTCAAATTCACTTCAGATCCTTGAGCCACAAATGCATGCGGTCAGCAAATTCATAGATTGAGAAATGTTATTTAGTTTTGCTTCTTAATTTATTTTTAAGATTGATTTGAATTTTGTGTAGTGTACCAGTGTGTGAATTTGCTAGATGTTATATTCACAGGCTACTCAATCATAGGGGTAATAACAATTTTTTTGCTGATTGTATTAATATAATTCAATACCATATCAGGTACAATACCCCTGTAATTATATGTTTTTTTTAACAGCTGATCCTCAGCAGGCTCTTAACTCATGCAATAATTAATGCATGAGTCATCAGATCATTTCTTCATACATTTATAATTATTTTTATATTTTCAATAATGTTAGAAATATAGATATCTTTTACACTTATCATGAAGTTTAGTAAATGCCTCTCCCAACACTCGTGTTTCATTCTAACTTCCTCAGGGATGAGGCACTACAAGCATGCAATAATAAAGACAGTTATAATATACCCGCTGAGGTAGTCATTTATATTCATTTCTCTTAAAACAGCTAACCAGAGAAAATACTTCAAGTTTATCAAATTTATCGATTATTTAGCATTAACTAGAGGAGCAGAGAGCAGATCCAGAAGTTGATTAAAAACACTTACATTTCTATATTTTGTTTCCCACCGCTGCGCTGAAATCATATAGCTGGCAACGGCTTTTGTGCTTTGGCATCTGACGTAATTTCCCTTTATTTAAAGGGAAACTCTATCGCTAGAGGATCTTATGTGGGAGTTATTGATAGGCTCTTGTTTTCCTGCTCCAAGGCTATTAGGAAGACAGTGTTGCTAGAAAAAATTAACATAGGGGAGAGTCTGACGTGGCAGTTGATAATATGCGATCTACTCCCCACTTTCAGAATAAAGAAATTAAATCGCTAGCGACAACAAGAAAAGCGCTACAAACAAAAGACAGAAATGATCAGAACTAACAAGTCATACTATGGACATCCAGTCTAATTCTTTGTTTAAACCAGCAGGGGTTATTGCATTTAAACAAAAGATCCATCGTTGTTCTTTTATATTGAGCAGTTTTTTAATAGTTTCCTCCCTCCCTCCCTACTTGTACTATGTCAGTTATCTGTCATTTGATGTCATTCAGAGTATGTCCTATTGCTCTCCAGTGCTCAACAATGGGAGCTGTCTGTTTATTGGTATACACTCTTTGGAGTATTCTGGGACGCAGGTCCTGCTCTTTCAAGACTTCTCTCAGCGGGTGGCGGAGCAGCATCGAGCGATGACACCATTGTGCTCCTAATTATTCACCAAAGGGATTAAATTTAAGCTGCAGTACCCTGCTAAAGTGCGGGTGATTCACAACAACCAGACCTTCACCGCTACGAAGCCTGAGGAGCTGCGGCGTTTCCTGGCCAATCTACCCCGTTCTGCATAGAGGGGAGCGGCAGGGGTTTCTTTCAAGAGCGAGCCACTTGAGACTGTGACCTACCTTTGCGTTCCATGATGGCAGAATTGCTTTGATTTTCTTTTTCTTATTATTCTTTCTTTCTGTTCTCTTAATTTTGGGGGGTGGCCCGGGATGTACTTATGTGGCTGGTCTGCACAATTTGTCTGCTGCCATGTTCATTTCTTGTTAACCGTAAACTAACATGTCGCACCAATAGCCCACATTCTCCCCTTTACCTCACATGCATAAATCTATTCTATTTCAAATTTAAGCTGCTGAATAAATGAAGAAAAAAGAGGAGAAAAAGCCTTGATATTCCAGCTCATGTTGAGTTTCTTGATGAAGCTTTAATCCTGACTCATTCAGAAAGCATTCAATATATTAATTTGTGTCGGATCGAAACATCCTTCCTTCAAATTGTAGACTTACAACAGATTTTCGTGAGAAACACAATTTCTAGTTAAAAAAAAAAACTGAAGAAAATAAATGTATTTGATATAGTGTGGCTCTCTGACTTCCTTTAATAGTGTACATATATCCTTATCTGGAATACATTAACAAAAATACTACAGATTTCATCTTTTAGTAAATTGGTTCTTCAGCTTGGTCGATAAGTCATTTAATAAGCCAGCAATGGATAAAGCAGCAGAAGTGCATTAAAATGTAGGCATTATCTGAAATTAATGGTCTGCTGGTGTACGCATTTCTGTGGGTGTATGTTCCTGCTCTTACATTTCTATACTAGCAAGGACCAAATGTCCTAACAATTATGGTGCAGACACAAACAAGCATGAGAACTAATGCAGTAGTTTATCATAACAAATTATATTTTGAAACCAAGCAAAAAAAGATCCATTATATGTCTGACACCACGAGTAATGCTATATAACTGTACTTTTTAGTCCTCCATTATTTTTTTCCCCTAAAATGGCAGAGCAATGTATTTTTTCTGGGATGTCTGTGTGGCCAGTCTACTAAAATGTCTGACCCCTCCTACATCCCAATGACTTGTTTTGTGCATTTTTATTTTGGACGTGTTTTTTGTTTATGGTTCAAAAAGATAGATGCACTGAGGACAAGCACATCTCAGAAATGGCCATTTTTGAAACAAAAAGAAAGACGTTTTTTGTTTCAAAAAATGGTCATGTTCGCTTCTGGATTTTTGTATGTGTTCCGCAAAACATCCAAACTCGGATTTGAACATCATATCAAAAATGCTCCTCCACATCATTTGTTGTATGGTTAGGAAATTCATAATTTTTTGGTAATAAATAATTCCTTTTTATAAACTAACCATTTGACTTTTTACGTTTTCATTTTTTTAATATATTTCTTATATAAACAAGCACAAATAATAAGCAGAGCGCTTTCCCAAGACCCCATTGCAGAGAAACTAGATCTTATCTACCCAAGCAATACAGAGACACCTCCTAACATTCTCATTTCACAGACTGTACTCTTACATTACCCATCTCAGTGTCCATATCATCAAAGCTTTCCATTCCCAATATATAAACTTGGGGTCAATATTCAAAGTAATTTGACAGACCATAAATGACCACTGACTGATTAAATTGCTTGTTTAGAGCTATTTGTTCATTTTCAGTGGCAAGCTTCTGATTATCTCCGCTGAAAATTAACAGCTAGGGGAATATTCTATAAATGGTGCTGAAACCTAGGCACTAGTAGGTGCCCTACGGGGACCTAATTGAGAAACGCCATTTAAAACACTGATAAGTGGTAAAAAATAAAGTGCCTACCAGTGCCTAAATAAAAGGCACTGTAATCGCACCTACATAGGCGCTTTATGGTACTTAACACCACTACGGGCATGGCTAATGCCGAAATGGCATTATGCGCCATAAAGCACCTGCATAGGTGTGATTCATAGAATTGATAGGCGCCAGAAATGTAGGCCCTAAAAACCCTGGTCTACGTTTCTGGCATCTATCTGTCCTGGATGCAAGATTCTCTCTACAGTACTGTTGTGTAATTGACACACGATCGACGGGGGCTGCCGATATCGGCGCCCTATAGATAATCCAGGCCTAAGTGCCTAAATGGAAACCAGCTATTTTGGAGGCTTTCCTGGGGTGGAGTCAGAATTTGGCTGCTAATATTCAGCACTTAACCAGCCAGGTTAACAACATAAATAGGATCACATAAAAGTCACTCCTGTCTTTGAGGTAATCCATAACCACTTAAGTGCAAAATAGAAGTAACTAAATTGGCTATGCGTTAGCTGACTCCACAAGAACTGGATATTCAGTGCCAAAGCCCAGATGTGGCCTGGCATTGAATATTTAGGAATAACACTAGTGGCAATCATCAAAAAGCTCACTACCACCGGCTGAATGTTGATCCCGTGTTTAATTTATGAAATTTCAAGTAACTCTCATTCTTTAGATCTAAAGGTAGTACATGCCTGGAATGCCTTCCTGGTGGAGGTGGATAGGAACAAAACAGAGGCAGAATTCAAAAAGCTGAAGGATAAACACTGAGGATCCCTTTCTAGCAACAAGATGGGATCAAAGCATAACAAATGACACAGAGGGGTTTAACCTGCACAAAGAGGCAGGTTCAAGCCTAAACAAAGGCACAGAGGAAGTGACCTGCAGGTTCTGCATAGAATGGCAGGTATGACTCTATCCCTCTTGCTGAACCGACCAGTTGGACTGTGCTGGTCTTCATCTGTCATCTGTTAACTATGTTGCTATATAAAGACATACAATTCTTCAGGAGGTGTTCCCAGGGATGGGTTTAAGTCAGCAAAGGAAAAATATGCATAGATGTCCTGAAAAAGTGCCCAAACAGAGAGCAAATGTAAATGTTTACAAATGCTTTATACCTGAGAAAATTTGTATAATTTTATTTTTTAAATAAGTGCAAGATACACAAGTAAAAAGAATGCATATTTAGAGTCTAGAAATTATTAGACTTCTACATATGCAAATTGACAAAGTTCATCTATCGAATTGCATTATTAAAAGTTAATGACTGTATAAATTCTAATCATCATGTATATAGAATCTTTTTAAGGTTTTCTTGTTCTCTGTGATAGTGGGAAAACTTGGTTAATATACCTGGACTTTGAAAATAGTCAATTAGGGGTCAGACAATTTTTTGAATTCCTCCCGGAGTGACTTGATAAAATTTAGTGATCATCAAAGATGCTAAGGTGAAGGTGCACCAGATACATGCATTCCACTTAACCAGGCAACACTGAATATTAGTAATGTCCAATTAAACTTATGTAAACAACTTTGTTCCTGCTGGAAGAATGTACTAAAATTAGTCTGATGTCTTTGTCCAGTTAACTTTGGGTATAATTCAGTGGCTCTAAAATATCACTGAACATCCAGAGTTAACCAGATGTGTCTGGCTGAGGGTAGGACTTTGGGCTAAAGGACCTCCTTTATGTATTTGTCAGCATTTATTACTCCATCAAGTACCTGCAACTGACCCACAATATCTCTGAACATGCAGCCTCACACCATCACACTCAGAGGATGATTCATGGTGGCAGCAGTACATTCTGGCATGCAGTCCTTGCCTGGTCACCGATAAACATAGCATACATTGTCACTGCCAAATATGGAGTTTAGGTCTCATCGCTCCACAATACCTTCTTCCACTGCTCTCTGGTCCAGTGGCATGCTGTTTAGCCCAGTTCAAATATTTACAATGCTTAACTGCATTGAGGAAGGGCTTTTTCCTGGGAATTCTTGCTCACAGGCCTGCTTTCACCAGACTCCGTCAAACTGCCTGGCCTGACACCAACAATCCTTTTTTGGCCAGTGACTTTCCGATTCTGTAGAGCCATTCTCACTATCCTTCTATCAGTCTGAGGTGTTGTAAGCTTTCTCTGGTACCTTTCAGTCTTGTTTTTTTATACAGGAGGGGCCTAAGGCTACTGGGCCTATTCTGGTTGGCCCAGGCGCCTCAGGTCCCACCTGTGGGCGGAGTTTGAGCTGCCTGGTCCAATCAGGCCCTAAGGCCAGCCATTCGAGGGATGGCTGGCCTGCCGGATGGACAGGCTTGGCACCCGTCCGTCTGGCCAATGAATCTTGCAGGTACGGCGAGAGAGGATTGGGGGTGGGGGGTTTGAGGGGTCAGCAGGGGGGTCTCACGGGTTGGCGGGTGGGGAACCAATCGGGGGTTCGGGGGCGATCGTGGGAGGGGATGAGTGGAGGGCAGGAGGGCCTGGGAGCAGCAGGACGATGGTAGGCAGCTTCTACATGATGGGGGGAGGCTGTGGGGGTGCGAGCGGTCCTTCGGGGTGGGGGTGCGAGCGGTCCTGCGGGGGGGGGGTGAATCAGACATCGGGGGGGGCATCAGGCTTTCAGGGTGGGGACAGGACTTCAAAGGGGGACCGGACTTCAAGGGGGAGAGGAGAGTCGGGGCGGGCTAAAGGAGAGTCGGGCTGGCCAGAGGAGAATCGGGGCGGGCTAATGGAGAGTCGGGCTGGCCAGAGGAGAGTCGGAGCGGGCAAAAGGAGAGTTGGGCAGCGACGGGAGAGTCGGGGCAGCATGCGCGGTATACGGGTGTGCACGGTATATAAAAATTTATTTACATAAATTACAGTTTCCCGCGCGCTATACCTGTGTGCACGTTTTACACGGGTGCGCGGTATAAGAGTGAAAATACGGTAATATTCTGCGATCTCAAAAAACTCAAAGGGCTCCTTTTACTAAGCTGCGTTAGGCCATTAAGGCGCGGAATAGCATGTGCTACAATGCCGCGCATGCTAGACGCTAACGCCAACATTGAGCTGGCATTAGTTCTAGCCACTTAGCGCGGGTTTAGCATGCACTAAAATCCTTAGTGCGCTAAAAACGTTAGCGCACCTTAGTAAAAGCAGCCCAAAGTGTTTCAACAATTTTGGCCACTAGTGTAAGCACTATTCTGTAGAAACCTGCAAAATTTACATAGCACATGCTTGCAAGAAAGGCATACAAATGAGCATAGAAGCCAATTTTTCAAAATTATTAGGGGTGCTAGACTCAATGGAAATTGGCTGTCCCTAGACACAATCAAGGAGTTTGCTCAATATTCAGGGTGCTTAAGCACCCACAGAGTTGGATCCAATGTACATGGGCAGAGAATTGGTGAGACTTACCGTATTTTCACGTAGATAACGCGCACCCGTGTAAAATGCGCACACGGGTATAGCGCGCGAAAAACACAAATCTATGTACAGAAATTTTTATATACCGCGCACACCCGTATACCGCGCATGCTGCCCGACTCTCCCGTCGCCGCCCGACTCTCCTTTCGCCCGCCCCGACTCTCCTCTGGCCACCCCGACTCTCCTTTCGCCCGCCCCGACTCTCCTCTCCCCCTTGAAGTTCTGTCCCCACCCTGAAAGCCTGATGCCCCCCCCGACGTCCGATTCACCCCCCCCGCAGGACCGCTCGCACCCCCACCGCGAAGGACCGCTCGCACGCACCCGCACCCCGAAGGACCGCTCGCACGCACTTCCACCCGCACCCCCACCCTGAAGGACCGCTTGCACCCCCACAGGCTCCCGACCCCCCCCCCCATCATGTAGAAGCTCCTACCGTGTCCTGCTGCTTCCTCTTGGCGGTCCCGACTCCCCGACACGATCAGGGCAAGAGGGAGCTCAAGCCCTCTTGCCCCAGCCAACCGCGGCACCCCCGACACGATCGGGGTAAGAGGGAGCTCAAGCCCTCTTGCCCCAGCCAAACGCGGCACACGTGACACGATCGGGGCAAGAGGGAGCTCAAGCCCTCTTGCCCCAGCCAACCGCGGCACCCCCCAACACGATTGGGGCAAGAGGGAGCTCAAGCCCTCTTGCCCCCCCCCGACTCCCCGACACGATCGGGGCAAAAGGGAGCCCAAGCCCTCTTGCCCCGCCGACTCCCCAACTCCCCGACAATATCGGGCCAGGAGGGAGCCCAAACCCTCCTGGCCACGCGACCCCCTACCCCCACCCCGCACTACATTACGGGCAGGAGGGATCCCAGGCCCTCCTGCCCTCAACGCAAACCCCCCTCCCAACGACCGCCCCCCCAAGAACCTCTGACCGTCCCCCCAGCCGACCCGCGACCCCCCTGGCCGACCCCCACGACACCCCCCCCCCCCTTCCCCGTACCTTTGTGTAGTTGGCCGGACAGACGGGAGCCAAACCCGCCTGTCCGGCAGGCAGCCAACGACAGAATGAGGCCGGATTGGCCCATCCGTCCCAAAGCTCCGCCTACTGGTGGGGCCTAAGGCGCCTGGGCCAATCAGAATAGGTCCGGGAGCCTTAGGTCCCTCCTGGGGGTGGGGCCTTGGGCACATGGTCGGGTTAGGCCCATGTGCCTCAGGCCCCGCCCCCAGGTGGGACCTAAGGCTCCCAGGCCTATTCTGATTGGCCCAGGTGCCTTAGGCCCCACCAGTAGGCGGAGCTTTGGGACGGATGGGCCAATCCGGCCTCATTCTGTCGTTGGCTGCCTGCCGGACAGGTGAGATTGACTCCCGTCTGTCCGGCCAACTACACAAAGGTACGGGGAAGGGGGGTGTGGGGGTCGTGGGGGTCGGCCAGGGGGGTCGCGAGTCGGCTGGGGGGGCGGTCGGAGGTTTTTGGGGGGGCGGTCGTTGGGGGGAGGGGGGTTTGCGTCGAGGGCAGGAGGGCCTGGGATCCCTCCTGCCCGTAATGTAGTGCGGGGTGGGGGTAGGGGGGTCGCCGTGGCCAGGAGGGTTTGGGCTCCCTCCTGGCCCGAACAACTAGGGGGGGGGGGGTTCGCCAGGGCCAGGAGGACTTGGGCTCCCTCCTGGCCCGATATTGTCGGTGAGTTGGGGAGTCGGCGGGGCAAGAGGGCTTGGGCTCCCTTTTGCCCCGATCGTGTCAGGGAGTCGGGGGGGGGCAAGAGGGCTTGAGCTCCCTCTTGCCCCGATCGTGTCGGGGGTGCCGCGGTTGGCTGGGGCAAGAGGGCTTGAGCTCCCTCTTGCCCCGATCGTGTCGGGTGTGCCGCGGTTGGTGGGGCAAGAGGGCTTGAGCTCCCTCTTGCCCCGATCGTGTCGGGTGTCGGGACCGCCAAGAGGAAGCAGCAGGACACCGGTAGGAGCTTCTACATGATGGGGGGGGGGGTCGGGAGGCTGTGGGGGTGCGGGTGCGAGTGCGTGCGAGCGGTCCTTCGGGGTGGGGGGTGAATCAGACGTCGGGGGGGAACTATGTAAAAAAAAAATTGTACAACGCGCTCACGCATATAACGTGCGAGGGTATGCGCGGTACGTAAAAACCACGTATAACGCGCGCGTTATATGCGAGAAAATACGGTAGATGGGGATCTCATTTATGTTAATTAGATTTGTTTACAGCCAGGGTTATTCTATAATCTTTACTCCCTAGCTTCCCCACTGTGGTTTACCTTCTATGTAGCACAACAAAGAAAAACGGGGAGACCCGATGATCCACAGTGAAAACAATCCACCGATGAAAACAAACAAACAAAAAAAATGTATACAGATGTTCTGGAGATAATTTATTAAACACTGACATATAAAACCATGAAAATTCAATTTAAAAAGTACAATGCTAAAAAATATTGTGATAAACATCCAATCGACCCTACACGGTCTGTGTTTCGGCAAACACGCCTTCCTCAGGGGTCCAATGGTTTGCAAACTCACATATAAAGAATTGGACTGAAAACAGTCTATTGTCTTTAAACATGTGAGCAAAGAACACCGCAGACAAGCTAAAGTAGCAAAAATATTTTTATATGTGAGTTTGCAAACCATTGGACCCCTGAGGAAGGCGTGTTCACCGAAACACGAACCGTGTAGGGTGCGGTTGGATGTTTATCACAATATTTTTTAGCATTGTACTTTTTAAATTGAATTTTCATGGTTTTATATGTCAGTGTTTAATAAATTATCTCCAGAACATCTGTATCCACAGTTTTTGTTTTTGTTACCTTCCATGTATTCTTTACTCTTAATGTTTCAAGTCGGTCTTGTATTATTTTGTGAGTATTCATTTGTTTATTGTCTCCCCTTTTTAATTATAAATTGTGAAACGCTTAGAAGTTTTGATTTGTGTTTTATAAAATTTTAATAAACTTTGAAACTTGGTATGTGCACTGATACCAAGTTACCAAGTATTCTATAACGGAAGCTAGGCACCTTATTGCCTAGATGTAATGGGGGCAACAAGGTAGGTATTCTGCCTGGCCATAAGGGGTGCAACAAGCCAGGGCAAAACAGTCCATGATTCTTAGTCAACTTGATTACTGCAATGTTGTCTACTTGACAATTACACAAAGAAATATGCAGCGATTGCTGCGGTCAGACTGATCTTTGGGCTTAGGAAGTTTGACCATATAACGCCTTTTTTTCGTGAGCTGTAATGGTTGCCGGTGGAGGCCTGAGTGAAATTCAAGTTTGGTTGCTTTTGTTACAGGGTCTTATTCGGATTTACTCCTAAATATTTAACTAATCTCTTTTCACTTACTACTAACAAACATCAGAGATGCTCACATTCGAGTTTTATTTTTCCATCTGTAAATGGCTGCAAATTTAAAAGAAATTACCATCTACTGTCCTATCAGGCAGCTTTATGGGGCAAAGATTTGGATCAATTAATTGTGACTTCTAGTACTTACCTAAGGCATTTAAAAACATATCTATTTGTCAAATATTTAGGTAACTAACTCTCTTTATATTCTTTTGTGAACCGCATAGAGCTTCATGGTCCTGCGGTATATAAGCTGATTGTTATGTTATTATACTCTCATGTAAAATGGAAAGCACACACTAGTTTCTTTTAGAACTAAATATAGCATTTATTAGTGAAAGACTAGTGAGAACACGCCCCCCCCCCCCTGAGTATTTACAAAGAAGAAAGCATCTTTTAGCCTCTCTGGAAGCCCCAAAACACTGTAAGTGCACGTTACCCTGCAGGCGAACTTCAAACATAAGCGTGCTAAGGGGCTTTTTTCTTATAGTAACATTCTTACATGATGTTTACCTTCCAAACACATTCAGGATGGTACATAAGGGTACATGTTCCCAGAATATGAAACTGATACATGTAAAATATGAGGTTACTTCTAATTAAGACAGAATGAATAAACACACACACACACACACACACAAGAAAAACAAGTGAAATCAGTATGTGAAAGTTCCCAAGCAGTGAAAATAGATGTTCTGTCTAAATCCTAGTAAAGAATTTGACTTCTCACAGACCCTGGCAGACACAGTAGACTTTAGTGATAAGAGCTTCCTAGCAATCAACAGGTCTGCTGGAGCACTGGGCAACCAAGTCTACTTGTGAAAATTGTAGATGAGAGCACCATTTAATACAGCTAGGTTTTCAGGTGATGCTCTACACCAGGGGTAGGGAACTCCGGTCCTCGAGAGCCGTATTCCAGTCGGGTTTTCAGGATTTTCCTAATGCATATGCATGGGATCTATTTGCATGTACTGCTCTCAATGCATATTTACTGGGGAAATCCTGAAAACCTGACTGGAATACGGCTCTCGAGGACCAAAGTTCCCTACCCCTGCTCTACATCTAGGTTCCATTGCAGAATAGGCACATACCTAAATCGAGGCACCCAGCTTAAAGAACCGCCTCCAATTGGTCTATAAACATTTTTAAAGTAGGCTCAATTCTACAAATAAATCATGTCTCATACATCAAACTAGAAATAAGTAAAAGAGACAGGGGGCCTGATTCTATTAATAGAACCTAGGTTAGGTGTTGCTAAGGGTCCACAAATAAGACGCCTAACTAAAATCTGCATGCAACTAAATAGTTTTTTTAATTGATTAAGTGGTGTAGTAATTGACCATGCAATTTAAAAACCAGTTTCTTTTATGACTAATTAAGGTTGTATGTGGATATCCATGCGACACCTAGTGACAAAGCGCCCCCTGATGCCTAATGCTTCCTACTTGAAAAGTAAGTGTGGCTAGGGGCAGAGACTAGGCACGATAAACATAGGCTTTCCTAGGCACGAGTTAGGTACTGGTAAATTAAACCAGGTAAAACATATTTCTTTAATTTGCTGGTGGGATCTGAGTGTGACCTTGAGCAAGTCACTTAATCCTCCATTGCCCCATTATGAGCCTGCTCCATTGCATATATTGCGAGCCTGCTAGGACAGATAGGGAAAAATGCTTGAGTACCTGAATGTAAACCACTTAGACAATATCCATTGATAGGTGATATATAAATAAATAAAGAGTTGCTGCTATTCTATATCTGTATTTGGGAAGTCAGTATCTTATCCAAATAATTATTTATGAGTTGGTTATAAAGCATTAAGGGCAAATTCTATAAACGGTGTCTCAATTGTAGGCAGCAGTAAGCGGCCTACCACTGTCTAACCAGCCAATTGAGATGCACACTTTATAAAAATCCAAAACCAAGGCAGGTTGCCTACGAGTAGGCATCTGTCACGAGTGCAGGAAGATGTATCGGTACACTTAAGTTCGCCAAGGCTGAATATTTGCATGGTTTTGAACGTAAGTGGCCTTGGGCAAGCTAAAACGACCCTAGGCATCTCCCTAGGGCTGCGGAAGATGCCTAAAATGTAGGCCAGGAAAATGCTGGCCTACATTTCAAATATTCCAGTCCAGTATTCCAGACCCAGGCTAAAGTCACATTCACCATTTCTTTAAACTTACTAAAAGGAAGCCCCACCACTCCACCGCTAAATTAGTGTTTCATTGCGGGAAGAATTATGTGAGAACTCATCATTGGCTGCCTGTAGCGTTATTATCAAAAAAAATTTTCATCCAAGACGTATTTATAATAAATATGTAGTATTTTAAAGAGACTTTTAAAGCTTGTACTTAGCTTGTTCAATCAGCCAACGTCCGGGAGTGAAACCCGACATGCATGTTTCGTACTATAAAAGTGCTGAATCAAGGGTCTCCCAAGAACGCCCGTGTCATCCGACTCCACCAATTTTATGTGAGTAAGTTTAAAGAAATGGTGAATGTGACTTTAGCCTGGGTCTGGAATACTGGACTGGAATTCATGCTGGAGTGACTAGGGCTATAAATATTAGTAGTAAGATTTATTGCCATTCTTTTGTGAGCTACATTTCAAATAGACATGGCTGCTGAGCTGATTGTGCCAAGGGAATCTCCCTGCTGCGATCAGCTGAGCAGCAGTGGCAGGGAACCTCCGAGACTGTCTGCAGCAGGAGGAATGCCCACTCACTCCTGCTGGAACCCCCGAACATCCATGCAAACTTGGCCAGCAGGAGGGATGCCCTTTCCCTCATGCCGGAACCCCCGAACTTCTACCCGTGAAGCAGGCCAGGCAGGAGGGATGCTCACTCTCTCCTGTCCCAGCCCCCTCCCCCCCTCCAAAGTAAGCCAGGCAGGAGGGATCTAATCTAATCTTCCATTTGTGAATCGCACATACCTGTACAGGCTCAAGGCGACTACGCCTTCCTCCCCAGAACCCATCCCCACCCACCACCGAAGCAAGCTGGGCAGGAGGTATGCTCACTCCCTTCTTCCCCTGAGCTGTAGCCTCCCCAAGGCAAGCTGGGCATGATGGATGCTCACTCCCTCCTGATGCCACCACCAGGGCCGGATTAATCAATAGGTACACTAGGCACGTGCCTAGGGCCCGAAACTGTGAGGGGGTCCCGCTGAAGGAGGACGACTCACCTTGCCATCAACGGCAATGGGCCCCCCTCTCAGCATGAACGGCAACAGGCCCACCCTCCCAGCATGAATGGCAACGGGACACCCTCCCGGAATCACCGCAATGGGCCCCCCTTCCCGGCATCAACCGCAATGCAGCCAGATCTGATATTGGAAGGTCCCACGATGACTGCGTCTGCCGGTCCATCCCCCTCAGACGTCACTTTTTCCGGAGCAAGTAAGTGATGTCGAAGGGGGATGAACCTGCAGAAGCAGTCATCGCGGGACCTTCCAGTAACAGATCCGGCTGCATTGCAGTTGATGCCGGGAGGGGGGCCCGTTGCCATTGCTGCGGGGAGGGGGCCATTGCCGTTGTTGTGGGGGGGGCCATTGATGTTGCTGCAGGGGGGGGCCATTGCCATCAGCTGTTATAATGCTGCTTTCGGGCAAAGGAGCTCAGAGGGCAGAGCCAGCAGCAATGTTTGGAGGGGGAGAAAGGAGCATGGAAGGGTTGTGGAGGAAGAGAAAGGGGGCAGTGTGGTATGGAAGGGTGGTGAGAAGGATGGTGGGGCAGTGTGGTATGGAAGGGTGGTGGAGGGAGAGAAAGGGGGCAGATGCTGATGGAAGTAGGGGGAAGGGAGAGGAGAGAGTGAAATGCTAGACCATGGAGGTATGGGAGAGGGAAGGGAAGAAGAGAGGAGAGAGATGCCCAGACCATTGGAGGAGGGAATGGAAGAAGATGGATGCCAGACCAATGAGGGTGAAGGGAAAGATGGAAGGGAGAGGCATAGAGTTTATGGAAGTGGCACAGAAGGACATAAGATGAAAGGAAGATATTGACAAGAAGATGAGGAGAGCAGAAGCCAGACAAGACAAAGGTAGAAAAAAAATTTCTATTTATTGATTTATTTTTTTGCTTTAGGGGATATGCATCACTGTTTCTGTGGTGTTGCATTTTAAGCAGAGTCCAGCTTCTTAGTGGTTTTATTTAACCTTTTTCTACATATTTCTATTTTATTCCCCCTTTTACAAAACTGTAGAGCATTTTTTTTGTACGGGCCGTGGCTAAAAACCATACTACAGTTTTGTAAAATGGGGGGAGAGGTTAGTTTGTGATTACATATTCCATACTAGATGAAGGTGTTTTCTGTGACCTGTTTGTATAAAAGACATGGTTTTTTGTTAGCGTTGACTAGCCTTGTTTGGCAAAATGCATCAGGCATGGTTCTTGGGAGCACCTTGAATTAACTTGATTTGAATCTCCTTATTTTCTGCCAATCTTCTTTTGTTTCATGTTGGATTCTTTGGTGGACTGCTTGCCTTGTTGTTTCGTTGCAAGTTAACATACATGGAGTGGAACGTACTAGAGGAGTTACAGATTTGGTTGTTTATACATACATGTGGGTTACAGTTGGTTGATATAGAGTGAGGCAGTTGATAGGCATTGTAAATTTGATTATTAATATAGACTTATATTTCGGATAATATTACTGCTTTACAAATATTTGAACACTTTTATATATGCATGGAAAGGGTTCAGAGTTAAAGTCCTGGGTAAGTAGGTGGGAAGGGAAGGAAGGGAGATTTGTTCAGAGATGGTTGGGGGTTGCATAGAAGAAAAACTGTGCACTGGTATGCTAATCTTTGTTTGTTTTGAATTAAAAAAAAAAGAAATACAAGTGGAAATAAAGAAGTAAATAAGAAAACAGATAAATGGGAGCAGGACATGGGCGAGGCGGGGGCAGGACATGGGCGGGTTAGGGGCAAGGCAGGGCCAGGGGGGCCCAGTGTACTTGTGTACCTAGGGGCCCTTGAGGAATTAATCCTGCCCTGGCCACCACCCAAACTCAAACCCCACTGAACCTGAACCTCCATGACAACCCCCCCAAACCTGAACCCCCATGACAACCCCCCAAGACTCAGGCCCCCCTCCCGCACCTCTAGCTCTATTCCCAACTCCTCATAACTTTCAGTTGAATATTTGGTTGGAGGGATGCTCACACCCTCTGGCCAGCCACCATACCACTCCACCAGCTAACTTCACAGGGAGGTGTCGGGGGTTCCTTGTCGTTCAGCTGATCGCAACAGGGGAATTCCCTTGCCATGATCAGCTGATGGCAAAGGATCAGACACAATTCTCTAACCGGCGTCTGTGACTTGGGCTCCGGTTAGAGAATCAGGCCGGTTAGGTGTGGGTTGGGCATCTGTCCCTTAGGGCAGATGCGATTTTGCATAGGACGCTGGTGTGCCATTCTCAGCCGCTTCATACGCGGCTGCAGAAACTAGTGTCCTATACAGAATCAGGCCCCGTTTACTTTAGAAAGTGAAGTTCTGCTCACATGTACAGTATCTGTGAATAAAGCATCTCATTTGGCATCTAGCTTGTGGTATTGATTCATGATCTGAAGCAGAGATTGAGAAAAATAAGCTGTCTCTATATTTTGACTTTCGCACACACTTAAGCTGGTAGCAGTTTTTCTGGCTGACTGGCCAAATGACTCACTAGAGAGATGAAGCCCTAAGATTCATTATTTGGTGTTTTTTCCTGCAGCAAAGAAGCAATTGAAAATGTTTGTTATTGTACCTAGAGATTATAAGTCTAATTTTTGGGAGGAGAATGTTTACAGACCCCCTCTTTTTAGCTTTGATTTCATTCCACCCAGAAAAAAAAAGAAGTCCATGAATCAGCAATGCCAACTTCTAGAGCAGTATCTCTCAAACTTTTTTTTTAGCTCCAACACACTCCACAGAGCAAATGTTCTTCATGACACATTATAACTGAAATTATAAAACTGCAAAACCAGCAAAAATTAAATTTGAGAGTTATTTATTTAAAGCTCTTTAACCCCCCTCTTTTACGAATGCATAGCGTGGGTTTTAGCATCGGCAGCAGCGGTAACTACTCCGACGTTCATAGGGATTCTATGAGCATCGGAACAGTTACCGCTGCTGTCGGCGCTAAAACCCGCACTATGGGCTCCTTTTACTAAGGTGCACTTGCATTTTTAGCACACACAGGAAATTACCGTGCGCTACGTGGCTAGAACTAACACCAGCTCAATGTTGGCGTTAAGGTCTAGCACACGGGGCAATGTGGCGTGCGCTATTCTGTGCGTTAAAGCCCTAACGCAGCTTAGTAAAAGTAGCCCTATTTGTTTGTAAAAGAGGGGGTAAGCTATGTATGAGTAATTGTAATAATAGTGAACTAAAGTAGATAGAATTGCTAATCAATGCCCTGGATGTGCTTGTTTTTGAGTGCAAATTATTTCAAAATGCGGCTCAATAGTCAACAAACAAACACGCATTTGATCATCCATCATCTGCAATCATTCTCTTTTTCTCAATTTAATTTGCCAGAGCTGAAAATCCCAGTTCGCAAAGATAAGGAGACAAACAGTAACAAAGCCTTGATTGCTTTGTTGCTCAAGTTAGAATAACTAATGCATATAAAATAAAAATAAAATTATTTGCCGTTAGTTTTCAAGGACTAATCATGTCAAAGAATTATACTTGATGAAAACAGACAAGAGATGAACGAAGGCAAAATCCAGCAAATCTGCATGATGGGCACTACAATACAAAACAAAACAGAACTGCAGACAAGATGCAGGCAAATGTTTTATTGAAACAAACAAAATATTTGTTGCGCAGAAATATTGCTACAGTCTTTGCAGCAGTGAGATGCTGTTCTGGTTTTCACAGAATCAGGAAAAATTTGTTGCGAGCCTTTTTGACCACCATTCCTAGGGACCCCTGATGAAGATGTTTTGATCGAAACATGGACTGTGTCAGGTCTCACGGTCTGTAAAAAGGTGGTCTGTTTATGTGTAACAAATATTTTTCAATAAACATTTGCCTGCATCTTGTACAGTAGTTTGCAGTTCTGTTTTGTTTTATAAAGAATTATGCTTGTCTGGGCGGTTGTATCCTTCTACAGACAGATACTCATTTACAGTCTCTTGTGTACATGTGTACATGTCATCTATTCTAGTGTATACTAATGAAGGGAAGTTTGAAAAATAAAGTAAAATTCTGGAATCTCTCATGGCATACCCGGAATCTCTTTGGGGCACACCATTGTGCCGTGGCACACAGTTTGAGAGACACTGTTCTAGAGAATTTAACACTTTTTATATAAAGCTTTATTAAAGTTTGCTACTGTCTTAGCACAAATTAATACCATTAACATGGATTATTAATAAATAGGTTCCATTATATGAAATGGGACCATCAGTGTTGCATTATTTGGACTTGGTTAAATTACTTACCTTTTACAAATCTGAGCTCAAGGCAAGTTATAGTTCAGGTATCGTAATGTTTCCTTTGTCAAAGAGGGCTTACCAAATTTAAAAAAAACTAATAAACTGTAATGGAAAACAAAGTGTTACAGAAAAGGTGTGTATACCTAGAAATTCTGTCACTTGTCTGATCCACGATCAGTACGGTAATTAACTAAAATGTCTCTTGCCATACCAAACATTTCATGCAAGGAAAGTGCAGGTTTGAAATTCCAGATGGTTACTTCACACTTTTTTTTTTAAGAACTGCATTGGAACCTTGTTGTGGATTTATTCAAGTTTGTCTGGTTTGGAAGGAATGTGGGTCCCACACAATTTCTGAGTACAATAGGCTTATCGTCTTTCATACAACTTATGTTCATGTTCTCTAAACTTAGTAAAATGTGTCTCAGAGAACCTGCAGCTGTCACATTCTCTTGCCTGGGTATTCTCAGCTGCAAGTCCAAATCTCTGGAACTAATTATCTTCTGAGGTTAGAATTGTTATCCTTTATGAAACATCTGAAAGTACATTTCTTTCAATTAGCTCTTACTGTATAAGTTCTGATCTTTATCACATTCAGCTGGCCTTAATTTTGTTTTCCAGTGGTAATCATTGTTACATGAAGAAGGTATGTTCATGGATAGTCTTGATAAGGCAGATTTTAGACAGTATGTTCAAACTGGAATTGAGATATCTAGGTTAGGACACGTACAGTTCTGATAGTATTTTTTTCCCCAAATATATTTTATTAATTTTGCATACAGGAACAACATAGACCTCAAGGTAGCATAGTGTACAACACAATTAAATGGTTCCCAAGTCTCTTCCAAACTTCACCATGACACCCATCCCCCCACCCTGATATACAGAAATATCGGCTAAAAAAAATATATATACCCCATTCCAGTGTGTCATATACCAAAGGGAAATCAAACATTCAACACTGATAGTATTTTAAAAAGGGTCTGCTGGCAGGAATGGATGTGGTGGTAGCAGCACCAATTTTGCGATAGTCAACATCTAAAACATAAGTGGGGGGGACAATGTGGCCACAGACATATCGAAATGGCAGCCTTTATGAGTGAATTTAGTTTAGTATTTTAGAACAAAGACATTGTGATAAGGAACTGGAGTTCACTTTCATGGTGAAGGGGTGACTTGAATTATAGTACAATTGTCCCCACTTTAAGAAAATATAAACTAGAATAGAAAGTTTTCCTCCAGTCACAACTTCTGTATAGATCTGGCATCTGTTCCTCCCCTCCCCCCCCCCCCCCCCTCACACACACAACAATGAGTCTGGAATCTCTCCTCTTCTCCCCATATCCTCATTCTGTGAGTCTGGCAGCTCTTCCTCTTCCTCCCTCCTCCCACCACTGGTCTAGCACGTTCCCCCTGTCCTCAAAAACCAGAGAGTCACAGGCAAGGCTAAAGACACACTGCTGCTTCTGGCTGCCGGTCTTTCTCTCTGCTTGTTTCCGCACACAGGAACTTGCATCAAAAAAGGCAGTACTAAGCACAGAGAAGGAGCGGCAATCAGAAGCAGCAGTGTGTCTTTAGCCCTACCTGTGACTCGTTGGTTTTTGAGGGACAGTTGCCAGATCATCAGGGCAGCCAGGAACCAATGCCTGAGATCGCGCTCCTTGTGTGAGGTGGAGAATGGGCCCGAATGCATGTGTCACACACCAAATGTATGACATTTGACATATCTGTATGCCTCCATTTCCAGTTTCATTGCTAAAACTTCCTGTGGGATGGGATACTAAGAGGAAAAGCTTCTGCGGCTAGATGAAGGCAGCATGTTTTTATACTGCTGATGCTGCCATTGCCCCACCTGAAGATTGGAGGAGTGAAGTACTGCACCAGGGAGGGACAGAAACACTGGAGCATGTGGGTGTTAGTGGATGTACTGGCTATGGGCACCAAATTCTGAAAATAGGGTAGCAGAGGGGTGGGAAGGGAAGCCCTTATTTTAGGGTAGCATTTGTCACATCATAGCGATACCTATGGAGAAGAGGAAGAAATGACAGACCTATGAGGGAGGGGGAATATTGTGAGAGGGAGAGAAACTAGGTTTTGGGGATGGGACTTTATGGTCTCTTGAACTCCTTCTTGGCAGGGTAGTTAAAGTGGAGGAGAGATGAAGACTCCCTGTATGGGAAGTGGGAAAGAGGAAGAAATATCAGACCTTTGGGGGGATGATGCTGGACAAGATGTGGGGAAATACTAGATCCAGAGGATAGAGAGAAAGAGAGAGATGCCAAATATTTGTGGAAAGAGGAAGAAAGGAGAGATGACAGGCCCCCAAGCACAGGAAGGAAGAAGAGGAAGAGAAGCCAGATCTATAGTGGAAGGGGTAGAGCAGGAGAAAGAGATACCAAAATGAAAGTAGGAAGAAACAGGGCGAGATCTTCTCCCCTCCCCCCCCACCATGTGAATGAGCCTGCCCTGCCCATTTCTAGCAGCAGAGATTGTAGGTAGGATTCAGCCTATGGAATACAGTAGGAGCAGAGGGTTAGAAACATTGATATCAACCTGTTAAAATGATTAGGGGTGCTAAACACAGCACAAATTATCCTCCTTAGACACATTGAAAGAGCTTGTTCAATAATGGGAGTGTTCAGCACCCACAAAGCTGGCACCTATGGCTTCAAAGCAGCTGTATTAAAAAGAAGGAAGGAGGTGATCTACAGAAAGTTTCTATCCTGTAGAAGTTAAATTTATGCATGTGGTGGTGGTGGTGGTGGTGGTATTGGTGGTCTTCACGAGCCTAGGGAGGCATGAAGGGCCGCCTAAGCTCGCCCAAGGAAAGGCATTGGCATCCCTCCTGCCGATGATCTTAGGGGTTGGTTGAAGATTCTGGCAGGAAGGGCTAGGCAACCCTCCTGCCGATAATTTTTGGGGGCTGGAGTCTCTGGTAGATGGACTGGGTATACCTTCTGCTGGTGGATGCCTCGACCGGGTGGTGTCAGGAGGAATTGTATACTCCTCATGCCATGGACATTCAGGGGTAGGGGGCAGCTTCAGGGGATCCGGTAGGAGGGACTGAGCATCCACAGGGGGGTTGGTTTCCCTGCAGTGACCGCTAAACTGATCACAGCAGGGAGATTCCCTTGCCGTGATCAACTCAGTGACAACCCGATTCTCTAACTGGCGCCTGTGACATGGACGCCGGTTAGAGAATCATGGTGTTAGGTGGGCTTAGGTGTCTGTCCATGTGGACAGACACAATTCTTTATTAGACACCCATGTGCGATTCTCAAAATACGCTTAGGTGGCTTCTGCGACTGGATGTCCTATATAGAATCCGGCCCTTGGTGCTAAGAAAATATTTTCTGCATAGTAAAAATTTATATTGCAATATTTTTTCTGGATGTGGCTAAAGGCAGGTCAGTTTCTTCTGCTCAGACCTAATGTTTTACAACTTGGGGTTTGATACTATCTTAAATTTATTTTTAAATGTTTGATTTGGCATAATAATGAGAAATATGTCTTTATGAACCATCTCAGCTAACTTGCTTTTTGTTATTAAAAACCCCTGATTGGTTGTATTTAGAGTGACAACTTATGTTCCCATTACGATTGTTTCATATGTTGAGTATCAAGTTACCCAGATATGTTAAGGACAATAGTATTTTATTTGACACCTGGAAAACCTTGAAATTTATTAATAAATTAACAGATATTCCAATAGAGAAATCCACTTATCAATCCTTATGGCTAAACTCCAAGATTCAAATTGGCAAGTCTTGGATCTTCTGGAGGCAATGGATGCAGGCAGGTATACATACATTAGATGATGTTTTATCAAATGGGAAAATACTTGATTTTTCACGACTGCAATAATCATTCGGTATTTCAAAGTCTCAAAATTATAAGTGGTTGCAGTTGAAGCAGGCCATGGTTCCCTGACTGGCGAAATTTAAAAAATCATTATAGCTTGCAAGTCCTATGCTTCCAGACAGATTTGTTAGGACATCAGGCCGCCCAGTGGTATAAAGTAATATCTGAATTCTTGAATAAAAAAAAACAAAAATTAGTCTTAGAGACATTTGGAGCATTGAGATAAAGCAGCATATTTTTGCATCTCAATGGCCACGAATTTGGACTTGGAGGATGAGATGTACAGCATTAGCATCTATAAAACAAACCTGTTTTTTCTTGTTACATAGATCTTTTTGGACCCCTGTTAGGTTACAAAAGTTAGACAGTTCTAAATCTAATAGATGCTAGCACTGTCATCTGGACATAAGGACATCTGTTGTTCTATTGTCCTTTGATACTTAACTTTTGGAAGTAATATGGGGGCAGATTAATATCATACTGGAACCATCAATTCCATTGACATATGAGGTAGTCATATGTGGAACATTATTGCATATTAAGCCCCCCATGGACTGCTATAAATGCCGGCTTTTCCTAATTATGACCGGGATAGCCATGCAAATGGTAACTCGTAATTGGAAAAATTATGATTGCCTCAATTTTCCTTTTTGGTGGGTGAATTTATGCTCAAGCTATAGGTATGAGAAAATAAATGCTGACATGTTGGGAGCATAGCAATTTATTCAAACTGTTTTGGGGCCTGTTGACGTCTTTTATTACTTCATTATAGTTCTTTTGTCTCTCGGAGAGAATGTGAACTCGCAGGCCTTGAGCATGTGCAGATGCTCAAGGCCTAGCACAGAAGAGGAGGCCGATCTTCGAGCACCGGCACCAACGCACAGGACATGCCGGTGCCAAGACCGAGCTGAAAGTAAGAAGCGGGTTCGAGTGGGTCTGGGGGACTTCAGGTCGCGGTAAAGCGGGAGGGGGTGCTGGATCATGGCGGGAGGGTGCCGGATCGCTGGGGGGGGGAGGGGTGCTTGTAAATCGAGCCATGCTCGGTTTCTGAGGCGTCAATTTTACGAATGTTTTGCTCGTCTTGCAAAACACTTGCAAACCGGTGCACTCGTAAACCGAGGTACCACTGTATTTCAACTTTTTTACAACATTTCTTTATAAGATAGGTTTTGCATTTTTTCTTTTTCTTCATTGTATCCTTTATTGTTTTTAATCTAATCTAATCCACAATTTATTAATCACACTATACCAAAATACAAAATTGTCCCACTATCAAACATTACCCTCCTGCAAACTACTCCACTCTCAAAACTATTCTCATCCCCAAAATTATCCCTAGCAGTTGGTCTACCATCCCACAATTGTCCCACTCCAAACACTATCCCTGCAACTGCCTCACCATCTTCCAAAGTATTCCAATACTGAAAGTCTAACCCTTGAAATCAACCCACCACCCTTCAAACTACCTCCTATACCATCCCACCATCCCCTTTATGGTCCCCATTCTCAAAAATACTGCAATAATCAAGCAAACTGCCTCCACTTCACAGAAACTATCTTACCACTCCCTCTGAATGCTCCACCAAGCAATAAATTGTCCTTCCCTAAAAAATAATCCTGGCAGCAACTCTGCCACCCCTGAAGAAACGACTCCTGCAGCTTTCCCTACCACTGTGTAAAACCCACACTCCAAAAATGTCCACCACATCTTTCCTTTTTTTTCTTTTTTAAACTTTTATTGAACCAAATAAGGTACATACAATAATAATAATAATAAACAAAGCACCATGAAAACAGTGCTATACAAGCAATATTTCACAAGAGGTTCAGCTAATAACATACTGTACTACATGGCTCAAAGTCTCCAATACACAGAGAGAAAAATAAACAAAGAAACAAAATCCCCAAAACTACAAAATCAACAAAATATAAGGGGACCAAACTTTATGAAAGTACGAATGCCTATTTCTATGCAATGCAGTTAACTTAGACATCAAATAAATGTAATTTACTTTATGTAAGACAGTATCCAAAAGTGGAAGGTCACTCTTCTTCCAAGAGGCTGCCATTAACACCACAAAGAGCCCAAATCCCACCCCTCAAATTTCCCTTCCCCCAAAACTAACTCCTGCAACATTCCCACCCCCACCCTGCAAACTGGTCCATCCCCAATAATTACCCTCTGCAACTGCTCTTCCATTCTCTAAATTGCCTTTCCCCCAAAAAACTACTCTCATAACTGCCCTATCACCCTATCCACTGCCCACCACATTTGCCTCGATATATACATATAACTGACACACAAACACATGTACATGTAGAAGTTTTAGAAAAAATTCCATGAGCCATGCTCTGCATACTTGCCACACTTGTTCATCTACATGTATAGTATGTTCATCTTTTCCATCTTATAATTAAACATTGACAAAAACAGCTGGGAATGTATCATTTTATGCCAATGTAAACCATCATAGCAGGATCGGAAGCACAGGGGAATATTTAAAGAACTCATAGGAAGCAATAGTGATGAAAGGCTAAATTTGAACTTAGCCAGGTGCACTGTGCAATACTGTGTACAAGAATATGGATTGCAAGACATAGGGGAAACCAGTTTGTAACGCATTTGTTCCCTGAAGATGCATTTGTATAATTGTGATATACCGAGACATACTTTGATGTTTCACCAATATTAAAACAGATGAGTCTCTAAAAGTGGAAACATTAAGAGCTAGATTTACTAAAGTACATTAGTGAGAGTTAGGCACTAGAAAATGACACAGGGACAAATTTTTCCACGTCCACGCGGGCCCTCATTTTCCTGTCCTGTCCCGGCGAGTTCTTTTCCTGCCCCATTCCTGCAAGGCCTGTCCTCATCTGCACAAGCTTGAGGCTTGTGTGGTTAAGGCAGAGCTTAAAGGAATGGGGCAGGGACAGTGACAAAACTTGCAGGGACGGGATGGGGAAATTGAGTTCCTGCAGGGAAGGGGAAAAATTTGTCCTCGTGACATTCTCTATTATGCACTTAGGAATCAATAATCAGCAATGGATTTAGTGGGCAGGAGAAGCTCCTCCTCACTTAAACAACAGCGAGTGGGCTTTTCCTGGATTTTCTGTAGCACTTAACTGCATAGTGATAGTGAAAATTTGGTGTACTGCTGTGGCATTGGCCAGTTAGTGCCAGGACAGTCTGGTGGTAGAACTGGAACAGAGCTTAAAGATATTCTGATGTCAGTGACCTACTACTACTACTACTACTACTACTACAATTAATTATTTCTAAGACAGATAGGACAGTATATAAAAGCAGCCAGCACCCACATAACTTCCAAGTCTGCTGAAGACCTGGATATTCAATGCCAGTGCCCGGACGTAACCCTGCCTTGAATATCTGGATCTAATTCTGCCTGCGACTGACAGCAGCTTTAAAAATGCCGACGGTTGTGGGCTATCACCAGGGTAAAGTTCGATATTCAAACCTGCCTATCTGAATAGCAGCATCTGCTTAATGTTAAGTGGGGTCATGTCCAAACTTCAGCAACATTTTGCTTGGTGCAGAACTGGAATTTATCTGGAGATCAGTGATATATATCTGGGTACCACTGCTGAATAACATCTGTATCCAGATAATGCTACTGCTATACCCAAATAGTCAGTACCAATATCCATACATTGGCTTGCACTGTATATTTAGGTATATTCAGGAAGCCTTCTCTATGACATCAGAAGGAAGGCTTGCAGGTCAGCCACGTGCAGCGTGCAAGAGTCGCTACCCGCATCCCTGCAAACAAGCGTGAGGGAAGGCAGGAAGGAGTATCCCAGCTGGATGGTCCTGAAGGGAGCGAGTGTGGCCCTGGAGCAAGCACGTAAAGGAGAAAAGGGATATCAACATGGGATAAAGGGAGAATGGAGTGGGGGAAGGAGCTTGTTTGGACACGGGAGAGGCATGAATTTGGGACACAGGCTGGAAGGCAGGAAGGGGAGCACGAACTCGGGGCACAGAAGGAAGGGAGGGTGCATGAATTTGGGACACAAGGGAGGGAGGAACGGGGCACTAATTTGGGACATAGGAGGAAGGGAGGGAATAGAAAGAGATAATTGTTGGGCATGGCTGTGTAAGTGAGAGGGAATGAGATAATGTGCATGGGAAAAGGAAGAAAGTTTCAAGTTTAAATTTATTATATTTTGATATATCACTTATTAAAGCCTAAGCAGTTTCCAACCAAATTTTACAAAAATATAAAATCAGGGTAGACTTACAAGAATAATTAGATACTATTAATAGACCTACTGGATACAAAAGGTAAAACTGATTAGAGGATACATCATATTAAAATAAAAGGAGAAGAGAAGGGACAAACCAAGAGGGTGGGAAAAGGATGAAAAGTAGAACAGAAGGAGAAGAGAAAAGAGAAAGAAAATCAAAAGTCCTAAGAATTAAGTTCAAGCATAAATGTCAAGATCTAGATATCGAAAGCATCTTTGAATAGGAAAGTTTTGAGATCTAATTTAAACTTTGAGACACAATGTTTTTGTCTGAGGTTAATGGGGAGAGAGTTCCACAATATAGGTGCTAACACTGAAAAGATAGTTTTACGGATGGCGTCATACTATTTGGCGCATGGAGGGAATAGAAAGGAAATACTGTTGGGTGGATCTGAGCGCTCTTGCATTCCGCCTACTAGTACAATCTTCTATTCTTAGCATACTGGATTACTGCAATATCATTTACCTGAGCTCCACGAAGAAAACCACCAGAAGACTAAAATTGATTCAAAACACAGCCGTCCGCCTCATTTTCGGCCTGAACAAATGGGAACACATCACTCCTTTCTACCACCAACTACATTGGCTACCTTTCGAATCCAGAGTCCTTTTCAAGTTCGCCTGCTTCTGCTACAAAACAGTATTTGGTCTATCACCAAGATACCTCTCTCCCCACTTCACTATGAATTGCACCAATAAGAAATCCTGCAGAATTCAGCTGTTCGCCTTCCCCTCCCTAAAATTATATCAGCTCAAAAGATTCCTCAACAAAACCTTCGCCTTCCAGGCGGCCAAGCTGAACCCTTGGCTAGCCCAAATGATGCTCGAGGCCCCGACCTACCTCGACTTCAGAAAACTTCTCAAAACATACCTATTCCGCGAACAGGACCCTTAACCCTCATTCCCCTGCAATAAATCAACTCCCGCCCCCCCTCCTTTCTCTTCCCCTCCCCCCTCCCCTCCTTTGGTTCTCTCTCCCTCCCTCTTACCTTCCAATCCAACCTTTGTCGTTGCTTGTAACTCTGATAAATTTCTGCTAAAATGTTCCAACATTTCCTTCCTCGTTGCTTGTAACTCCAACAAAATGTTGTAAATCCG
The DNA here is from genome assembly GCF_902459505.1 of Geotrypetes seraphini. Classification (NCBI taxonomy): domain Eukaryota; kingdom Metazoa; phylum Chordata; class Amphibia; order Gymnophiona; family Dermophiidae; genus Geotrypetes; species Geotrypetes seraphini. The sequence continues at coordinate 147,675,468 of NC_047088.1, read as the reverse complement.
TGTTCAGATCAGATCTTAATTAATTGATGTGAACCGCCTAGAACTCATTGGGTATGGCGGTATACAAGAACATAATAATAATAATAATAGTATATGGTGTCAAGAGTCTATCAATGAACGCTGGTGAGTGATCTGATTGTCCCTTAAATGTAAGGAATAGTTTTGTGTGTGTGGGGGGGGGGGGGGGGGGGGGAGGGGGGTTTAAGTTCAATATTCTTTATTTAGTTTCAAAACTTAAAGAAGTAACAAAAAATACAACTGACCTGATACATAAATGTAGAAAGTCCAGGCAGCTCTTCTATTTTGCTATTTTTGTCCAGGGAAACCGGACATCTGGAAACCCTACAGCTGTCATTGCAAGGCCTGTGTACCTAACCAGAGTCCCCTACCTCCTCCCTTTCCCCCGCAAGATCTGGTGAAAGCTCACCGTTCTCGCAGCGCTGATGATTTGGCTCTTCAGTCATAGGCAGTGTGAGTGAAGTAAACATGCTGCCTTCAGCGACCCGGAAGCTTTTCCTCTGCTACTGCTGCCGAACAGTTAGAGCAGTACTGCTGGGAGAACAGTGAGCAAACACTGGATCCCATGGTGGGGAGAAATAGCATGGGGAAGGTAAGAGATGTTGGACCGTGGGGGTGGGTAGGAAAGGAAAAGAATAATGCCAGACCTCCAGGGGATGAAAGATAAGGGGCAGATAGAAATGCCAGACCATAGGAGAGAGAGGAAGGGAAGCAGAGAGATGTTAAGACCACAGGATGGGGAAAAGCAGGGGCGAGGGGGGAGACGATAGAGATGGCAGACCAAAGGAAAGAGGAGGAAGAGGTTCCAGATTAAGGCCGGGGGAAGGGAAGAGAAAGACAGAGAGATGCCAGACCAAAAAAAAAGGGGGGGGGGAGAAGGGAAAGGAAGGAGGGGAGATAGATGCCAGATTGTAGGAAAGAAAGGATAAAGATCCCAGACCCTAGGAGTGGGAAAGGGGAAAGACAGATGTCAGACCATAGGAGAGGGAAAGAAAGGTTAGAGATGGTACACAGGTATGGAGGGGAAGGAGAGAGATAGGGAGGACATGGTGTACAGGAATGGGAGGGGAAGGAGAGAGTGAGGAAGAAAATGGAAGAATTGCTGTTTATAGATAGATGAGAATAGGGGAGCAGAAAGAGGGAGGAGATAGCACACATGGATGGTGGGGAATGACAGAGAGAATGAGAAGATAGTGTGCATGGATAGATGGGAAGGAAAGACATGGAAAAATAGATAGATTTGAGGAGGAAGCAGAAAAATGGAAGAAAGTTGAGAAAAGTTAATGCTAAAGATGGATGTAGGCATTTTTCCAAAAGACACAGGGGATTTAAGTCCAAACAAATTACTTGGGTTGGGATAGAAGACCAATAGTGAACAAAAACAAAAATCCCTCACCTGTTAGAGCAATCATATCATAGAACTTGAAAGAAGTTACGAATCATGTAACAGTACTTCTTGGATTTTAGTGTGTTCATAGATACTTAAACAGGGCACCATAAAGCGATGTGGAGTCGCTAAAACTGCATATGTTCTTAATCACAGAACAAAAAAGAACTGCAGACGAGAGTACAAGATGTTTATTAAAACAATTATATATTGCGGTTAATATCACCACCTATTTACAAACCAGGGGACCTGACACAGTCCGTGTTTCGGTTAACACACCTTCATCAGGGGTCTATAATCTGCAAAGGTATCAAATCAAACCGCAAAAAGAATAAACTTAAGCATGTGTGGTCCGAGAAAAATCGCCGAGCAAGTGTCTCTGTGTAAGCGTTGCCAAAAAGTATTGGGGCGGGGCAATGTGTCCTTTTTTTTAAAGAGGAAATCTGGTAACTCTAGTTGTAACAGACATGCTTCTGATTTACAAACACTTTCCTTTTCATTATATCCAATAGACCCAAACTAGATGCCCACTTGCTGTTTTAACCTAGGCAACCTGTTGTAAAATTACCTTCATTCTGTTTCAGAAAGATTCTATGCTCCATTATGCTCTGGCTACTGAATATATTTATAATTCTAATTTATCCCAGGGAGCCTGATTTGCGGAAGTGTCAGTCTTTCAATGTACAAACAGTTAATTTTACAACAGTTCCTTCTTTAAGTCCACATATGGCATTCTTCAGACTGTCTCATCATCTTCTTCCTCCAATTACAGAACATTTGCAGCATCATTTTACCCCCTTCTGTAATAATCCCCACTTGCTAATCTTCAGGGAAGATTTAGACGTATCATAATGCAGGAATGCTCTTTGTCATATTACATTATTTCTTATGAAATCAGATTTACAGAGTCACCATATCATAAGCAATAGTCCACTGCCTGTACAAGCTGTAAAATCAGTCATGTTACAAGACAGAAAGTGTATATTTATATACATTTCCTGCAATAAAAAGAAACCAAGAAAGAATATAATGATCTGCTTTCATTTTCTAGCCATTTAATATGACCACCATGAATTAATCACTTCTATCAAATGACATGTTTTTGGCATTGATGCCTTGTTTTGTAAAAAAGAAAAATAAAATCTATATTTCATGGATATTAAATCTGGAGCTGCTTTTATACTATCTTGTAATTTCTTTTTTTTTCTTCTTCTTTTTATACATCATGATAAAATTAAAAGGCAAAAACACTCTCCCCAGCATTACTAGACGATAGCTGTAATTGTCTCTTCAAAGATATGATTTCTACAGTAAATGATATCTCATATTAATGCTACAGCAGAGAACAATTGATGTGTTGCCTATAATCAGAGTATGAACTGCTATTTTTCATTTGGGCAAAAAATTACATATCAGCCTTTCAGTTCCTGATAGCTTCTCGGAAATGAAGAACTATCTATTTTTGTTCAAACTGGGCAATAGCTTGAATGTACCTTATTGCACAATTAAAAATAGAGTATTAATTAAGGAGAAGGGTTTCAGGGTAGAAACCAGAAAGCTCCCATCAAAGTCTATGAGAAGCAAAGATACTCTACTACCAGAAGCAAAAAAAACTAATGACATTAAGGGCTCCTTTTATCAAGCTGCGCTAATGGTTTAACGCGCGTAATAGCGCACGTTAAACCGCCGGCCGCGCTAGCCGCTATCGCCTCCTCTTGAGCAGGCGGTAGTTTTTGGCCAGCGCGGGGCTTAGCGCGTGATGAAACATCACGCGCGTTAACCCCGCTAGTGTGACTTGATAAAAGGAGCCCTAAGAGGGGCATAATCAAAACTTTTTAAATGTCCAAAAACCTGCCTAAGTCAGCACTTGGACGTCCTAATAGCAGGAATGTCCATGTTCCGATAATCAAAACCAACATTCTGGACATGCAGCAGCACTTCTAAGCTGCTGTGCGTCCAGAGAGAAAAGGGGCATGCTAGGAGATGTGTTATGGCTAAGAATTGGACGGGCTTCAACCTGGACGTACCCCAGCCATAATAAAAGCTTTCCAAGAGGGAACGTAGATGCTGGCAGTTAGACCTGTTTGAGTTGCGTCTAAGTTCGACAAAGGTGTCCAATCTGACAAAAAGACCACTGGAGTATTTAAGGCATGACCTACTCCCACCACCCAAAGAGCAAAAAATCCAAAAACCCATAGGCTTTCCATCAGCTGATCATAGCAGAAGGAATCCCCATCAGCTGAGCCAGTTTCGGGGATTGCTGGTGGATCAGCTGATAGGGATTCATCCTGCAAGGATCAGTTGAGCCATGGAGCCCTACACCCCTCCCCCTGGCATCCCCCATATCCCCCCTGACTTCCCATTGCCCTGATATCCCCCCAACATTCCTGGGCCCCCGTCCCACATCCCTGGAACTCCCGAGTACCTTCAGAAGGGCTGCGTGCTGCAAATGATGGGGCTTCCCCCTTTCAATGCATCTTGGGATGCAGTGGGAAGGGCTGAAAGCCCTGATAGGCTCAAAATGGAAGAGCAAAGGTACATGAGAGGGAAGCATATAGAACCAAAGGTTGGCTAATATGCCACCAAGTCCATCGAAGTCATCTTAAAGATAAGTGAACTTTATCTACTTATACAATACTGTTTGCAGTATTATAAAAATGGAGCAGGTTGGCACAGGGACATTGAAGTGATATGATGGTCCCTGAGATCACTGAATCAAAGGGTATTGGTCTGAACACTTCACAATAATTATATTATATTTAATTTACTATTATATAGCTGTGATTAGTATGAGATTTAATATTAAAGAAAGCCATTTTGGCTTGTTTTTTTAAAAGAGACCAAAATCTCAGTATAGCATGAACTGACTATACATCCCACATTCTTGGATAAAAATTGCTTGAAATGTACACATCCTGGATTGAATGAGTGCAACAAGCTCACCATTAAAATGTGGCAAAATTACACTACATCTTAATTATGAAGACAGGGAATTTATCATTTCTAAAATTAAGACCTAGAGAGAAATATTGCATAGAGATTTCCTGCCACTGTTTTTATTTTGTTTGGTGATAAATCCACTAAGTACTTTTATAAACTTTTGGGGGAATGGGTTTAGCCTTAACGCTGTGATGCTCATTTTCAAAATAGATGGATGCCTCAAAATGCCTTTTAAAAAAATTCATCTACTAAAATCACCCAAATTCTGATTTTAGAAAGTCAGAATTTGGATGTTTCAAACTGTGTTTCATCTAAATAGCAAGAGGGCATGTTGTGGGCGTGCTTTGGGCAGAACTAGGGAGGGCCCAAAACTAGCACATCCAACAGCGAAACATTCATATCTAAAAAGGACGTTTTTATCTAGACCTGTTTCAGTCATATCCAGAGTACAAAAAGGTGCAGTTATAGAGCACACATACAATACAAATTCTACGGCACCCTTTACAAAGCCCTGAATGGAGACGGACCAAGCTATCTAAACAATCGCCTAATCAGTAACAACACCTCCAGACCAAGGAGAACACAGGTACATTTTACCCACCCCCCAGTCAAAGGCATACAAAGCAAAAAAATATATGACGGACTATTAGCAACCCAAGCAGCAAGACTAGACCACCACCTCTCCAATCTGATGACCACAACGCCCAAATACAAAACCTTCAGGAAAGAATTGAAAACCATGCTATTCAAGAAATTTGTCAATTGATCTAACTAAACCTTCTCGACTCCCCAGATCCTAATGCATTTTCCAACTATCAACTTTGTAATCTCTCTGGGAATACCCAGGCCAATTCTTTTGTAAACCGCCTAGAACTGAAAAGTATTGGTGGGATAGAAGACACCAATGTTATGTGATGCAATATACTGTAATTACGGCATAACCCCTCCTTAATCTCTCAGTGCTTGCTACCCCCCCTTCTTTCCCCTGAAAATGAAAGGAAAACCAGTCGCTATGTCAGCTGCAGGTATTATCTGCATTTCAAAGAAAGCTGCAAACAGGTCAGAGGGGTAGCCCAGTAGTTGGTGCAGTGGACTATAAATCAGGGACACAGGTTCAAACTTTACTGTAACTCTAGGAGCAGAAAGATACTGTACCTAAAGATACAAGACATCTGCAAGGCTGAAGGTAGCATTCAGGTACAGTAGGAATTGAACCTGTGTCCCAGTCAGTTTACAGCCTGTGTAAACCAGTCAATTTACAATTCACTAGCACAAACCGCTGTTATGCAAGGATGTCTGTGTGGCCATTTTCATGGAACTGCTGCCAGACAGAGGTCTGTCACACCCACGCTCTCCGAGAACACCTTGAGCCATCGGGTAGTGACATGAAGCTTGTTACTGGTGTGGTCCCTTTAGAATTAGGGTCACCTTTCAAGTTGGTAGTCGGTGGCAAATGCACCACTAAGCTTATTCTCCAAGGGTTTTGAAAAAAATCACACTTTGTCAGAACAGTGGCGTACCTAGGGTATGTGGCACCCGGGGCCCATCATTTTTTGACACCCCCCCCCCATGTAAAAAAATATTTTTTTGTAATGACCATGAAACGGAATAAATGGTCAGAATAGAAACAGGCAGTGAAAATTTTCTTATATTCCAAACATAACATAACATAAATTATGTCTGAATTGTCATGACATCAGAAGTACATATGGAGTAGTTGCAGGTGATGCTTGGGACAGTTCTGATTGTATTAGTTCGGTTTTGTGTGTTTTTTGAATAGAAGGGTTTTTATTTCTCTTTGAAGGTTTTGCAGTATGTGGTCGATGTCAATTGGTTGTAGGGTTGGGGGTCGAGTGTTGCAGCTCGAATGACTAGGAGGTTGTCGAACAGTTTTTTTCTTTCGACGTTTTTGGTTGGAGGGTGTGTGAATGGTGCGTGAGTTCTCCTATGTCTGTTTGAAGTGGATTGAATTATTTAGCTGAAGAAATTAGTTACCCCCTCATCCCACACACATTAATTCTCTTCCATTTTTGTTCCCATTATAAAAAACACTGATAAGTTCCCAGAAAAAAAATACATTAAAATAAGAAGTGAAAACAAAGGCCCCTACAGATGAGAACATAACATAAGAATAGCCTAACTGGGTCAGACCAATGGTCCATCATGCCCAGTAGCCCATTCTCATGGTAGCCAATCCAGGACACTAATACCTGGTCAAAACCCAAAGAGTAGCAACATTCCATGCTACCGATCCAGGGCAAGCAGACACTTCCCCCATGTCTTAATAACAGATTATGGACTTTTCCTCCAGGAATTTGTCCAAATCTTTCTTAAAACCAGCTAAACTATCTGCTTTTACCATAACTTCTGGCCACTTCATTTTTAAGTTTAGATCTTTCCTTTCAAACAGAGACCTTGCTAGATGTCAAATACAGCACAAGGTAACTTCACATGGACTTAGCTGTGCAGGAAATGTGAATCTCCTCATACACCCACCATATAGTGCAAAAATGTGCAAAGGTCTGTTTTTTTCTTTCGATCACTACATAGCCTAATGCCACACAAGCAGCGCTGTTACAAACATATTCTGTAGGTCAATGCTAAGGATAACAAAGTTTCCTTCCTTGGACCAGAAGGAGATAAACCACTGGAAGAGATCCCAAAACAATACCCAAAGACCCACTCAGTGTGTGAACCAGTTGAGTGGAGTGGACTAACTGGGGGATGGAAATGGGCCCGGAGTTTGCTCAGCAGAATTTCCCAGACCACCTCTTCCTCTCAACACATTGACACGCTGCCACCATCACCACTAGGAACACCTCACTGGGTAGGCCAGCTATGCTATAAACTTTATAAAACACATTATTATATTTTCTTATAAAGCACATATTTTAACTGAACTCTCTGACATCTTCAGCCTTTCCATTCACAAAAATAGAAGGAAGAAAAGTTCCCATTTCCTGCTGTTTCATGTCCCCGGCCTATACAATATTTTTTTTCTGCAGACCCTTCAAAAGTCTGACCAAATCCTCGTTTCACTTGCATTATAAAGTACTGAGGATGCCATCTCTCCCCAATCCCAGGTCCTAAAGTCTAAGACAGTAGCGCAAACTAATGCTGCCAGATTCAGGAAAAAAAATTTCGATTCGATTCAGCCTATTGAATTGGTTTTTTAATTCGATTTTCCTGCCCAGTTGGGTGATTTTTTTTCAAAACTCCTGGTGGGTTTTATAGCTTTTTCACCCCCTTTGGCTTCTCCTAACCACACTGGCGCTGTGGTGTAAATAAAATAAAGAAACAAAAAGGACTTTTCCTCTCTCTGTTAAATCCTAGCTCACGTTTGCAGTCCAACACCAGCTCTGTCAGGATACACATTTCAAATCTGACATATAATCACAAAACAGAAAATAAAATTAATTTTTCTACCTTTTGTTGTCTGGTTATATTTCAAATCTTGTTGGTCCAAGGCTCTGGTTTTCTTCTGATAACTTGCTTGCCAGGGTCTCCTTCTTTCTTCTTTCTGCGTGCTAACCATCCATCTGCCAACTCTGTCCTCCCTTTCCATTTCCCTTCCCTCCCCAGGAAGTCTGGTATCTTTCCTTTTTTTCATCTCCCTCCACAGATCCACCTTTTCTTAACTACCCTTTCATCCGGCATCTCTCCCTCCTTCCCCACCACCCCAGAGTCCACCATCTCTCCCTTTCTTTTCCCAATTACCCTCCTATCCAGTATCTCTATCCCTCCTCCACACCATCCCTTGTGTCCAATTTCTCTCCCTTTCAGTTCCTTCCCTCCCTAAATCCCATGGTCCATCATTTCTCTCCCTCTCCTCTATTTTCAGACCCATTATTTCTTCATCCCCCCCCAAAGTTTGGCATATGCACGTCTCTTTGAACACCCCCTTCCCTCCGTGTACTTCTAAACCAGGGTCCCCCCCAAAGGCCTGTCCCCCCCTTAAAGGTCTGCCTGTCCCCCCTTGAAGGCCTGCACCCCCCTTGAAGGCCTGTCCCACTCCCTTGTAAACCTGTCCCCCCCCTGAAGGCCTGTCCCACCCCCCTTGTAGGCCTGCCCACCCCCTTGTAGACCTGTTCCCCCTTGTAGACCTGTCCCCCCTTGAAGGCCTACCTGCCCCCCCCCTTGAAGGCCTGTCCCACCCCCTTGTAGGCCTGTGTCCCCCCCTTGTAGGCCTGTCCCCCCCTTGAAGGCCTGTCTGCCTGTCCCCCCCTTGAAGGCCTGCACCCCCCCCGAAGTCCTGCACCCCCCCGAAGGCCTGCACCCCCCTGAAGGCCTGTCCCACCCCCTTGTAGACCTGCCCACCCCCTTGTAGACCTGTCCCCCCTTGAAGGCCTGCCTGCCCCCCCCTTGAAGGCCTGTCCCTCCCCCTTGAAGGTCTGCACCCCCCCCCCCGAAGGCCTGTCCCCCACCCTTGAAGGCCTGCCTGCCTGTCACCCCCCTCCCCCTTGAATGCATGCCTGCCTGCCTGCCTGCCTGCCCACCCACCCCACCCCGAAGAACCGCTCGCCCCTCTGGCCTCCCCGCACCACCTATGAAGCAGCACTACCTATGCTCCCGGCCTTGCCGTTCAGTCCCCACCACCACCACCCCCCCCGAAGGACCGCTCGCCCCACTGACCTTCCTGCACCACCTATGAAGCAGCCGCAGCAGGGTCGCGACGTCAGCTATCCCTGCGCTGCTTCCTGCGCCGCGTTCCCGCCCCTCCTCTGATGTCAGAGGAGGGGCGGGACCGCGGCGCAGGAAGCAGCGCCCAAGCAGCGCAGGGATAGCTGACCTCGCGATCCTGCTGCTTGCTGCTTCACAGGTGGTGCAGGAAGGTCAGTTGGGCGAGCGGATCTTCGGGGGTGTGGGGGGACTGAACGGCAAGGCCGGGAGCACCCCTTCAGGGCTGGCACCCGGGGCGGACCGCCCCTCCCGCCCCCCCCTTGGTACGCCACTGTGTCAGAATGGCCTTGGTGAAAACATAAGCTTTTATTCGGCCACCGGCCGTAGAATTACTGTGCCGCTCCAGGTTTTCCTGGTAGCATGAACATCATACAAAAACAACCGAAAAAGTTCATTTCACTCCTGGTCACCAAGCAAGCAGCTCTGGACTTGATTGGTAAAACACATACAGTCCTTAATGTGCCATGAGGCTAGGAGGTGAAACAGTTAGCACCAATAACTCTCCATTGTAGCTTTACAGGAGAGACATTCTTGTTCATGATTGAGAAATATTCTGTGCTTTCCTACAATCTCTCCAGCTGGGCTGGACTTTCTCCCTAGTCCCAAGCAGGCTTTTCCCTGAGAGGGTTAATTTCCCTCTTCCTATGAGGCAGGCAGACTAATTGAATTAGTTAGTTGCTATGGCAATTTCTTTACAGCTGGGCACTTTCACGGAGTGTGGAAGTCAGGAAATTCTGGGCTTTAAAACTAGCCAGCATTACAACCTGGCGTTTGGTTCAGCTGTGCACATACCCTGCAGAGGAGATTACTGTATCCTTTCCACACTTCAGCAAAACAGCATGTGAAATTGCAGTACAGGATTATTTCCCTAGTAACTCCCACAGTCATTAGCTCAAAGAGCAAACAGCAAAATACAGCCTAAACAAGACCTCTGTTCACAGACCTTTTCAGGATATTCAGCTCTCCATCTCCTCTGGCCAGCTTTCCTGTATAGCCCCACTTTCCTCCAACACCATGGGTTCTGGGGGAAGGAATTCAGTGGCCAAATCACCAGCCTGTTCCTCAGTCATTTCCCAGTCAGTGCTGAGGAACTGCTCAGCCCCGTCCTGCCTCTGCTCTATTGCCAAGCCTCGTTCTGCTCCTCCTCCTTCCTCCCTCTGCTCTCTAACGAGCCTGGCTTTAAGCTGAGGGGAAGAACCACTCCCCCTTGGCTTTGGATGGGGGAAGGGAATTCCTTCCTCAGCCCATGCCGTTTCTCTGAGGGGAAACTGCCTATGAGCTTTCTGCCTTACAGGCAATGGACAATAGGAAGGCAGCTTCTTCCTGCCTGGCTCTGGAACTGCTTCAGGTAAGTCTAAGCCTTCCTGTTCTATTTCCATTTCATTGTCACTCACCAGGTAGTCAGCTAATTTATTGTCCTGGGAACTGACCTGGTCAGCCCTTCTGCACTGGGGTTTACATACTTTCCTTAATTTCCCTGTGGCAAACCTTGGGAAAGACGTCCATTTGTCACAGGTCCCTGTGCCTTGTTTTCCCTGTTTATAAACATTTCAGAGTGTAAAATGTCTCCAGTGTAAGGACATCCTTCTCACATATTTTCAAAGAGGAAATCTGGATGCTTTCCTGTTCAAAAATTGCTGTACAACGGATGGGATTTTTTTGCACATTATGAGCAAGATGCTCCAGTTTTGACTTGGACATTCTTTTGAAAATACCCCTTTATGTATACTTAGAAGTTAAACTTTACCTATTATTTGTAGTTGATTTGAAACTTTATAGATGTGGCATACACCACTTAACAGAACAACATAGGGATTACAGTTAAGATGGGTTATTTTACAAGTCGTGCTATTTTAGTACAGGGTCCTATATTATGCAATAACAATCTTGTGGTAAAACAACCCATCAATGGTAGTCCATGTTGATAACTTTCTCTCTTAGAGTAGTAAAAAGCTTTGTTAGACTATATTTATTTATTGATTCATTCATTCAGCATAACTCTTGGTCTGGACAAATATGCAAAGGCAACATTCCTTAAGACAAAGCTAAGTAAAACTGATAACATCTTACTTACTGAAGACTGACACAAGAGTGTTTGAGCAGGATGGTGTATATAAAAATCTAGGGGTGGAGAAAAGCAGAGCAATCTATCATGAGGGAGAGAATCAGCGAAAATATTATAGGAGATTGAAACTGATATTGAGAAATACATTAACAGCACAAAATAAGATACATGTCATTATTCAATTTACAATCCCCATGCTTTCATACAGATTTGGAATTGTAGACTGGCCTCAAAAAGACCTTGAAAACCTGGATGTAAGAATAAGAAAACCTCTCCATGCCCAGGAGGTAATATATAAGAATCTGTGTATATCTAAACTATACATTTCAAAAAGCTGAAGCAATAGTGGGCCTTATAGAAATAGACTACACATGCCGAGCCACAATCATAAGCCTCCAGGGATAAACAACATCAATGGATCTAAACGTGTAAAAGGTGCTGAAAAACAAAAGTAAACAACCACAGTCAGTTCCCATCTTTAAACTAGGAGAAGCATTATGAAAAAAATAAAAATAATAACTTTATTTTTATATACCGTAATACCACAAACAGTTCAGAGCGGTTTACAAAGAAAGAGACTGTATACAGACAACAATATTACAAAGAACTTTCAAAATAGAAGGAATGGGGAAGAATTCATCAGTTTGTAGGGAGAAGGAAGCAATAAAAATTTCTAAACAATAGCCAAATGGGGGGCTTCCCTAGATTCCTTCCTAAGGAAGTCCTGATTGGCTGAGGTGCCCCAGGCCCCTCTAAAGGGAGGAGCCTGAGGCGTCTCAGCCAATCAGGGTCTTAGGCCTCTCCCCATGCATCAGATGAAGTGTGGGACGGGGCCTAAGGCCGTTATTGGGCAGCGGCGGGCCGGAGCAGCAGGAGCAGGAGGATTTTCCTCCTGCTCCCGAAGAGAAGACTGTCGGCGTCGGAGTAGGAGGGTGCCGGTACCCCTCCTGCTCCCAAAGATGGGAGCCTCGAAGGAGCAGGAGGGACCGTGCACCCCTCCTACTCCCAAATATTTTAAAGGTACCGAGGTGGGCAGGCCGGGCCCCACCACCTGGGCCAACCAGGGGTGGGCCGGGAGGGGGCAGGAGGACTAGGAGCAGGAGGGACTGAGCACTCCTCCTGCTCCCAATGTTTTGGTGCCGCAAGGGAGGGAGGGAGGGCGGATGAGGGCCGTGCCGGTCAGGGGTGGGGGGCAGCTGTGCTTGGGGGGCGCGTTTGTGTGTGGGGGTACTTTTGACAGGCTTGCCTGTCTTTTTTATTCATTTCTTTTTATGGAGCAGATATTTTGTGTGTGTAACGCACGCAAAATATCTGTAACATGGAAAAAAATGAGAAACTATATAGTTGTACAGCAGCAATATTGGCCCCCGATGAAGGCTAGTCAATAGCTGAAATGCTCTAAAACAGTTTGAGCGTCGGATAGCTCATAATCCAGCAACGTTGGTTCTGGCTGGGAAGCCATTAAGATGTGTTGCTGTTCTTCTTTAACATATAGCAATATATTTAATGAATTGAATGAATTGTTTTTAATTTTAGACATCATAATTAAATTGACTATAATATTGATAAGTTGAATAAAGTGATCTTAAGTTAGGATATTACAATTAAATTAAATTAATAACATATATTTGCTGACTAATTAAATAAAAGATAGGTTCGTACTCTTTCTTAGTTAGTTGATAGTTTTCTAATTTAATTAATTAATTAAATTAATAAAATCTTTGAGGTAGGAAGGAGGCTTGAAGTAAATGATTACACTACATACATTCAGGATGAAGATTTGAAATAATATCTAAATTATACGAGGTCTCTTTACTGAGAACAATGCATCCTTTATGATACTTCAGCCTCTCTATTCATACATTGGGGTAAGTGTGTTATCATAAAAAGTTTTTATTTACACGATAAAAAATGGGTTATTAGTAACAATAGATTATTTCTAAAAAATAAGCCAGACACTAATGTGCAAAAAAATTAATTAAACTATATTTTGTATGAATTATCCTTTATACCCCCTTTTTTCTTGATTGATGACATTTTTTTGTGGGTTGGAAAATTTAGGAAACGATCTGTTTGTTTGTTAGTTGATTTTCAGTAACTCAGTTACTGACAGGTCTTCAGCAGTCGGGTTTGTCAATAGTAAAACCCGACTCAAAATAGCCAAGAAATTGTTAGTGAATCAATCGCTTGGCTATTTTGCATGGGGTTTTGCTAATTTGCATGGGAGGATCGGAATCGGATCGCTACTGCCTTTAATGAATAGTGCAGGAGGGAAATTTGGTCGCAAAAGGTTGCAATGGAACGAAAAAAATTAGAAAATCACTGGATTAAATGTATAGCCATTGATCGAGACTGCCCCAACTTTGTTGGTTGGGCTGAGAACTTTTCAGTGCCCATATTAAGTGGCCCTATCAACATTTTAGGCTAAATGTTAGGCATTAACCAGTTCTAAATTGTAATGAAAGGATTTATGTAGTTAACTCCAAAATTAGGTCCCGATTCTCTAACAATCGTTGAATTTTTAGGCACCAGTAGGCGCCCAGCCTAAAGCACCTCTGAAGGAATGATTCAAATCAAAGGTAGGTACCAGAAATGTAGGTCTGGAAAACCTTAGCCTATATTTCCAGCACCTGTCTTTGCTGGGGCCCGATTTGATATCCAGCACTGTCACTTGACTGATACGTGATCGGCGGCCACTGACAACAGCGCTGGTTACAGAATTTAGGCTTCCTATTTGTTTGCCTAGATTTATGAGCCTAATACTGAAAATCTGCACTGAGTTCCTAACTTCGTTTTCCTACCATAAGGAGGGAATTCATCAAAGGGCACTAAGCACATTAGCATGCGTTAACCAAATATAATGGACTTCTTTAGCAGTTAGCGCAATCTAACATGTTTGCGTGTGCTAATGCATGTAGTACCCTTTGATGAATTCCCCCCTAAATCCACCCTGTTGCCACACACTTCTTATGCTCCTAAATTTTAAAATTTACTGGTCAATTTTCAGTCCACAGCAGTCAGCATTTTTTTTTTTTAATGTAGGCAGAATTAACACTGGATATTCAGTGCCAGCCATGTCAGATCACCAACACTGAATATCTGGCGCTAACTGAGATGGCAGTGGACACTGGAGCATTTGTGGACCCAGCTGATATTCAACTACCGTATTTTTACATAGATAACGCGCACCCGTGTAAAACGCGCACACGGGTATAGCGCGCAAAAAACACATATTTATGTATATAAATTTTTATATACCGCGCACACCCGTATACCGCGCATGCTGCCTGACTCTCTTTTCGCCCGCCCCGACTCTCCTCTGGAGACCCCGACTCTGTTTTCGCCCGCCCCGACTCTCCTTTCCTCCTTGAAGTCCTGTCCCTACCCTGAAAGCCTGATGCCCCCCCCGACGTCCGATTCACCCCCCCCCCCGCAGGACCGCTCGCATCCCCACCCCGAAGGACCGCTCGCACGCACCCGCACCCCCACCCTGAAGGACCGCTTGCACCCCCACCCCGAAGGAGCGCTCGCACTCCCACCCCGAAGGACCGCTCACACCCCTACCCGAAGAACCGCTCGCACCCCTACAGCCTCCCCCCCCCATGGAGAAGCAGTCTACCTTGTTTCCAGATGCCAGTGAGCCCAGCTGTTTTCTCTGCCGGCGGTCCCGCCCCTTCTCTGAGCCCTGCTGCGCTGCTTTTTCTTCCGGCGGTCCCACCCTTTCTCTGACATCAGAGAAAGGGCGGGACCGCCTGAAGAGGAAGCAGCGCAGCACAGGGCTCTGAGAAGGGGCAGGACCACCGGCAGAGGAAGCAGCTGGGCTGGCATCCGGAAACAAGGTAGACAGCTTCTCCATGGGGGAGGGGGGGAGGCTGTGGGGGTGCGAGCGGTCCTTCGGGTGGGGGTGCGAGCGGTCCTTCGGGGTGGGAGTGCGAGCGC
The DNA here is from genome assembly GCF_902459505.1 of Geotrypetes seraphini. Taxonomy (NCBI): domain Eukaryota; kingdom Metazoa; phylum Chordata; class Amphibia; order Gymnophiona; family Dermophiidae; genus Geotrypetes; species Geotrypetes seraphini. The sequence goes on along the minus strand of NC_047088.1, from coordinate 147,660,439 downwards.
TTCTTCCGGGTGATGAATCGGGCGTCGGGGGGGGAAACTATGTAAAAAAAATTTTGTACAACACGCTCACGCGTATAACGCACAAGGGTATGCGCGGTTTGTAAAAACCACGTATAACGCGCGCGTTATATGCGAGAAAATACGGTACTCGTAATATGATATAGGTATATATGCATTTAACTCAAAAACAAACTTCAAGTACTTACAGAAGATAAAGAAAACAATTTAATGAGGGACTTGACAATGTATTTCCACACAGAGCTGTTTCATCAGCAGGCACCATCTCTCCCTCACCTCTACCTCATGTCCATTTCTCCCTCTCTCACCACTCTCGTCCCTCTTGTAACATATTTCCTTCCCTCCAGACCCAACCCCGCTCTTTCTTGCTTCAACGGGTCAGGGAGGATTCCTACAGCTGCCTGCCACTAAACTAGAAGCCTCTCCTCTGTCGCATCTCACCTGGGCAGAAACAGGAAATTCATACAGAGAAGAGGCTTCTGGGATAGCAGCAGTTAGCTATAGGAATCGTTGCTGCTAACCCATTGAAACAAGAGAAGTGCGGGAGATACAGAGACCATGGGAGCTCAATGCAGGAGGTAAAATAATTGGCAGGGACGATGGCGATGGTGGCTCCAGGAACAAGTTGAATGCATCTGTTGTTCTGAGAAGAGCTGCATGTGACTCATGAGCTGTGGGATGCCGACCCCTGATATAGTGCAATTATAAAAATGAATATTATGAAATAATTATCAGTTTGATGTGTTGTCAATCTACATTCCTTCTCTGTTTTTGGGGAATGCATTTCAGTTCTTTTAAGTGAAAACTTTTATATTATTATTTACACAGGTGATGATACTCTAGCAACAGCTCTGAACCTTACAGTCTGAGGGTACGATACGATTGTTGTTGATGCATTTTTCAAAAGCACATTATGAAAGCATAAGAACATCTGCTTTCTCTTTAGCAAGAGTGACCTTATGGAACAATCTAACTGGACCATTAAGAGCCCTCTTGGATTTTCAAATATTTAAGAAGGCATTAAAAACCACCTTATACATGGAGGCATTTAAATGATTGCTTATTTCTGGTCTATGCAGAATATTTCTGTTGATATGTGGCAATGTCAGATAATTGTTTTCTGAAGAAACTGATGTCTTTATTGCATGTTTGTATAAAATTATTGTTTGTGCCTGCATTTTATGATTGTATCGTGTAAACCGCATAGGAATAGGTAGGTAAGAAATTTTTTAAATAAATATTGTCACTCGACACCCAAATGATGAAGTTACGACTGTCTTATTTTGGTCACACCATCCGAAAGAAGATCATTTGAGAAGGACATCATGTTTGGGAAGCCTGAAGGAACCAGGCAAAGAAGGCAACCTGCAATCAGATGGCTGGACACTTTGAAAACAACCATGGGGATGATGCTGGAGGATCTTACCGAACTGTAATTTATCAAGTCATTAGGACTCAAACACGAGTTGATGACACTTAACCCATCTGCATAAATATGTGCCCACATATGAGCTGAAGTGACTGTGTAAAGTTATCTCCTAAGCTAAGGAGTATTTTACTAAGCTGTGGTAAAAAGTGGCCTTAACACACCCTTACATGGGTTTTTCCTGTGCTAAGACTGTTTTTACTGCTGCTGGAAAATGGCTGATTTTCCAAATTAATAGCCTTGTACTAATGTTGTAGGGAGAGGTGAAGTAATGACATATAATAGTCCACTATAAAGATAAGTGGCATTTTTTGTTTTTACACTTAAAGTGAAGATAATAATTTAAGAGTTAAAAATTGATAAAATTAATAAAATTCAATAAAAGCTGGACCGACGAAGAGGTTTGCAACCGGTAGCATTTGGTGCCCAGCTGCGGTCTGAAGGTCCATACAAAAAATCATAAATTGACTACTTCTATCTTCAACTTTGTTTGGACTCCAGTTTTATCAATGAATAGGAGTTGCTGTGGGATGCCATTAGCACAGAGCCATTACTAAAAATTAGCATGTGGGCCAAGTTCAAGTTTCAAGTTTATTAAAATTTGTTATCCCGCCTTATCTGTAATCAAAGCGGTTTTACATAATAAAAATTATAAAATGCAGGGAACAAATAAACATCAAATACATTACATCAAAGAGACATTAAGAGACAATCTTTCTTGACTGACATGACTAACTAGAACAGAACAAACTGACACAAGAGGAAAAAAAGGAAAGAACTACAGTACAATCAATGAGAGGAAAGGACAAAAAGAGGGAACCCCCCCCCCCCCAAAGGGGTAGGGAAATGGAAAATTAAAACCCAATACAAGATACTGGATACTGAAAAGTTTGAATCATCCTTAAAAGGACAGTTATATTGCAAAAGCATCTAAGAGCATACTTTTTAAGGTAAAATTACATTTATCTATGGTAGTAATCTCGCGTAAATAATTTGGGGTAGAGTTCCAGAGAGATGGGACGGTGACTGAGAAGATATTTTGTAGGTAGTAGAAGTGATAAGTAGTAGTAGTAGTCAGTTAACATGCAGTAATGTGGCTGCATTAACTAATTTGTGCTGTCATGCTTACTTTCCACCCCATTTCAAACTTACAATAAGTGTGACAATATGATCAAACAAATTAACAATAAATATATCACTTAATTATCATCAATGGTACAAATGATATGTACTTATCTCCCACCCTTCCCACCTTTTCCTATCATATAATCAAATACTTTGTACAATTTATAATAATAATAAAATTATCCCCCCACCTCCCTCATAATTGAACCTGTAAAATTAAGGGAAAAATGTCATCTAATCAATACAATATTTTGTTAATGGCTCCCACACATCTTGAAATTTCCTAAAACACCCTCGCTGTATTGCAATAAATCTTTCCATTTTATATATGTGACATAGGGAATTCCACCAAAAATTATAATTTAGTCTACTCCAGTTTTTCCAATTATAAGTAATTTGTTGAGAAAAATTAAGAAAATGTTAGTGCATGGTTTGCAGTCACACATTGGGCTTTTACTGCAAGATGCCTCAGTGAAATCCACGGTAAGCCACTTTAAATAGTGGTAAACGCACAGTAGCACTATCCCTAACCCTGTATGTCATTTATGTCTGTCCAAGTCAGTTTGTAAGCTCTTCCAAGCAAGGACATCACTGCATATGCCTTTCAGCGCTATATAATTGATAAGTAGTAGCAGTAGTAGTAGTTAGTCCTTAAGTATGGCCACAGAAATGGTTATTCTAAATCTAATTGCAGACATTTCCTCCCCCCCATTCTATTTTTTAAAAACACTAAAAGTTTCACATATGCCCAATTTGTGTGCACAATTTAATTGAACAATGAGCCATTTATTGCTGATAATTGGGATCTTAGTGAGCTTTTTTTGGGCGCTAATTGGTAGTAAATTTAGGGACCCGTGCCTGCATTTTATGTGTGATTCAAAAAAAGGGGGGCAAGGAAATAGGAGAATCATGGGTTGATAGGAGGCGTTCCTTGAATGTATGCATGTAGACTGAATTTAGACATGAGGATTTACACCACATGTCAGCTGGTGTAAATGGCTGCACCTAAAGTTAGGTGTGATTCCTAACACTAAGCACTATTCTATAAATGATGCCTAAAATTTGACCCTCTTTTACTAAGCCATGCTAGAGGTTTCTATAATGGCCCAGGGCGCTAAATGCTCTGACACTGCTCCAACGTTCATAGTAATTCTATGAGCATCAAAGCATTTAATACTCTGGGCCGTGGTGGAAACCTCTACCATAGTTTAAATTTTTTTAAAAAGGGGGGGAGGGGGTTGAGTGCCGTTTATTGTTTATTGAAAGCTTCTATACCGCTACTAATGACTGGGAAGCCAATTCAGAGCAAAGCTTCTATAATGGTGTTATAATACATGAGCTTCTGTTAAGGTGTTACAATAACGAGTTCCCATTTTAAATAGTTTTTGATATGGACACAATTATACCATAATCATAACCATCCTACGTATATGCACACATTTATATGAACACAAGGGGGTGCTGAAAAGTTCTCAGCCCAACCAACCACCTTCTTAAATTCTGAGTGCTATTTTGTCACTGTAGTTGAAAAGAGTGTTATTTTGTTAAGTGCCAGTTTGCAGAAATGAAATTCTGTGTTTTGACATTGTTTCAAATCATTGATTGAACCATATCTACTTCATTCTCTTCTTGGCTGGACTGAGAACTTTTCAGCATCCCCTCAGTAGCACTGAGTGGGTTGTGTTTTTTTTTTAGATTCCATTTATAGAATTGAGTCCTTTGTGCAGTTTAGATGTAGCCAAATAGCTGCGAGTTTAGCTGGTTAGCTGCACATGAATACCCAAATTTAACAAGTTAAAATTAACCAGTTAATGTCACTGTCCAACAGCTCCTAACATTTTAAGCTTGTCCTATTTGTATGCATTTAAATTTTCTTTTTGACATCATTCATACATTTTCCCAGCTGGCATTAATAAAGTATTCATTAAGCTACACCATGTTGTAATTAAATGTGCTTTTAACTATTATGCACTCTAGGGTTACCCTGCAATCAATTCCTAGTGGATGCAAGGTAATTCTTTGAGGTCCCTGTGTTAATATGGCTATCATTTGAAAGACATGGCTCTGTATGTGACAGAGTACAGGTCTGAGCTTGTCTTTGTCCTCTGTCAGCAAAACAAAGATTGCGCAGGAGTTAGGACAGAGGTCAGGAACAAGAGAAAATGGGTAAAATACTGTTCAGTTCTTGAACTTTCACTGTATATTGCATGATGTTAAACACACACAAAAAAATGAGTTTCCTAGAACAGAATATGAATGCAATTACTATTCTGAGAACATCAAATTAGCAGTTTATTATTCCAGCTGAGAGATGGGAATGTATTACTCAAGATAATTTTTAATCTGTTCTATAAGAGATTATTATTATTATTATTTTTTAATTAGGGGTATGCATTTGTGATCCCTTGTTCAGTTTATATGGGTGCCTAAAAATTTAAAGGACACACAAATCACTTGGGTATGTTTATATCCATGAATTAACATGTGCACAAAAAATTCTTATGCACAATTGGTACAAAATCCACAAATGCATATAAAATCGATAACATAGAGACCTACACACGCACACTAAAAAAGTTTTGTTTCAAACATTTTTTGGACCATATGCATCCCTGCTTTTTAAACTGGGAGCTTTAAAATAAAGAGATTTGGAACCTATCAAAGTCAATTTAAAATAAGGTTTAGCTAAAACACAACCCTTCCTCCCCACCCCCGCTTATACAAAGTCAAGCTAGCAGCTGCCATGTGACAAAAGTCCTGAAGCCCTTTAAATCTCTATGGGCTTTAGGGCAGTTATAGCAGCGACAGCCACTAGCGCAGCTTTGTAAAAAAGGGGGGAAGATTTACTCTCACATTTATCAAAGATAGAATAAAAAGGCACAGCTAATAGCAGTATGAAATATATGTGCATACAGAGTATTTTTATAAACCATTTTTTGTGTTAAACACTAAGGGGTAGATATTCCAAGCGATTTAATTAAGAGGCTCCTAGCCATTTATATCACTTCTGCAGGGCTGTCTGGGGATTTTCAGTATACTCTCAGACACAATAGGACGTAATCCCACTGCTAACAGTACTTCTTTCAGAATGCTTTTATAATTGTATTTTAGGGTCCTCAGAGGGCCACCACACACTCAAGTCATTTCATTGTGTGGGGATTTTCAGTGGCATTAAAGTGAACAGAGTTACTGATTACCGGCTAGTTTGTTGACAGTCTGGTGGCAGAGTTAGGGCAGAGTGAAAGCTTAGTTAGTTAACGGCTAATCTCAGTCTGCTAATTGTCTGAGCAACTGCATTACTCCCCATCCCCCTCTTTTACTAAGCTACAGTAGAGGTTTCTACCATGATCCAGAAAGCTAAATGCTCCAACACTCAAAGAATTTCTATGAGCATCAGAGCAGCATTGGAGTATTTAGCGCCCCAGGTTGTGGTAGAAACCTCTACCATGGCTTAGTAAAAGAGGGCCAAAGTTAGGACAGAAATAAGGTTGTTCTAACTTTATTCAGGGAGTTAACCAAACATAGGTCTGAATATCAGCCAGTATCCATTTAAATTTTGGGCCCTAGTCAAATGTGGTCCCAATCCACTATCTTCCTCTCATCCCCCCCTCAGAAGTACACATCCCCCTTTCTGATCCTTCCTCCCTTCTTCTCAAACCCTGAAAGTACATGTCCCCCCTTCCAATCTCTCCTCCCTTCCTCCCTTCATCCCACCCCCAGAGCCCCTAGCCCTAGGGTTATCAGATTTTCCATATGGAAAATCTGGACCCTAGACCTGCCCCAAGGCCCGCCCAGTCCCACCCAACCCCACTCTGTCATGCCCACAGCCCTACCCCCAGCCCCACCTCCAATCCCACCCCCCACTGCCTTCTATCGTTGGGCATGACATTGCGTCATATCCGTGCATGCGCAGATGCCCTCCTACATGAAGGAAAGCTTTTCAAAATCCAGACAAAGTGCCAGGCTTTGAAAAGTCATCCAGAACCCTAGACATGTCCTCAAAAGGAGCACATGTCAGGAAAAATCTGGACGTCTGGTAACCCTACCCTAGCCCCTCCCCCATCCATACCCCTTTCCAGTGCTGGCACTAAATACCTGGAGATAATTCTGCTCATGGCATTCAGCGTTTTAAAAAAGGCTGGCTGCTGATGGTTGAATATCGACTGGTAAGGGGCCTTTATGCTAAAGGATATTAAGCCATAAGGCTCGCTTAGTACATGAAAAAAAGGCTATTGCAAAATATGTTAAAGTGTGTCATGGGTGTGGTCATTCACTAACTGATGAACACTGAGTTAACACAGGAGCACTTGTTTGCCTCCTAAATAAGAAGTAGTATGTGCTCCCACATTAATTTTATGTAAGTCTCATCCACTAATGGAAAAATTAGTGCAAGACCTGCAAAATTAAAAAAAATCCTCTAAATACTGCCATGTTGAATCTGGACTTAGACAGATATACAACAAATCGACAAAATAAGTTGAAAAAGAAGTGCAATTTGGCTACATTTTGCCTAGATGGCTGCATCAGGGACAAATACTATAGGGGTTTCCTTGCATATACAACCCCTATGAGTAATCACTATTGTGTTAGAGTAAAACTGTGACTGAGTTCAAAAAAGCGTGGGATGAACACAGTCTAGAATCAAAAAATAAGATTAAATATTGAACTAAGGCCAGTACTGGGCAGACTTGAACGGTTTGTGTCTGTATATGGCCGTTTGGTGGAGGATGGGCTGGGGAGGACTTCAATGGCTGGGAGGGTATAGATGGGCTGGAGTAAGTCTTAACAGAGATTTCGGCAGTTGGAACCCAAGCACAGTACCGGGTAAAGCTTTGGATTCTTGCCCAGAAATAGCTAAGAAGAAAAAATTAAAAAAATTTAAATTGAATCAGGTTGGGCAGACTGGATGGACCATTCGGGTCTTTATCTGCCATCATCTACTATGTTACTATGTTACTATGTTATTATGTTACTATAAGAGGACTAGTCTTATAGCCCGTTAAATTAACGGGTGCTAGAATATGTGTGTGTGTGTCTGTCTTTATTTCTTTTTCTCTCTCCTTAGCCGCTTTCTGTATTTCTATCTTTCTTTCTTTTTTTTCCTTGGCTGTCCACCACCACCCCTTGTCAGCTCCCCCTGTTCATTCTCCCTTCCTTTTACCTCCCCTGTGTCCTCCCCCACCCCATCACTGCTCACCTTATCCAACAGCAGCCCTTCTCCCTTTATTTTACCTCACCCCTCTTCCTGCTCCCTCGTCCATCATCACCTCTTCCTGCTCCCTCTGTCCAGCAGTAGGCCTCCCTTCATCCCCCCCCCTGTCCATCAGCACCTCTTCCTGCTCCCCCTGTCCAGCAATATGCAGTTCAACACCAGAGAAAGAGAAAAAACACTATACACTTTGGAATATAAAAAGAAAGCAGTGCAAATTTACAGTAAAACTGCATTTTCTGTTAATGAAATTTAAAATAAAATTCTTTTTTTCTACTTTTATTGTCTGGCCATTTTATTCATGTTTATCCCAGTTTCTGCTCTCTTCTCTCAATTTTCTTACCAGGGTTTGCAGTCTATTTGGCTCTTCTCTCATTCCTGTCTTCACTTCCTCTCTTACATCCATCTCAGACTTTAACCTTATCTTTCAGTTTTCCTCCATTTATTTTTCTGCATCTCTATCTGCTTCTATTTCTCCAGTTGTTTGTTTTTTTGGGAGGTTTTTTTGTTTTTGTTTTTTTGCTAACTCCTCCCTTCCAGCATCTTCTCTTTCTCTCTCTTCCCCCTTTACTTTCAGTCTTCTAACCAGTATCTGTCTTGCTCCCTCCATTCAGCATATCCTCTCCCCTTTGAATCGCGGGTCAGGCCTGAGATATGAGGCTGGAAGCCGATTACTCTCGGAAGCAGTCCTCCATGTTGTTTGCCGGCCACTGAAAGGAGGGGGGAGTGCCGCCGCTGCCGCTCCTGTTCAAAGCGGCCTGCTTAGGTTCAGATCGCCTCAGAGGGAACGTGCTTCATGTGGAGAGCGGCCTGCGAGGTTCGCTACAGCCGGCCGCGAACCTCATCAGGCCGCTTCAAACAGGAGCGGCAGCGGTTGGTGCGGGAGGGGGGAGTCGTTGACTTGTTCCGCGCTGTGGAGGCGATCGTTGGCTGGCTGCGGCCAGACCGTAAGCCGTGCATGCGCACTTCCTATGGGTCGCTACAGCTCACAGAAAACGGACGCACGCTTAGGAAGTGCGCATGCACAGCTTACCGTTTTATTATATTAGATGCACAACATATATATTCATATAATGATTCAAAATGTTGTGTGATTGTGGCACTGAGGTACTGCTACATTAATCTGAGGCTTTTTCTCCCTCTTTTTGGGTGCATGCTGGGTTTGAAGAGGGGGGTGCCCTCTTCAAATCCAGCATGCACCCAAAAAGAGGGAGAAAAAGCCTCAGACTAATGTAGCAGTAAAAAACCAAAAGGTACAAATCAAAACTGCTTTTGATACTTTCACTGGCAAAAAAAACCTCCCTCACAGAACAGCTCAGGGTTAAAAAAGGGCAAAGTCACCCGGAGGCACATTCAAGGACTTAGCTGACAAAAGACGACTTGGGCTCCAACATTGTCACGTCTTCTCCAATCTTCCCAACAAACAACCTTGTTTCACCAATGTTTGGCTCATCAGGGGAACAAACAATACAGCTTTTAAAAGTGCAGCCATGCTGAGACCAGCCCCACTATACTTCACTATACAACAGTACTCTCTCTTCTCTCTAGTTTCACAGTAGCAGCTGTTCTATCACACAGGCAGCAAAAATGGTGAATCTGGGTTTAGTGCCTAGGCACTAGCATAGTAAGGTTTCAAGGTTTATTAGTATTTGATTAGATTGCTTATCAAGTGTTTCTAAGTGAAATACACCAATAAAAATATAAGAACATAAAGTATCATAAAGCGTAAAACTAATCTCAATACAAACATTAAATCAAAACAGGTACATATACTAACTGGTAATTAAGGATGGGGGTAGAATTACAATTTGTTATAGAAAAGAGAAAGATAACATATATTGGAAGGCACAGTAGGGATGGGGATGGAAGAATGTAAAAGAGAGGAGTTGCAAAAGCGTTTTGGGGGAGTTACAGGTCAAACATATCTTTAAACAAAAAGCTTTTCAAGGAACTTTTAAAAAGTGTTTTCTTCCTCTCTAAGATATAATGGCATAGTGTTCCAAAGCCTAAGCGTGTTCAAAGAGAAAATATCTAGTCTTTGAGTTTTTATTATTTTTAGCGATGGAACTGTTAACAGTTTTTGATCTATAGACAGGAGTTTGAGGGGTAGTATATGGAATGAGCAATTTATCTATGAATTGTGGTTCTTTTGTGAATTGTGTTTTAAATGTTAGAAGCAAGATTTTGAACGTGATCCTATGCTCAATCGGGAGCCAGTGGAATTTTTCTAATAATGGGGTTACATGGTCGTATTTCATGGTGTTGTAGATAATCTTGACGGCGGTATTTTGCACTATTTGTAGACTTTTATTCTTTCTTTTTTTGTGATGCCTATGAGTAAGGAATTGAAATCATCAAGTTTCGCTATGATTAGCAAATGAAGTAGTATAGTTAATTATTTTGGTTCGATGAATTTGAAAATTGACTGAATCATTCTTAGTCTGTAGAAGCATGATTTTACTACATTGCTTTTATGCTCGTGATACGAAAGTAAGAGGTGGGGGTCCACCTCGGGTGCAGTCTATGTAAAGGACATAGGCACTCGTGGTCCTCTCTGCCCCCCTGCCGCACACTTGAACCCCTTCCCTCATGCCTTTTTAATTTTTCCTGTGTGAGCAGCATTATGAACTTGCTGCCCGTGTCTGTGTCGCCTCTCTCTGATGTCACTTCCGCGCCCTGGACCTAGGAAGTGACATCAGAGGGATAGCCAACACAACGCGGGCAGTAAGTTTGTGTTGTTGCTCTCACCTGGAAAATTAAAAAGGTAGGGGGAAGGGAAGGGTGCGCACTTCTATACTTGGAGGAAAGTTCTCCATGCACCCCAAGCAGCACTTCTCTCCCCTTGCCCTTCCTGATACAGAACCTCTCTCCCTCCTTGCCCTCCTGAGTTCAGTGCTTCTTTCTCTTTCCTTGTCCTCTCCCCAATTTAGCACCTCTCTCTCGCTCTCCTTACTCCCCTCAATGCAGCATCTCTCTCCCTCGTTATCGCTCCTGAGTTCAGCATTTCTTTCCTTCTTCATGCCCACTATGCAGAACCTCTCTCCCTCTTTGCTCTCTCATTCCCCCAATGCAGCACCTCTCTTCCTCTTTGACCTCCTGAGTTCAGAGCTACTTCTTCTCTCTCCTTGCCCTCTCCCCAATACAGCATTTGTCTCAGTCCTTGCCCACCTGATTCCAGTGCTTTCCTTCTCCATACCCCCCAGGCAGCACCTCTCTCCCTCCTTGCCCCGATTTCAGTGCTTCTTTCCCTTTTCTTGCTATCATCCAAGCCGCTTCTCTCTTTTTCCTTGTCCCCCTCAATACAGCTATTCTCTCCTTTCTTGCACCCCTTCCCCTTCCGATGCAGCAGCTCTTCCTTCCTTGTCCCCTGAGTCAGTGATTACCATAATTAGCTCGTCTACTCCTCCTGTATCAGGCCTGCTGATTCTCCGGTTCTGAAAGTGGTTGCGGCATCAAAGTCAGTGTTTAAATGCTGCTGCTGGCTCTGTCTGACCCAGAAACAGGAAGTTACATCACAGCTTGTAGAACCACAATGTAAAGCAATCCAGCTTTGCCAGGTTTGCTATGTGTGTGCTGGCATTGAATATCGGCCGGCACCCAAATAACTTCCGTGTTCCAGCCTACATAGTACCCCTCCTCTTCACCCATCCTGGCAAGCTCTGATCACCTTTCTCAACCCTGCTACAATCTCAGACCCCACCCATCCTGCCAACACAATCACTGAACCCTATAATACATTTACAGACCCATTTCTCTTTCCCCTTACACTATCATGGACCTTCCTCCCCTCCATAGTTCCTGGCGGTCAGGTAGGGCAATGTGGCAGCATTGAGCCCCCACCCCCTTTCTCCTATACAAATGTCTTGCTTTTGTGCCTTGGCCATAGAGTGTCATGACTGAAAGTCCATGTGAATAGTTCCACCCTTTGTATTCCCTTAACCAGTTCTATACCCTGTGTAACTTACACAACACAAATGTTGTGATACTAACTTTTCAAACATCACTTATTAATAAACAGGTGAGAATAATAAAAAAAAATCTTGTTCATTTTGTTAATTTTTGTCTATCTATTCCTGACTTCCTCACACCACTTTAAAGCTATCTCAAGATAGCATACTACCGAGTTATAATTGTTAATGTACAGATTACAGAATTTAGTGTAAATTCAAGTCTTGTAATAAATATATAATTTGTATTTTTATGGTAGCTATATATTTGTAAGTAAGATCCATTAGCAATAGCAACATAAATTTTTTATATTGAAAAAAAATTTTCAATACCACCAATCTTGCAATTAATTGTTAGCTGTAGCTTTGAGGTACATTTCCCAGAGGAGAGTCTTGTCAGCAGTGAAAATAGAGAAATAAATCAATATTTTCCTAATCATCATAAAGAAATTAGAGCTGTTAGAAACAAATTCTTTTTTTTATTTTGTTTTGTAATATTAGAGGCTGTAAAGCTGTGTACATTTGTTTATCAGGAACAGTCCAGAAGAAAAAAATAATCAATACATTCTATCAAACTGAAGTTTTGATAAATGAGTATATTTAAAAGATCGCTTTACATGTTCTAAACTTTAAAGTACTAGGAAAATTAATAGTTAATAAGATATGAAGTTTACAAATAGAGTTTATCATTGACTGATGTTGAGGTTGGTGCATTAAGTCTGCACGGCAAAACTCTTTTGTGAAAAGTGTATACTCTTTTGAAAGGAAACGCATTGCTCTAATAATGAAAAAAAATTGAAGAAAATCACAAATGAAGGTTCATGGGAAATTATACAAAATGAAAATTGGGGGGCTGCATAACCCTATTCATCATCACTAATGCTAGGTTTTACTAAACGGCACTAGAGGTTTTTAGTGCGGGCCAATGAGGTAAATGCTCCAACGCTCATAGGAATTCTATGAGCGTCGGAGCATTTACCTTGCTGGCCCGCATCAAGAACCTCTATACACAGCCCAAAGCTCAGAGCGGTTGTGTGGGGGAGGGGCTGGGGTAGAACAGGGCGGAGCCAGAGGCAGAACGGGGCTGAATGTGGCGGGACCAGGTATCCTCTTTTTTAAAAGAGGAATTTTGGCAACCCTAGGGGGAATCTAGGAATGAGAATGAAGTGCTGGTCATGCAGGAGGGGGGGATAGGACAGGGAGAGAAGTGGCTGTACTTGTGAAGATCGCAAAAATGATGCACACCAAGGGAGAAGGGGAAAGCAAGAAATGAAGGACACCACAGGAAAAGAATGACTGAAAATGTTTTACAATATTACCTCCACTGTTAGTGCATAGTTCCCAAAGCATAAAATAGGACTTGAGGTTAATACCATATATACTTGAATATAAGTCTATTCAAGTAAAGCAAAAGTGTGTGTGTGTGTGTAGGGAGGGGGGAGCACTGTTAATTCAAGTATAAACTGAGCTATATTCAAGTACAGTCATAATAATTTATTTATATGCCGCCATACTGGGAAGGTTCTAAGCAGCTAACAACAGGAAAGCAGTACATGCAATTCTAATAAATACATCAAGATAAAATACAAACATATAAGTAAAATGAATAAAGTTAGAAAGACATGTTAAAAGCCATGTCTTTCTAACTTCTAACATATACACACACTTTTGCTTTACTTGAATAGGCTTATATTCAAGTATATATGGTATTAACCTCAGGTCCTATTTTATGCAGTGGGAACTATGCACTAAAGAGTGGAGGTAATTTTATAAAACATTTTCAGTCATTAAATAACTTATTTAAAATCACCTCATACTTAAAATTACGTACAGCGCAATTAGACACATATCTGCATAAGACTGTATAGTTGGTGTTTTGAAGTGAGGAGTGTGGGCAGAGTACAGGTAAAATCATGATTTTAATGTGTACATACTTTACAAAATACTTATGTGGAGGTGTAAATATTTGTGGCTTCAACCTAAGTGCAATTATTGTAAAATGTGTGCTAATACTTTATAAAGACAGAGGTGCCTATAAAGTAGACATAAAAGGTAACTTCTCCATTTCCAAACCTAGTTCCCTTCATTATATAACTTGGTGACTACAGTTACGTGGCAAGGGTACATGCACCCTGTGTGGACTCCTCCCACTACCAAGAGCAGAGAGACTATTGGCTCTTTTGAAAGATTCAGAGTTGTGTTTTTATTTTTTAATTCACCTGAGAATTGTATAGAGCAGTGTGTCACAAATATTTTAAGCTGCTGGCACACTAATTTTGGGGCTCTGGCTGGAGGCACCTGGAATTCGCAGATATCAATGCAATGATATCAGGCGGATGTCCTCCAGCTGCAGCCCTGAGCTTCCTATTACCGCCAGTAGGAGATGGGGGGGAGAGGGGTGCTGCAGAAGGAGAGGTGAGAAGGAGCAGAGGCGCCAGCTAGGAGGAGATACGCAGGTACCGGCTGACTGAAAATGGTACGTGCCTCTTGCCACGAGAGGCATTTCCTGTAAACAGTCACCCAATGCTGGTGCCTCTCCTCTTTGCCGGCATCTCAGGGCATGCCTGGAATCTTCCAGGGCACACAGAATGGGGCCGGATTGGCCTAGCCGTCTGAAACCCCGCCCACAGAATAGGCCCGGGAGCCTTAGGCCCCTCCTGTGGGTGGGGCCTTAGGCACATGGGCCGGGTTGGGCCCCTGTGCCTTAGGCCCCGCCCACAGGAGGGGCCTAAAGCTCCCGGGCCTATTCTGATTGGCCCAGGCGCCTTAGGCCCCACCTGTGAGTGGGGTTTCATACGGCTGGACCAATCCGGCCCCATTCTGGAGACGGCTGGCCTGCTGGATGGGTGGGTTTGGCACCTATCCGTCCGGCCAACGTTAAAGATATGGGGAAGAGGGATGGGGGTGGGGGAGTTGTGGGGTTGGCCGTGGGAGTCGCGGGTCAGTGGGGGGGACGATCGGGGGTTCTGGGAGGGCGGTCGTTGGGGGGAGGGGGGTTGTGTCGAGGGCAGGAAAGCCTGGGATCCCTCCTGCCCATATTGTAGTGGGGGTGGGGAGTAGGGGGTCGCCAGGGCCAGGAGGGCTTGGGCTCCCTCCTGACCCAATCCAGTTGGGGGGGGTCGCCGGGGCCAAGAGAGCTTGGGCTCTCTCCTGGCCCGTTCGTGTTGGAGGGGAGGTCGCCGGGGCTAGGAGGGCTTGGGCTCCCTCCTGGCCTGCTCGTACTCAGCGGGGGGGGGGGCACAATCACCAGGGCAATTGGGTTTAAGCTCCCTCTTGCCCCGATGTCATCGTGGGGGTCACGGTTCGATGGGGCAAGAGGGCTTGGGTTCCCTCTTGCCCCGATGTTGTGTGTGTGTGTGTGAGGGGGGTGATGTATTATGGCAGGAGAGATGCCTCAACTCCCCTACCGCGATGCCATCACTCCTCTACCCGAAATGCCTTGACCTGCAGCAGGAGAGATAGGGCATCTCTCCTGCCACGGGTCGCGGCAGTTCGGGTAGAGGAGTGATAGCATCGCGGTAAGGGAGATGAGGCATCTCTCCTGCCACGGTACTTGCGGTGGAGGGGTAGGCAGGTTGCTGGGGCCGCTGAGTTGATCGCAGCAGCTACAATCAGCTCAGCGGCCCCTTTTTCGGCACTTAGACCTGGTTTGACTTCGTCTAAGTCAAAAAGATATAAGTGCCAACTAGGCAACCTACCTACGGTTTTGGTTATACCTATTGTACGCCTAGGTGTAGGTCAGCCCACCTCCCGCCCACTGCCCGCCCTTTCCCCTCCTCTAAACACGCCTCTTTTCTCTCTGTGCTTTTAGAGGCAGGGGAAAGGCCTAAGCTGTTTTTAGATACATCTAAAAACCAGCTTTGGTTATGGGTACTTGGATGATCAGGCTTTTTGATCGTCCAAGTAGCCATTTAGGACACTTTTTAGACTTTTTTTAAAATTATGAATCCCTATAGTAGATGACGGCAGATAAAGACCCGAATGACCCATCCAGTCTGCCCAACTTGATTCAATTTAAATTTTTTATTTTTTATTTTTTTAAATCTTTATTCATTTTTTAAACTCACAATAAGTATAACACAAAATACAATCATTTTATACTTTAACATTACTTATTATATTATCATATTATAGCTCTCATCAAATATCTCTCCTTCCTTTTATCCATCAATTAATCATAAGCTGAAGAAATCATAAAATATTCCCACCCTCCCACCCCACCCTAGACGTGTATGAACAAAAGGGAATTAATTTTTTTTCTATGCAATACTTTCAATCTTTACAGTAATTTTTTACATTTTTCCAAAGCTCTACCCGGTACTGTGCTTGGGTTCCAACTGTTCCCTCTAAGTCAGGGATGTCAAACTCAGGCTCATGAGCCACATGTGGCCCGCAGGGTAATTAAAGTTGGTCCGCAAGAAAATACCCTGTCCCTCCATCTCATTGTCCACCATCTCTCTCCCAGCTTCCCGGTCTCACCTTCAAAGCAGCCTGCAGAGGATCGCCGGTTGACTGTAGCGATCCTAGCAGGCTGCCATAGCCTCCGTAGTA
This sequence comes from Geotrypetes seraphini, assembly GCF_902459505.1. Classification (NCBI taxonomy): domain Eukaryota; kingdom Metazoa; phylum Chordata; class Amphibia; order Gymnophiona; family Dermophiidae; genus Geotrypetes; species Geotrypetes seraphini. The sequence goes on along the minus strand of NC_047088.1, from coordinate 147,644,163 downwards.
CATTCCCTCTGATGCAGTCTTGTACATCAGAGGAGGGGCAGGACTGCAGCAGAGGGAATATGCTGCGGAGGCTGATGACAGCCTGCTAGGATTGCTACAGCCGACTGGCAATCCTCTGCAGGCTGCTTTGAAGGTGAGACCAGGATGCCAGAGAATGCTAAAAAGAAGGGGGAAGCCATGCAGGCCTTGGGAGGGGGGCACTGGTGTAGAAGTACACAGAGGGAGGGAAGGAGGGGTCCAAAGAGATTTGCATATGCTGGACTGAGGGTGGGGGAGGGGAAGAAATAATGGTCTAAAAACAGAGAAGGAGAGAGATGGTGGACAATGGGATGGAAGGAGGGAAGAAACAGAAAGGGAGAGAAGTTGGACACAAGGGATGGTGTGGAGGGGGATAGAGATACTGGATAGGAGAATAGTTGGGAAGAGAAAGGGAGATATGGTGAACCTTAGGAGTGGTGAGGAAGGAGGAAGAGATACTGGTTGAAAGAGTAGTTGAGAAAAGGTAAGATGGTGGATCTGGGGATGGTTGGGTCCATCGCTGTAGCTGTGGGGTTGGAGATGAAATAAAGTAAAGATTCCAGACCTCCGGGGGAAGGAAGGTAAATGGAAGGGAAGGTCAAAGATGGAAGATGGATAGTTAGCATGGAGAAAGAATGAAATGACAAATGGGCGGGAGACCCTGGCAAGCGAGTTATCAGAAGACAACCAGAGCCTGGGACCAACATGATTTGAATAATGACCAGACAACAGAAGGTAGAAAAAATAATTTTATTTTCTGTTTTGTGATTACAATATGCCAGATTTGAAATGTGTATCCTGCCAGAGCTGGTGTTAGACAACAATCATGAACTAGGACCTAAAAGGGAGAGGAAAAGCCTTTATTAAAGTACGCATTTAGCGCATGCTAAATTGGTTAGCATACCTTAATAAAAGGACCCCTAAGTATCTTAATAAAAAAATTTGGCCCGCAACTTAGCCTATGTTTTAGATTTTGGCCCTTTATGTGATTGAATTGACACCCTTGCTCTAAGTGGAGCAGGAGTCCTCCACCTACAATCTTGCCAGTGTGTGTTTGTGGGAGGGGGTAGGTCAGAGTGCTGTTTCACTATCACACTTTCAATAGTGAGGGACAGGCAAGTTCTGCAGGACTCCAGGGAGCTTGCCTGTCTCTAGTCTAAAGAGAACATAAGAACATAAGAATTGCCACTGCTGTGTCAGACCAGTGGTCCATCGCACCCAGCAGTCCGCTCACGCGGCAGTCCCTAGGTCAAAGACTAGTACCCTAACTGAGACCAGCCCTACCAGCACACTTCTTGTTCAGCAGGAACCTGCCCAACCCTGTCTTGAATCCCTGGAGGGTGCTCTCCCCTACGACAGACTCTGGAAGAGCGTTCCAGTTTTCCACCACTCTCTGGGTGAAGAAGAACTTCCTTACGTTCATCCAGAATCTATCCCCTTTCAACTTTAGAGAGTGCCCTCTTGTTCTCCCTACCTTGGAGAGGGTAAACAACCTGTCCTTATCTACTAAGTCTATCCCCTTCAGTACCTTGAATGTTTCGATCTTGTCCCCTCTCAATCTCCTCTGTTCGAGGGAGAAGAGGCCCAGTTTCTCCAATCTTTCGTTGTACGGCAGCTCCTCCAACCCCTTAACCATCTTGGTTGTTCTTCTCTGGACCCTCTTGAGTAGTACCATGTCCTTCTTCATGTACGGCGATCAGTGCTGTACACAGTACTCCAGGTGAGGGCGCACCATGGCCCGGTACAGCGGTATGATAACCTTCTCCGATCTGTTGCAGTTGAAGGATTCCTGCTTAGCTTAGAGGACATCCTGCTATTGACATGGTAAGTGGATGCACCTAAATATTGGCATGTAAATGCTGATTTACGTTAGCATTCTTTAAAAGTACCTGGTCACATAGATGCCATTATAGAATTTACGCCTCTAGCCCTGTCCCACCCCACCTTCTAGCCCCGCTCTGTTCTGCCCTCCAGCCCCAGAAAACCTCATTTTACTACAAGCTCTGGCTGCGTTTGTAGGGCCTGGTGCATGCGTGGATGTATGTGACGTCATCCATGCATGCTCAGAGGCTCTCCATATGTGGTCAGAGCTTGTAAAAGCTTTCCAAAACCTGAATAAATGCTGGGTTTTGGAAAGTCTGTTCAGGAGCCCTAACAGTCCTCTAAAAAGTGGACATATCCAGGTTTTCCTGGACATCTGATAACCCTATACAGAGGCACTATCACTTCCTTTTTCCTGCTAACCATTCCTCTCCCTACGCATCCAAGCATACTTCTGGCTTTCACCATCACCTTTTCTACCTATTTGGCCACCTTAAGATCATCAGACATGATCACCTCCAAGTCCCACTCTTCTTTCATGCTCAGAAGTACTTCACTCCCCACAGAGTACACTTCTCCCTCCATATTCGCTGTGATAGGGGATTAACAGAACTGCAAATACAGAAAAAACGCAAATAATTTTTCATATGTTATTTGCTGTTTTCTATTAAAAACCATTGTGAATATGGTGAAACTGTGAATAACATGGTGGGAGACCTGGCCTGTTCCTGATGGAGAGACAAAACACAGTGAAGAAAGTGCTGGGAATCAGCGATTTTCTCTGTAAATTCCTGGAATCAGTGATTTCTCTATGCAAGCTGATGTAATTTAGGGGGAGGAGCCAGCAAGCTAAAAACTGTGAATAATTGAAACCGCAATTGCTGAAACTGCGAATACAGAGGGAGAAGTGTACTGGTCCCTCAGATTTTTACAGTCCAAATGCATATGACCCTGCATTTTTAGCATTAAATCTTAGATGTCAAATTTAAGACCTTTCTTCAAGCTCCCTCCTCATGCTCCCCATGCCATCAGGGTCTGTGTACACCAGGGGTGTCCAACCTTTTGGTTTCCCAAGGCCGCATTGGCTGAAAAAAATTTTTCTGTGGCCGCACAAACACTACCGTATTTTCACGCAAATAACGCGCACCCGTATAAAACGCGCACACGGGTATAGCGCGCAGAAACCACGATGATATGTACAAAAACTTTGGTATACCGCGCTCACGGGTATACCGCGCATGCTGCCCGACGCTCCTTTCGCCCGCCCTGACTTTCCGACTCTCCGTTCACCCCCCCTGACTTCCGTGCACTGTCCCCCCTTGAAGGTCTGTCCCCATCCTGAAAGCCTGATGCCCCCCCCCGACGTCCGATACATCCCTCCCCCCGAAGGACCGCCGACTCCCCAACAATATCGGGCCAGGAGGGAGCCCAAATCCTCCTGGCCACGGCGACCCCCTAACCCCACCCCGCACTACATTACGGGCAGGAGGGATCCCAGGCCCTCCTGCCCTCGACGCAAACCCCCCTCCCCCCAACGACTGCCCCCCCCAAGAACCTCCGACCGCTCCCCCAGCCGACCCGCGACCCCCCTGGCGACCCCCACGACCCCCCCACCCTCCTTCCCCGTACCTTTGGTAGTTGGCCGGACAGACGGGAGCCAAACCCGCCTGTCCGGCAGGCAGCCAACGAAGGAATGAGGCCGGATTGGCCCATCCATCCTAAAGCTCCGCCTACTGGTGGGGCCTAAGGCGCGTGGGCCAATCAGAATAGGCCCTGGAGCCTTAGGTCCCACCTGGGGGCGCGGCCTGAGGCACATGGTCGGGTTGGGCCCATGTGCCTCAGGCCGCGCCCCCAGGTGGGACCTAAGGCTCCAGGGCCTATTCTGATTGGCCCACGCGCCTTAGGCCCCACCAGTAGGCGGAGCTTTAGGATGGATGGGCCAATCCGGCCTCATTCCTTCGTTGGCTGCCTGCCGGACAGGCGGGTTTGGCTCCCGTCTGTCCGGCCAACTACCAAAGGTACGGGGAAGGGGGGTGGGGGGGTCGTGGGGGTCGCCAGGGGGATCGCGGGTCGGCTGGGGGGCGGTCGGAGGTTCTTGGGGGGGGGCGGTCGTTGGGGGGGAGGGGGGTTTGCGTCGAGGGCAGGAGGGCCTGGGATCCCTCCTGCCCGTAATGTAGTGCGGGGTGGGGTCAGGGGGTCGCCGTGGCCAGGAGGGTTTGGGCTCCCTTCTGGCCCGATATTGTCGGGAAGTCGGCGGTCCTTCGGGGTGGGGGTGCGAGTGGTCCTGCCGGGGGGGGGGATGTATCGGACGTCGGGGAGTCGGCCGGGCAAGAGGGCTTGGGCTCCCTCTTGCTCCGATCGTGGATGCGGGTGCGGGTGGGAGCGCGTGCGAGCGGTCGTTCGGGGTGGGGGTGCGAGTGGTCCTGCCGGGGGGGGGGGATGTATCGGACGTCGGGGAGTCGGCCGGGCAAGAGGGCTTGGGCTCCCTCTTGCTCCGATCGTGGATGCGGGTGCGGGTGGGAGCGCGTGCGAGCGGTCGTTCGGGGTGGGGGTGCGAGTGGTCCTGCCGGGGGGGGGGATGTATCGGACGTCGGGGAGTCGGCCGGGCAAGAGGGCTTGGGCTCCCTCTTGCTCCGATCGTGGATGCGGGTGCGGGTGGGAGCGCGTGCGAGCGGTCGTTCGGGGTGGGGGTGCGAGCGGTCCTGCTGGGGGGGGTGAATCGGGCGTCGGGCGGGGTGGGAACTATGTTTTAAAACTTTTGTATACCGCGCTCACGCATATAACGCGCGAGGGGTATGCACGGTAGGTAAAAACGCGTATAACGCGCGCGTTATATGCGTGAAAATACGGTAATACTAGCTGATGAGCCAAAAAAAGGTTGAGCAGGTCCCACATTTGCAATCACTAATATAGAAGATGTACATATCTAATAATAAACCTTCATTAAAGGAACAATGTGGAGCAAAAGAGCAGCAATATTTACCCTGACTGAGTGATCCTCCAAGTGCACCACTGACAGTGGGAGCAGCCACAGACTTCCGTATCCCCTTTTTGATGAGCAGGGATGCACGCTCCTGGTTCTCTCATTCACTTCTATTACAGCTACGGTGAGTCTCTTCAGATGTGAGCCTCAACATAACAGGGATGCTGAATCAGCAGTCAGCAGCACACGTGGAGGATCGTTTAATCAGGGTAAATATTACTTCTTTTTTGAGCCTCCCACTTTGAGCTTAGGCTCTCTCAAAATGAATATCTCCCCTGCTGTAGCTAGTAGGGATCCCCAAGCCTCACCAACTGACAGCCACCTCCTCCCCCTCCAACTTCCCAAGTTCTGCAGCTGGCAGCAATATTGCAGAGCAGCTGCCTTCCCACCTCTCTGCCCCCCACTTTGGCTTTCATGCATGCATGAAAGTAGGGGCAGCTTAAGGATATTGCCATTGGCTGCAAAGCTTGGAGATTTTGAGTTGCCAGACTGGAGGAAGATGTCTTCAGTTGGCAGGGCTTGGGAATCCCCACTAGCTCAAGTATTTATAAATTGCACTCAGGCAGGGAGAAACTTTGGTGCCCATCCACTAATTTTGGGCTCCAGTCTCTCCCCCAAATCAGCTGTATATGACTACACCACTGAATACAAAAATAATTGTGATGCACATATCCCAAAGCTAACATATTCCAGTTAATAAATTCAAAATAAAACAATTTTTTCTACCTTGTTTGGATGTTTTCTTTTTCCATCATCTTGGTCCCAGTTTCTCTTTCTGCTTTTTCTCTATCTTCAACTAATTTTCTTTCCAGTGTCTGCTGTCCATTTTTTTTTTCTCCTCTTCTCTTGTTCCATTTCCTTCTTATGCCTGTCTCCAATGTATTGATTTTTCCCTTTCATCTTTCTTAACTTTTTCTTTTCTGCCTCTGTCTACTCAAATCTTACCTTCTTTCTCACCCTTCTTCTTTTTAAATGTTCAGCTATCTCTCAATTCTCTATCTTCTCTCAGTCTCTAGCTCTCCTATTTTCCATCTCACTCCTTTCCCAGCCTCCTATTCCTTTCTATCTACTCCCCATTACCACATTTCTACCACTACACTCACTGCTCACTCACTCATCTTGTCATCTCCATTTTGACCTCATCCACATGGCTCACCACTTTCAGAATCCCCCTTCTTCTCTCCACTGGTCAGGCTATAACTCCCTGTCCCTTTCTTTCCATCCCCTAGCATCGCCTAGCATCCATCCCCTTTCCATCCCCTAGCATCCCAGTTCTCTTCCCTCCTGCCCTTCCATGGTTCCATCTCTCCTACTCTATCTCCATGGTCCAACATTTTGCTCCCTCTCTTTTCTGTTTTTCTTCTTCCCTCCCCCCTTGATGCTGAACAATGAAATGGAGAGAAAAAAGAGAGATGTTGCATCTCTCTGCCTTCCATCCACAGGCCTAACATTTCTCCCTCCCTCCCATCCCCAGATCCAACTTCTCTCCCTTTCTCTTCCCAAATGCCCCCATCCCATCTCTCCCCGTGCCTGCCTGCTTCCCTTCCCCAGGTCAACCATTTTTTTCTTTCTCTTCCCAACAGTTCTCCCTTCAAGTATCTCTTTCCCTCTTCCTCCACACAGGTCCAACTTCTCTCCCTTCAGACCATTGCCTACCATCTCTCTCTCTGTCCTCTATTTCTGGTCCCATAAGCTCTCCCACCAGGCTCAATCTTGCACTTCTTTAATACCCTGCCCCCCCTTATAAAAAAAAGTCCAGGAGGCTTCCTTGGCCCAGCATGTTCTCCCCCTTCTCTCTGCGCCCATGAATCTCTACCTCACTCCTCTCGCACCACCATGTCCAATAATTCTCTGTATCTGTTCCTCCTCTCTCTGCCCAACAGTTCTCCTCTTTCTTTATCTCCCCAATTGCACCCTCTCTTTCCCTCTCTCAGATACCCAATTATCACTTCCTATTATCTCTCTCACCTCTGCATCTCTTTCTTTCACTCCCTCCATTCTTCCATCTTATGGCTCATGCTCCCCTCTATCTTTCCCTTCATTCTGTCTCCTTCACTGCTACCCCCAGCTCTCTCTGCCTTCTCCTGAAGGGCTACTCGCTACTGGTGTCTGTAACTTCCAGTTCCTAAGCCCGTTGATTTTAAAGAAGAGCTTGGATCTTTATGAAACTGGAGAAGAGAGGGCTCCTTCCATAAACTGTCTATCCTGTGTCCCTTCTATCCTTTGTATATGATTCATTTCAGCTTCACTCTCTCTCCATTTTTCTGTCTCCACCCCTCCCCTATGTTCTGGCATCTCTTTCTTCTCCTTTCCTTCCTTCCTAACCATTTCATCCTATGGTCTGGCATCTCTATCACCTTCCCTTCCCTCCCCCCATGCCCTGGTACGTCCTCTCTGGCACCTCTTCTCCCTCTGGTCTGGCATTTGTTTCCTTAGCTTCCATTCCCTCCCCCCATGCCCTGGCATCTCTCATTTCCTTCAAACTCCCCCTTCCCCTCTCCCTCCATTATCTGGCATCCCCTCTCCTTCCTTCTTTCCTTTCCCCTGGCCTGGTATCTGTCTCCTTCCCTCCCCCCCCCAATGCCCTGGCATGTATTCCTCCCCCTCCATGTTCTGATATCTCCCTTCCATGGACTTGGCATCTCTCATTCCTCTCCCTTTTCCTTCTCCCTCTTTCCCTCTCTCTCCCCAATTGGGTGCAGCAGCAGCAGCATTTTTCTTTCCCCTTCCCTGTGCAGAAGCAGCATTTCTCCCCATCCCCACACACCCATCAGCAGTGCAGCAAATTACCCCTCCTGGCCAAAGTGAAGCATTTGCTTAAAACCTCTGATCCCTACCCGTTCTCCAGCTGGGTCACGCAGAGTACTGGGTTGTAGGCCTTGCCCATGGAGCAGCACTGTAGGTTCCACATGGCCATGCGTAGCAAGGGTTGGCACTTGTGCATGCTGGGGAAGAGCTTGAGGGGCGCGAACGCCACCTGCAGCTGCCCGGACCGCCGGCAGGGAGCTCAAGCTCTTCGCTCTGCAGACTCAGCGCACCACGGCCCGGCTCACCCCCGGCAGAGTCATCAGCTCCTCCTCAGTGGCCGAGTTGATGTTCAGTCACTCTGGACTCACCAGGATCTGGCCGAAGGGTCTTGGAGAATGCAGCAGTGGCAGCCCAGGGTGCTGCCCTTTTTTGTTTTAGTTATTGATGCTTCCGATGATGTCTAAGTGGCTGCAATATGTGCTCAAAGCTGCGGGCAGCGGCTTCTACGCGCCTCCTGTAGCTGATCTGGAAGCGTTCCTTCTGACGTCGCAACGTCAGAGGGAACACTTCCAGGTCAGCCGCAAGAGGCACATAGGATCCGCTGCTCGCGGCTTTGAGCAATACTGCAGCAAGACGGAGGATGGAGCCGGCAAGACTGAAAATCACTCGGGGGCGGCAGACGAAAACACCGCATCACCCTTGAGCATGATCGGGGCCACACAAAATAGTTCATGGGTTGGACACCCCTGGTGTACACTATTGGAGATGTTGGTATTATCTGCAGAGGCAAACCTTACCAGACAGCCCTTCTGCAATATCACTCACACAAATGTGTGAGTGATATTGCAGAAATGTAAAAAGATCAAAGTGTATTACACAAATGTAAAAAGATCAAAGAATGATCCTTGCAACACACCACCAGTAAAGATCCTTTTCCTCAGTATGAACTCCATTTACTACTTTGCCTTGTCACCTTCCACTCAACCAGTTTCTAATCCAGTCAGTCACTTTAGGGCCTGTACCAGGACATTAAGTTTATTTATGAGTTGTCTATGTGGAACCATGTCAAAGGCTTTGTTAAAATTTAAGTACAACACATTTAATGCTATCTCACTATCCAAATGTCTAGTCACCCAAAGAAATTAATCAGATTTGTCTGACAAAGCCTACTTCAATAAAACCATACTGCCTCAGGTTCAGAAACAACATTCTCCCTTTTTTAGGAAGCATTTCCATTAATTTACTCACTTCAGAAATCAGATTAGCCAGCTTGTAGTTTCTAACATCCTTCTTACTTCCACAGAGATATATGCTTTTAAAAAGGCTCTGCATCCAGCAAGTCCTTTGCACCATACGTTGAAAACTGTGGGATATTCTTTTTCTGATTTAGACAACATATACACAATTGGTCTTACAACCTAAATGGAAATGCATCAACAACTGAGGAATTACACTTGTTAGTTTTACACTCTAGATTCACAGGGTAATTCATTTTCAGTTTCTTGTGCTTTACATTAGCAGTGAATTGAGGGGAAATAAATGTGTAGAATGTTGAATTAGTTGTTAATGAAAATCTGTGTGACATCAAGAGAAGGCAGAGTGAGAACACTCCTAATAAGAGAAAGAATCTCACAGCATTCATTTACTATTATTGACATGGGAGGGGGAGTGAAAAGTCAAAATCTGGATAGAAGGTGTATGGTGTTAACATGCTTTCTACTTTTTCAGATTTTTTAAACAATTTTGAACTATATTATCCAGTTTTATAAAATGAACAGCCTGGTAGAGGATGCAAAATGCTTTATTTGCTGTACAGTAGAAAACAGCTTTGAAACAAAGAACTCAGAAGTACTTAACCATTATCATGAAATAGTTGAGTAGCTGTACCTGCTATTTGGAGAGAGAGATTCAGGGAAGAATTAATCAAAGGGCACTAAATTCATTAGCATGAGCTAACCACTAAAGACACCCATAGAATAGTATATGCAACTCCCCACTCTGTTTACTCTTTCCAAAAACACTAGGACTAAGGGCTAGATTCACTAAGCAAACTGATCTTGTACCGATTGGTTTGTGAACCCTTTATGACCAGATTTCCCTCCGACCCGATTCACTAATGCCTGTAGCAATCTGATCCCGATCGTCCCATGCAAATTAGTAAAACCCCATGCAAAATAGTCAACAAATTGATTCACTAACAATTGCTTGGCTATTTTGAGTCGTGTTTTACTATTGCCAAATCTGACTGTTGCAGACTTGTCGGTAACTGAGTTACCGTCAGGTCTGCAGGCTTTTTGACAGGCCTGCCTGTCTTTTGTATTCATTTTTTTTCTAAGGCACAAAGATATTTTGAGGCAGTAAAAAGTTGTGAACAGGAGGGGTACTCAATCCCTCCTGCTCCTAGGCCAACCACCTCCCGGCCCACCCATGGTTGGCCCATTGTTTTGGCCAATCAGGAACTTCCTTAGACTCCTCCCTAAAGAAGTCCCTGATTAGATGAGGTGCTCCGGCCCCTCCAAAGGGAAGAGCCTGAGGTGCCTCAGCCAATCAGGGCCTTAGGCTTATTCCCGTGCATCTGATGATGCACCGGGGTGGGGCCTAAGGCCGTTACTGGGCAGCGGGCAGCCAAAGAGTAGGAGCAGGAGGACTTTCCTCCTGCTCCCAAAGATTTTGGCGGTGCGTAGGAGCAGGAGGAGTGTCTGGGCACCCCTCCTGCTCCCAAATATGTTGGGAAGCCTTGCCCAAGGAGCAGGAGGGACCAGGCACCCCTGCTGCTCCCAACTATTTTACAGGTACCAGGTGGGGCCGGGCCTGGGCACACAGTAATCTATAACATTAATCACAAAACAAATGCCACATCAATTCAAGAATGGACTAAACACAATTCTGCCTGAACCCAAGTAAAACCAAGCTTCTAAGGGTCCCTATAACACAAGTGGGTACATACATACCTCACATCAAAATCTCTTTTGGGAAATACAAACTCCTCTTCAAATCACAAGTCAGGAACCTTGGAATATTGTGTCTCCAATAAATTGATTTTTGGTTACTTCACTTTGTCTGATTTGCCGTTTGACCACCAATTTGGATTTTAGACTGACTACCCTGTTGTTTCTTGCATCCTCTGCTGTTAGACATAATATCTTTTTTACTGTGGAAGGTTCTAAGTTTTAATGATGGTCACCTCAATGAACTTCTCTCCAAAACCATTTTAAGGAAAACAAAGCCCTTGAGGGCAATATACCAGACTGGGAAGAAGTAATTAAGCTAAGTAAATGTCAAAACAGGATAGAATTACACAGATCCTCACTCTTGGATTACTGGATATTCAACCCTAGGAGTCTACGTATCAACAAGACTTCTACTGTGTTCACTAATCAAAGTGCATTTATTTGCCAGTGGGAGGCAGTTTTAAATAAATGTTTGCTGGACCTGATGATTTTGATCATGAGAACATGTAAAGAGAAAGAGCAGCATATTTGTGAGGGGAGTGTGTGGTGTAGTGGCTAGAGCTACAGCTTCAGCACCCTGAGGTTGTGGGTTCAAATCCCACACCATTCCTTGTGATCCTGGACAAGTCTCTTAATCCCCCACAGCCCTAGGTACTTTAGATAAAGCATGAACTCACTGGGACAGATAAGAACAAATGCTTGAGTACCTGAATGTAAAGAACTTAGGTTATAAGTAGTATATAAATACTGAAATAAATTAGATAAGCAATTTATTTTTGAAGGAGAAAGATGTATGTTTTAACCTGCTTTATGAGAACTACAAGAAAAATTGTGAACAATTTGAAAGAGATTTCAGACATTTTAAATTTGAAAAATTCAGTACAGATGATTTAGACTATAAAAAATGGAAATGTTTATCCATGGCATAGAAATAAGAATAAGCAGAGAAATCCTGCAAATTTTAGGAAAGACAATGATATACATAGAGGTAGATATCAAAAAGGAAAATTGAATATAGAGAAGTTGACAAAACAGATTCAATTGAACAAACAACCTAGCTGCAGTACAGTAAAAAGAGAGAGAAAAAAGACTAAAAAGTAACTCAGATGAGATCTTTGATGCATCTGCTTCCTCTCTATGCCACCCCCACCAAAAAAAAAAAAAAAAAGAAAGGTGATTATAATAAGCAGGTTTTTCAGTTAGGACAACTATGGAAAAACAGGTCCACTACAAATACTTCTTATATAATCAATCAGAGAGAGAAGGGCAGAAGGAAAGGGTTGGGGTGACTGTATCAAGACAGGATGAGGAACAGTGCCCAGAAGTGGTAAAAACAAACAAACAAACAGGGTATTTAACCTCTTCAACTAGGCACTCACTGAAACTGAGTTAGAAGTACTTAATAAAGGTCTTTCCTTTGTACCAACCCCTTTGTTCAATGATTTCAATGTTAGGGTAGGCCTGTTTAAGTTCATTCACAAATTAAAGATTATGGATTATTTCTCCTCCAAAACAGTAACTAGTATTGACACATCCATTGTGAGAAATGAGAATAAATGGCTACCACCTGGTAATGCTAACCCACTTTTATTGTTAAGTATACAACAACAAAAAAGGCTGTCTTCTTTTCTGCAACCCTCTCAATATACAACTCATTTCAATTAATCTATTGCTGCATATATTCTAAACATAAATAAAATCATTCATATAGCTAACATTACTAAATGATAGCTGGATCTTCATAAGTGCCTCTGGTTAGCTGTTATTATCAGCACTTGGTTATGTGCACCTTAATTGTCATCAATCCACTTTCATTAAATTGCCTTGGTCATTTGGCTCACATACTTTATTAATTGATTTATCTCTTATATCTTTTTTAAAATCTTTTATAGTTATTTTGTTTATGTTAAAACTTATCTGAGCATCATTCAGTCTGTCGGCTGGGGACTACATCCAACATGTTTTGTCCTTCGGCTCTATCAAAGATGTCCCCTAATCATGCTCCCACATTCTTTCTTGATTCAATGTTCCTTATTCAAGTGGCCATGTTGAATAAGAAGGGATCGTGGAAGATATAAGATAAGTGCCTATTGATATGCTCCTGCCATCTGATGTTAATGTTATAGTTTTTTGGGGAAGTTTTATTGAATGTATGATTAAATTGATCCTGATTACGAGGTGTAAGCACATCAGACACCTCTATTGAAGAGTATCTGAGGTACTTTTTTTTCCCTTACATTATAATTGTGCGGGCTATCTTAATTTATTATTATATAATTAGTCTCCTTCAGTATTGTGAATCTGACAACATACAGTATAGATGACATTTTTATGATTTGAATGGGTCAGAAACAACACTTATAGAATTTCATACCTGCCTGAATAATCTTGATAATAACCTTAAATTCCAGAAGCACTGACAGAAAATGTATCCCTTTTCTGGATATTAACATTTACATTGATGTAGGTAAATTTGTGACTGGCATTTGTCGGAAGCTGATTGACGTTAATAAATAGCTGTTACAATAAATCATTAAAAACAAAATTACCATACAGCCAATTTTTAGGACTTAAGAGAGTGTGCTCTGATCCAGCACTTTTTTTTAGGAAAGATCCACAGATAAGAAGAGCAGATTTAGGGAACGAGGTTATCCTACCTCCTGTATTGAGAAAGGCTACTCAAAGGCATCCTTGTGTAAAACAGCAGCCTTGCTTAAACCTGCCAGAAAGACAAAAAAATTGTCCTGGTCGTGATACCCTTCTTAATGATACCCAACATTTTGTTTGCTTTTTTTGAGGCTGTGGCGCACTGTGCCGACGCCTTCAAAGATGTGTCTACCATCACTCCCAGGTCTCTTTCAAGGTTACTTATCCCTAGCAGTGATCCCCTCATTTTGTAGCTGAACATCGGGTTCTTTTTCCCTACATGCATGACCTTGCATTTCCCTACGTTAAAGTTCATTTGCCATTTTTTGGCCCATTCTTCTAGCGTCGTTAGGTCCCTTTGCAGATCTTCGCAGTCTTCCATGGTTTCAACCCTGCGGTAGAGTTTGGTGTCATCCGCAAATTTAATAACTTCGTAATTTGTTCCCGCCTCCAGGTCATTAATAAATATATTGAACAGGAGCGGTCCCAGCACCGACCCCTGCGGAACTCCGCTCGTGACCCAATGCCAGTCTGAGTAATGGCCCTTTACTCCAACCCTCTGTTTTCTGCCTGCCAGCCAGTTCTTGATCCATCAGTGGACCTCCCCTTGCACTCCGTGTTTCCACAGCTTTTTAAGCAGTTGCTCGTGCGGTACCTTGTCGAAGGCTTTTTGAAAGTCAAGGTAAATGATGTAAATGGATTCCCCTTTATCCACCTGGCTGTTTACCCCCTCAAAGAAGTACAATAAGTTTGTGAGGCATGACCTACCCTTGCAGAAGTCGTGCTGGCTCGACTTTAGCTGTCCATTGTTTTCTATGTGTTCACAGATACTGTCCTTAATCAGTGCTTCCATCATCTTTCCCGGGACCGAGGTCAAGCTCACCAGCCTGTAGTTTCCCGGGTCCCCCCTTGAACCCTTCTTGAAGATGGGCGTGACATTTGCAATTTTCCAATCCTCCGGGATCTCTCCAGTTTTTAAGGATAGGTTACATATTTGGCGAAGTGGCTCTGCTACTTCGTTCCTTAGTTCCTTGAGTACCCTTGGGTGAATGCCGTCCAGACCTGGCGATTTGTCGCTCTTTAGTCTGTCTATCTGCCTGAGGACATCCTCTTGGCTTACCTCTAGTTGGACCAGCTTTTCATCCCGATCCCCATTTACGATGTCCTCCGGTTCCGGAATATTGGATGTGTCCTCCCTCGTGAAGACTGACGTGAAGAACTTATTTAACCTGTCAGCTATCTCTTATTCCTCCTTTACCACTCCTTTTTTGTCTCCATCATCCAATGGCCCCACTTCTTCCCTTGCCGGTTGCTTCCCCTTCACATATCTGAAGAACGATTTGAAGTTTGTTGCTTCCCCCGCCAGTCTCTCCTCATATTCTCTTTTAGCTTTCCTAATAACATGGTGACACTCCCTTTGGTGTTCTTTGTGCTCCTTCTGGTTGTCCTTTGTTTGGTCCTTTTTCCATTTTTTGAACGATGCTTTCTTGTCACTTATCGCCTTTTTCACTGCAGTTGTTATCCACGCTGGGTTTTTTGTTCGGTTTTTTTTGCACCCCTTCCTGAATCTGGGGATGTACAGGTTCTGTGCCTCTTGCACCGTGCCCTTTAGTGGGGACCAGGCTTTTTCTACAGACTCCATCTTCCTTGCACTGCCGTTGAGTTTCTTTCCCACCATTTTCCTCATGCCATCATAATTCCCTTTTTTGAAGCTGAGTGCTGTCGCTGTGGTTCTTTTCACCTTTGATGATCCAATTTCCAGCTTGCACTGGATTATGTTGTGATCGCTGTTTCCTAGGGGTCCTAGCACCGCCACCTCCTTTGCAGGTCCCCCTAGCCCGTTGAGGATTAGGTCAAGAGTGGCATCCCCCCGTGCTGGTTCCGTGACCAGCTGTTCCATGAAACAGTCCCTCGTGGTTTCCAGGAATTTGGTCTCCCTTATGCAGTTTGAGTGTCCAATACTCCAGTCTATCCCAGGGTAGTTGAAATCCCCCATCACCATCACACTTCTGCTTTTGCATACCTGCCTCTGCTCAGCCTCCAGGTCCTGGTCGAGTGCTTCCGGTTGTCCAGGTGGGCGATAGTACAGACCCAAATTTATGTCTGCTCCAGTTCCTCCAGGTAGCTTAATCCATAGTGATTCCAAGTCATCCACCCTTACTGTTGTTTCCATCCTGGTTGAAGGTATGGAGTCCTTTATATAAAGCGCTATTCCTCCACCCTTCTTGTGTGTCCTGTCCCTCCTGTAGAGTTTGTACCCTGGTATGGCCACATCCCATTTGTTGTCATCAGTCCACCACGTTTCTGTGACTCCAATTATGTCCAGGTCCTTTGTACTGGCTATGACTTCTAGTTCTCCCATTTTGGCTCTTAGGCTCCTAGCATTAGTGTATAGGCAATTTAAGTCCTGGTTGTTTGCCTTTTCCGCTGGTTCTCCTTGTGGTTTGGCGCCCCTGCCAACCTCCTCATGGGTTGCCAGCCCCCGAGCATTGTTGTGTTCATCCCCATCCTGCGGTGTGTCTGTGTCGTCCTCAGCCTGCTTCTCCATGTTTGGATGACCCTCTGGCTCCTGTTGTTCTCTCTTAATCCTGCTTGCTAGGTTCGTTTGTGCATTGGCTCCCTGCATTGCATCCTTGTGTCCTTTTCCCAAAAGTTCCCTCTCAGTCCCGAGCCCTCTTTTACAAATTTCTGGTTCAGTATCCTTGTTCGATACTTTGGTCCGATGTGTCGAGGTCAGGTCGACTGTCGGCTTTCCCCTTCTCCTCAATTTAAAGCCAAGTCTATGCTGCTCTGGATGTTGCGTGCCAGCAACCTCGTCCCAGCCGTGCTCAGGTGTAGTCTGTCCCTCCTGTAGAGCTTGTTCTTCCCCCCAAAATTTGTCCAGTTCCGTACAAAGTGGAAACCCTCCTCTTCGCACCATCTCCTCAGCCAACCGTTTACTGCTTGCAGCTCGGTCTGCCTCTTAGCATCCGCCCTCGGTACTGGCAGGATCTCTGAGAAGGCTATCCTCCTTGTCCTCAGCTTCAGTTTCCTCCCCAGGATCCTGAACTGCTCAGTTAATTGTTCTCTCTTCTTTTAAAAATTGTATTTCTCCCTACTATCCTATTATTTTCATGTAAGTAATGTTATGTCACTAATACGTTTGTTAATTGTTCCCCATTTTAATTTTTTAATTGTCAAATGCTTAGAATTTATAATTAGCGTTTTATCAAATTTTAACAAAACTTGAAACACCTAAACTGAGACACCTACTTGTGCCCACCCGAAAAGTAGGCATGGTTAGCAGTGGAGAATAGGCATGGTATGACTTAGGCATCAGTAGGCATCTGTTAGGCATTGGTCAATTAAGCCAGGAAAACCCTGGCCCAATATACTAGCGCCTATCATTATGACGTCTACTGGCGCTTAAGATGAGGTAGGTTCCACTAGGAGCAATCTTATAGTAGCATACAAGAGAGGCAGAAATCCTAGGGATACGCTCATGCCTTCTGCACTACCACTTCCAAGATGCTATTAGGAGTCTCCCAGAGGGCCATTACCCATGTGGCAGATATAGTATATGTAAAGTAAATATGAACGCCAACATATTCATTAATCTGGAAAAAATCTTGTTCAGACACTTTTCCAATTGTAGGACAGAAGGGGTACAAGGGGGTGCTGAAAAGTTCTCAGTCCACCCAACCAACTTCTTAAATTCAGAGCATTATTTTGCCACATTTTGTTAAGTGTCTGTTTGCAGAAAATGAAATTCTATGTTTTGACATTGTTTCAGATAATTGAATGAACCATACCCATGTCATTGTCTTCTTAGTTGGGCTGAGAACATTTCATCACCCTCTCGTAGTACATGCAGCTGTCTGCTCCTGTGGTCTAATCTACATCGGAAAGACAAAGAGGAGGTTTAATGTGTGCATTCTGGAACGTAAGAGTGCTATGAAACACCTTGCTAAAGAGAAGCTGCTTGTGGAACATAACCTGAAAGTTGATCATATCTTTGAGGATTTAAAATTTTTTGCTATTGCTGTACCCAAGAGACCATGGAGAGGCGGCTCTATAGATCAGTGATTCCCAACCCTATCCTGGAGGAACACCAGGCCAATCGGGTTTTCAGGCTAGCCCTAATGAATATGCATGAGAGAGATTTGCATATGATGGAAGTGATATGCATGCAAATTTGCTTCATGCATATTCATTAGGGCTAGCCTGAAAACCCAATTGGCCTGGTGTTCCTCCAGGACAGGGTTGGGAACCACTGCTATAGATGACCTTCTGCTGAAGACTGAACAGAGGTTTATTTTTCAGTTTGGAACATTATCCCTAGGTGGTCTTAATGAGATCAATTTATCAGTGTTTTTATGATTACGCATGGATATGATCGAGACAAAATGAGAGTTCCTCATAGCAATGCTGTTTGACCAAATTTTTTGATATTCAGCTTTATATTATTTATTATATTATTTGATTTATATTTATGCCCCTAACCCTTTGAAATTTTATTATTTATTTATTAATTAATTCATCTACTTTTTACTATTCATTTAGGGCTCCTTTTACAAAGCTGTGATAGAGGTTTCTACTGAGGGCTGGCAAGATAAATGCTCTGACACTTATAGGAATTCTATGAGCGCCGGCGCATTTACCTCACCGGCCCACAGTAGAAACCTCTACTGCAGCTTTGTAAAAGCCAGCATTATTTATTCATATAACAGCATCAGTTACTTTTAACTTTATTTTTGTATAAGATGAGCCTACTTGGGGTTTTGCGTGACTGTTTGCAGGCTAATTATGTGATAATTGTGCAATGATGTCATCAAATCACACATATTAAATAGTAATTTTAAACAGTTTTTTCACAATTTTTAATTCAAAAATTAGTGATTCTGGCTCCCCAGAATATGTTTCATCAGATAATATCTTGGGTTGTTTATTTGCCTCTCTTATACTTAGTAAGCATGTTTAAGTAAATTGTAGCATACTCTAATGGTTTTAAACTTATTTAGGTATTTTTTTATATTTTTGTTGGCTAGCCCTTTGACCCCCATGAGCTAGCATAAAAAATTAGGGCTCATTTAACAAAGTCATGGTAGTGGCTGCTGCTGCAGTAATCTCTCTGACACCCATAGGGATTTAATGGGTGTCGGAGCGTTTGTCGCATGAATGCTGTTTCCCTGGATTTGTAAAAGGGAGGAGTTTGGTGTCTGAGTGTGTGCTGCTATGCTAATTGACTGTCTGATATTTTAATGTACTTTATTTACACATTATGTAGCCATTTTGGATTGTTCTATATAGTCTGTAGTTTATATGGCTTTACATAGATAATTTGCACATGCTTTATCCCTCTTTTTATTGCTGTACAATCTATAGATTGTTGTATGCCTCCATGGTGATGGTAAATGTTTCCTTTTAGTCTCTTCCTTTTAAAAGCTTTTTTATGTGTTTATATTGGTTTGGAATTATAATTTTATAGTTTTGCTAATCTTATTATTTTATAGTTTCGCTAATCCCCAGATGCAGCTCTTGTGTGGGCATTATACAGCCTTTGTCAGATCTTTGGATGTCTACTGTGCCTCCAGAACAATAAACTGATATTTGGTTGCTTCACTTTGGCTGATCTGTTGTTTTGACTAATATCAATTCAAGAATAGGCTAAAAACAACAAACTCTGCCTGAACCCAGGTAAAACCAAGCTTCAAAGGGTACCTTAACACAAGTGTGCACATCAAAATCTCTTATGGGAAATACAAACTCCACCTCAAATCACAAGCCAGGAACCTTAGAATACAGCTAAATTCAACACATACTCTGATTCCCAAACTAGGGTTACTAGGGAAATCCAGACATCTGGTAACCCTACCCCAAACCCAAGCAACTTTCAGGAGCTGCTACTATCATTTGCAGCAAATACGCTACCTCTCTCCTTACATTGGGAATGCAGGTCTTCTCTCAGTTGTGCATGCCATGATAACATCAAGACTGGACTATTGTAATGCTCTCTACACTGGTCTGACTACAAAAGGTCTGCATCAGCTCCAATTGATTCAGCAAGATTAATAAAGGTTGTAAGAGACGTGACCACATCACACTTTTTTTTGCAAAAACTTCACTGGCGATCAGTAAAATATAGGGATAAATTTAAAACTATGTCTGATCTTCAGTGCCCTCAAAGGAAATGGCTCAGAATTCTTGAAGAACAGGATCTCTCCCTACATACTTTCAAGTTCACTAAGGTCCTCTCAAGGAGTATCTCTAACCATACCTTTTCCGAAGGATATCACACAATGTGATGCCCACTAGCGAGCCTTCAGAATAGATCACACTCTAGAATACACTCCCTGAAAGGCTTCGCTTAACACATGACTAACACTTCAGAAAGCAGGTGAAAGCTTGGATCTTCAACAATGCCTTCAATGGAAGACATCATTAATTTGCTAATCACACACACACACACACACACAGTAACACCGGCTGCACATACTATAACAGGGCACTATTTATCCACTCCTACCCTAGCTGAGATAATTTTCAAGCACCATTCTGACCTCATGGTAATCTTTCTTTCTTTTTTTAATCTTTATTCATTTTCAAACTTACAATAAGTGTGACAATATGTTCAAACAAATTAACAATAAATATATCACTTAATTATCATCAATGGTACAAATGATATGTACTTATCTTCCTTCTTCCCACCCTTTCCTATCATATAATCAAATACTTTGTACAATTTATAATAATAAAATTATCCTCCCCACCCCCTCATAATTGAACCTGTGAAATTAAGGGGAAAAATGCCATCTAATCAGAACAATATTTTGTTAATGGCTCCCACACATCTTGAAATTTCCAAAACACCCTCGCTGTATTGCAGTAAATCTTTCCATTTTATATATGTGACAAAGGGAATTCCACCCAAAATTATAATTTAGTCTACTCCAGTTCTTCCAATTATAAGTAATTTGTTGAATGGCAACCCCAGTCATTATAAGTAACAATTTGTTATTATTTGAAGAAATCTAACTTTTTGCTCTCATTGCCATACCAAACAGCACAGTATCATATGACAATGTAATGTAATGTAATTTATTTCTTATATACCGCTACATCCGTTAAGTTCTAAGCGGTTTACAGAAAATATACTTTAAAATTATAAGAAAGAAAGGTACTTAGAAATTCCCTTACTGTCCCGAAGGCTCACAATCTAACTAAAGTACCTAGAGAGTAATAAAGAAGTGAAAAGTAGAGAAAGAGGAAAAATAAACAAATAAACATTCTAACAAGACTGTATTGAACTAAGTATTTTGGAAGGTAGAAGAGAGGAGAGAAAGGAATAGATGCAGAAGGAGGAACCGTTGAACAAAAGAGTTCTGGAGAATTTTAAATGATAGAAATAGAACAAAACAAAAACAAGTGGCAAAACAATGAATAAGATTAAAAGTAATTCATAAACTGGAAAAAAAAACAAAAAAAAAACATTATCTTCAATCCACTGTTTCAGCTTCGGTGATGAAGTGGAGCAAGTTATTTTTGGAGGAACGATGACGTTCCCAGAGAAAGGACTTCTTCAGGGAAGAGACTTGGTTGATGGTCCCAGGATGCCCACGTCTTCTCCCCTGCGATGATCTCCTCCATGTAATCCTCCCTACACACTGCCCGTGTTCCAGCCGCCAAGGAGACTGCCCTAGATGAGGCCTGTGGTGATAGCCAAAGTTTCTCTTCTGCGTAAAAGCCGCCCGGTGCCGATCTCTGTGTGCGTTGGTGCCGTAGGTGCTGGGGCTGACAGGGAGCCCCCTGCCTTGCTGTAGCTGCGTTCCCCACTGCGCACGGACTGTGCGACCCGGCAAGAAACTCTGGGGAAATTTGGAGATGCTGGTATTTCGGGGTAGAAGTCCTCAAACTCCGAGCTGGGCAAGCGCCAAACAGGCCGCCGCCGCTGGAACCAGTTGCGTAGGAGACAAGCGGAGTCGGCGAAGAGGACCGCAATGACCATGGGGCGCCGAAGCTGGACACCAGGGGCGAGTACCCCACTCCAGTACGATCTATCTAGCACATCCAGACAGTGGATCTCGTGGGAAACTCCCTCCAGCTCCTCCAATTGCAGGCCATCGATCGCAGTGCGGCATCTGCGCTGCTCTCACCCCAGGAGTCTGGCTCGATCGTTGCCTCCGGCCGCCCGCCTGAAACCTGTCACCTCCCTTTCCACTCCCAAACAGGGGCAAACCGCAACATGCAGCCGTCGGGACATAGGTGCTAAGGACTCAGACTAGGTCCTCCACAACCCCAACCAGAACAAGGCCCCAGTCCGGTCTCTTCCAGCTGCCACCACAAAGTCCATCAAACCACAAGTGCAGGGCCCCTCAACTGCCGATCTTGACCCAACGGTCAAATCACAAAAACAGTAAGTATCTTGAAAAATAAATATATAACAAAAGAAAAGAAACTCAGGAAAGAAACTAAGATCAAAGACAAAAGCAAAAATTAGAAAACAACAATAAAAATTATAAAAGACAAAAGAAAATAAAAAAATAAAAAAGTAGTTGGAAGGAGACGGAACAGTAGATGAATTAACTGTCCGCCACTGGATTGTCTAATAAACAATTAATTTGGTCTCAAATTGATTTCTAAAAAGCTATAACATATAGACAATAGAATAACAAATGATCTAAAGTCCCTGCTTCAAGATGACAGTGCCAACATTTATTAGACTTAGAGCTATCCAATGTTTGTAACCAAATTGGGGTCCATAATGCTCTATGCAACAGAAAAATCCATGTTTGTCTCATAGATGCTGACATTGTACATTGTCCAATTTGTCTATAACATCTATTACATCCAATGCATCTATAGATGTTGAACTTCCAATTGATGTCTGTGGATCTTCCTTTAGTATTTTGTTTTTCCCCAAAGATTTTGATTGCCAACCAATGTACACAATAGCTCACCGTGTTCTTTTCCATGTGTTCATACATTCTCTGACTCTGCTGTGCAAACAACTTTATTGGTATTAAAACTAGGTTATTAATATGAAAATGAGCCCTCCAATCTATGCCCTAACATCACTTTTTTATTTTTAATAAATCTTTATTCATTTTTAAAAGCCAACATAAAGTGCAACAGGCTAACCAACAATTAGTACAATAAACAACTCAAATGATATAATAAGTACATAACATCCCCCACCCGCACCCTTCCACCCACCCTTCCTGAATGTATATAGTACTCATTCAGAAATCAAAGGGAACTACTAAAGATCAATTCTTACAAAAGTTTGTCAATGGACCCCAAATCTCTTTGAATTTATTATAGTGTCCCAACTGTAATGAATTCATAATGAAAAAACCAAAACAAAATGGCATACTCAGTCAATCTTTCAAAACAGCAGCAGTCAGGGTTCACAACACTGAATGATTAGAGTATGCGCTGATTATAGCTGTGTTTAAAAAAAACCAACAAAAACTACTGTTGATTAATCAGAAAACAGATGAACAACACATAATCAAAACTTTAAAACACTGACCAATGTCAGCATTTAGGCTGGCTTTTACAAAGCTGCGCTGCTAAGCTAAGTGCTGAGCCACCCATAGGAACAGAATGGGAGGCTTGGCATTTATTGCATGCTGCTTGACAGTGCAGCAGGATATCAACAGTAGCTTTTTATATAGCTGTTATCAGCACATGCTCTAATCATTCCGCATTCTAAATTCTGATTGCAGCCATTGGTTTGAATATGCCATTTTGTTTTGAGATTTGTGTTTTCCTAGATTTATTGTTGGGATTAAGGTTTAAACCATGCTTTTCCATTGATAAAATAATGTAATGTATTTTATGGCTATTTATAAAATGCCTATATATTCTTCACCTCTGTTTTTGATTTTATGCAAAAATTAAATTATACAGTGATTTTTTTCTGGATGAATGACAGCAAATCGGTGCTTAGGGAAAGTAAGACAGAACAGATGAGCCAAGACTTAAAGAAAAATGTACTTGGTGGGCTTCTCATTTTGCATTTCAACAAAATGCTTACTATAATCTAATTCTGAGCAGAGATGGATTAAGATGGATAAGAAAAAAATAGTCAGTTCTATCATGGTGGCATGCAGAAATAAGAATAAATTGTAAGCCACAGGATTTCCAGATTGATAGACCACAATTCTTTAAGCACTTAACAGCTGAGGAATTTTACAGCTGCAACTTTAGACACAATTTGTATGCTTCCTGAGATCTCTCAGAGGGAAATTGTTTTCACGATCAAATCATTCTAAGATGATAGTTTTTGTCCCTTAGAAATATCTCTGTTTTTTTTTCTTCTACACAACAGCATCAGCAGGTAGATTCTGCTAGTCTTTATCCAAAAGCACAAAGGTGAAGTTCTTTCAAAGAATTAAAGTGTACATGTTTACAATATATAGATTCTCATACTTTACATAAGTTTCTATTTATTTAGAAAGATTGTCTTAAAAGTGATTCTGGAAGAATATTTTAGGAATTTGAGAGAATATAGTTTTGGTGCTTTTCCAAGTATTTTTGGTTGAACATACTGATGTTAATTTTCAGCCAACTTAGTTACCATATTATGATCCCAGCACCTATATTCAGAGGGATAATCATCAAGGTGCAGTAAAAAGTGAGTTTTTATCAAAACTTGATTTACAGTAGGAGTTACCAAAGTGTGGTATCTCTGTACTATAGTCTGTTGACTCCTGTAGTAAAGGACCAATGCTGCCTGTGATCCACCTTGTACACAGTGCTAATCCATTGGCCGAGGAGACTGAGGTCACAAACCATGGCCCAAAGCTGGGATTGTGGTGGTGTCCTTCCATCTCCCAAACACCACCTGAATTCTCCCCATTCATAGCCCCTTGATCAAACTACCCTGATCACAACCCTATCCCAATCAAAAAAACCCTTTCGAAACCCTCAACCAAAATCTTTCCATCAAATTTACCAATCCAAATCCACCCTGATCATAAACCCATAATCTAAATACACCCCTCTGATCAAAACCTCCTCCCCTGGTGATACTCCACACCCTAAAAACCACCAATTCCTTAGAAAGGAAACATGACCCCTAGCAGTAGTACCACTAGGGAAGCCATTTTGAAAGATGGTGCCAGCAAGGGTGGAAGCAATTGGGAATTGCTCCTGTGCAAGGAACCACTAGAATATCAGGTTCAGGTTGGGCCAATAGGTCCAGAGTTGGAGGGGCTCCTTGAGGGCAGGTCCTTTGGGGGTGGGGTCTA
This sequence comes from Geotrypetes seraphini, assembly GCF_902459505.1. Taxonomy (NCBI): domain Eukaryota; kingdom Metazoa; phylum Chordata; class Amphibia; order Gymnophiona; family Dermophiidae; genus Geotrypetes; species Geotrypetes seraphini. The sequence goes on along the minus strand of NC_047088.1, from coordinate 147,619,759 downwards.
ATCAGAGGAAGGATTTGGATAAAGAGATTTTTTATCAGAGAGATTTTGATTGGGGTGTTGTGATCAGATAGGAGTTGTCAACAACAAACAGAAGATCCAACTTGACTGCAGTCAAATGTTGAGACGAAGAACAAAAAAGAGAAACTGCAGTGATGATGTACAGGACGCCAAGACTTTATTAAGCAATTGTAAAAAAACATAAAACAGCTTGTTTCCAAAAGGACTGATAAGATCGGACCCAAAACGGTCCATGTTTCAAATAAACACTCCTTCCTCAGGGATCCTAACGCATATCAGAACAAAGTGACCTGATGGATAACAACTGAATAAAGACTGGAAACAGCGGTGGATAACCGTTTGTGCTCTTGCGCGATGCAGGGAGTTGTGTCATTCTAGTAGATGGAAATTACAAAAAGCAATAATTCACTCCCTTAGTTCTCTTTCTAGAAGTTTGAATACTTAAGGAACTCACTACAATAAATAACTAAAACCAATGGACCTGATTTTCAAAATGATTTAAATGGTCAGGAGAGGCTCCTGGCCATTTAAATTGCCTGTCTGGGGCTAATTGGGCATTTTCAGTGGACGTTAACTGTTTAGTGCTGATGAAAATGCCCAGTTAGCACTGAAGCTGCAACTGGCTATTTTGATGGTGTTCCGGGTGGGGGGTTCGGTGGGGGGGCGCAGTCACTACTTAGTCAGTTAGAATAATGGCATATATAGGACCACATAAAATGTAGTCCCATCTTTATGCAGTTCTTCATAGCTGGTTAAGTTCCAAATATCACTCTTAACCAGCTATGTTTTAGCTCGCTCCCTATGCCTGGAAATTTATTACTAGAACCTGAACATGGCCCTGTATTTAATTTCCAGTTTTAACGGTGGTGGTGGGCAGTAAAATGCTGATTACTGCAAGATGAATATTGTGCCCAATATAATGAACAATTAAAACCCAACCTACCTATGTTTTACTATAAGCCTCCCTTGGGGTAACAAATTAAAAGAGAAAGAATAAATAAATCAACATCAGAAATGCATAAAATCAGTAAATATTAAATAAACCTACTCTTATGTTTCAAAGCCTAAAAATAAATAAAGTGTTCCAATTAAAATTAATAAATTCCATATAAATCATATAATAGTGACTGAATAAAATATATGGTGTATTATGAGGCCTTCTCATCAGAAGAAGCAGTTCTACTCACTTTCTTTTCCCCTCCTGCGCTAAGCTTCCACTGCAAAAAGAAGAGGAAGAAGGCAGACAGAATTATGGGTCATGTTGAGATTTGGAGGGAGACAGAACCGTAGTCAGAGTGAGAGGGAAATGAGGAGGCTGAAGCTTGAGAAAGGAAAAGGCAGGAAGAGATTTCAGGCCTTATGATGGGGGAATTCCTACCCAAAACACTACAAATACATGTGGCAGAATTTTTAAATATTGTGTGCTGAATTTTCAAACATTTTGTGTAGAATTCCACCAGGAGTAGAAAGAAGCCCTTTAATTTTGCCGAAGAAGCCAGCTGAAAAATAATGAGGTACCATACCTCCTTAGTATATATAAAGAAGCTGGAGTGGTAGATTAATCTAGTAGTTAGAGCAACAGGCTGAGAACCAAATCTCTATAGCTTCTTGCAGTCTTGAGAATGTCTTTTAAGGGGCAATTCTATAAGCTGGCATCTCAGAGATATGCGCTGAGCACCAATTCTATAATGACATCTGTGTGCCTTGATGTTAATATAGAATACTAATGTAAACCTGAATTGGCATGCCTAAGTTTAGTCACAACTAGGGTTATCAGATTTCCTAGTTAAAAAAAGAGGATACCAGGCCCCGCCATGTTCTGTCCCCAGCTCAGTGTCCACATGAGCCTCGTGCTTCCTTCCCAGAGCTCGGGCCGAGTCTGTAGGGTCTCTGCACATGCGTGGACGTCAACGTGATGATGTCAAGTGCATACATGCACGAATGTGACGTCATCCTGTTGATGTCCGTGCATGCGCAGAGGCCTTCCAGATGCAGCCCTGAGATCGGGGCATTCCAAAACCCAGACAAACTGCCGGGTTTTGGAAATCCCTCCAGGCACTCAGACAGTCCTCTAAAAAGAGGATATGTCCGGGGTTTCCCAGACTTCTGGTAACCCTGGCACAACCATTAAGGTCATGTCGATGTCAGACATAAATGAGCATGCCTAAGTGCACCATGCAAAGTGAGCAACTTATTGTTTCAGGTAGAAACCCATCGGTCAATATTCAGCCTGCGTGGCTGAAGAATGATAGTGTGCAAAATTAGCCTTGAATATTCAATTATGGCTCATCTGGGCACTAGCATTGAATGTTCAGGGCTAATTCAGGCCTGGTATACTTATGCTGTAATAGAGGGTAAAAGATTTTGGTTTAATTTTATGATTAGAGCTATTTTGTCCATTTGTTTTCTCTGCCAAGAATTCCAAGGTAGGGCAGATTATAAATAAGCAATCAAGAATTATGCAGGTCCTGGTTGATATTTAGCCAGAGACTGCATAATACCCACATAAGTGAAAACAGGTTCACTGGCCACTAGAGAATGACACGGGGACAAATTTGGCCCCATCCCTGCAGGAATTCAATTTTCCTGTCCCGTTCCTGTGAGTTTTGTTGCTGTCGCTATCCCTGCCCCATTCCTGTACGCTCTGCCTTAACAGCACAAGCCTCGAACACTTATGACTTTACAGTGTTTGAGGCTTGTACAGATGAGGATGGAGCTTGCAGGAATGGGGCAGGGACAGGAAAAGAACTCACGGGGACGAGACAGGAAAATAGGTTCCCGTGGGAATGGGGAAAAATTTGTCCCCGTGTCATTCTTTACTGGCCACTTTTAATCCTTCCTCACTCTCCCCAGTCATGATCTCTATCTCTCTCTCCCCTGAGTAAGTAGAAACTAGCACTTCCCACTATATCTCTCTTCTTTAGCCCCTTCTCCCTCCCCCAACCTACACTGTAATGCTCTGCTCCTTCCTGTTGTGGTTTGTTATCCAAAATAGACACTGCTAGACTACTTTCACATTGTAATGTAGACTGAGAAGCCAAAGGAAGGGGTAGAGTGGGGGATTGAGGGGCCTGGTTTCTAGCTATTCATTTCAGGGGAATCACAATTGTGGGAGGTAACTGGGCACCAGCCAATATTCGTACTGGTGCCTGGTTAGCTTTGTGGCTAAAGTTAGGACCACCTGTTTGTTCTCCTAACTTAACCAGTTAGCAGTGTGAATATCACTGCTAAGCAGTTAAATTTTAGTTTCTCCTAAGCTCCACCCATGGACCACTCCAAGACTAACCAGACAGTTCAGGGGAATTGTAAGGTGATATTCAATGACACTGTCTGATTACGAGTCAAGTCTCTTACCTGGTTAAATCATTTTAATATCAGGCACTTAGGTTATAAGCTGAATGTAACTTGCCTCGAGTTTTTACAACTGAAGAAAAATGTGAGCTAAAAGACGGAAGTGACGTCATCTCGCAAATGGCTGAGTAAAACAGGAGCTCCGTCGGGCTTCTGTGTATCATAGCGCTTGGCGCTTCCAAAGTGCGCGTTTTTGCCACCACTTTCGCCTGCACCGGCTCCCTTCTCTATGGCCACTCGAAAGCGCCTGGAAAAGTTTAAGTTCTTCGGCGATCCGCCGGAGAAATCGGCTCCGGAGGCGGCGGGCAGCATGGGGGACAGAGAGAAAAAAAAAATGGCGACCGGACCAGCGACTCAATCGGAGTCGGAAGATGAGGGTATCCCCGATCAGAGGAGAGAGGTTGGTGATGCGCCCCAGAAGTCTATCACAGACTGGTTTAAGGAGCTCAAGGCAGATATTAATGGGGTGCGGAGCGACGTGAGAGCGGCGATAGCGGAGCTGCGGGCAGAGGTCGGCGAGCTGGGAGCCAGAGTAACAGCAACAGAAGACCACGTGGCTACCCTGAATACGGTGGTGACAACTACCACGGAGGATTCGGCTCGCCTGTCCTCTGAACTGCGGGACCTCCAGACTCAAGTTGAAGATCTGGAAAATAGGTCACGGCGCTGCAACCTACGCTTTAAGGGCATCCCTGAAACGGAGGAGTACAAGGATTGCAAGGCGGTGGTACGGGACTTCTGTGAGCATTTGTTGAGAGCTGATGGGGCTGACCTGCCTGATAATATGATTCTGGTGCGGGCCCACCGCAGTCTGGGAGCTGCACGAGCTCAGAACACGCGTGATATCATTGCGTGCTTTGGAGAATTCACATTGAAGGAACGGATCTTGCTGGCTGGCCGGCGACAGGCCACACTCCGGTGGAAGGATATGGCGGTGGGTGTATTTCAAGACCTAGCGTGGTCCACATTGCAGAAGCGCAGGGCATTCAAAGATGTCACCTCAGCCCTGCGCACTGGGGGACATAAATACCGCTGGCTTTTCCCCTTTGGGATGTGGATGACTGTTAATGGGGCATCCCGGAGGGTGAGTACAGTGTCGGAAGCCTGGGCGGAGATGCGAGCCTTGGGATGCGGGACATCGCAAGTGGAAGATCGGCCCCCTGCAGTAGCATCGACATCAGCACAGGGTGCCTCATGGAGCACGGCATTGCGGTCTGGGAAGAAACCAGCGAAACCTCCCTCCTGACTGAGCTTGGACATTGCCCTGCTTTTGCAGGGAGGGAGTTGATCCCTTGGCTTTCGTGGAGCCTGCATACATATGTTCGGTGGTGCTGGAGATTCTGGGGGCTTCCTGAGCTCTCACTGTTGTATGACTATCTTTAACGCACTGTATTTTATTCCAGGAAATGTTGTACTGGTTCATAATTGTTTGATGTTGGGAGACAGGGGGGGTATTTGGCGGGGTTGAAAGGGGCTTGGTGAGTGTGGGGAATGTTTGAGATTTGAATGTAGGTGGGGGGGGGGGGGAAGGGTGGCGTTTGGAATATAAGTGTGTGGTTTTATGCTTTGGGGGATTCAATGCTTCTGAAAGTGGGATATATGCCTTTGGGAGGGATAGCACTTTCTGTCAGCTGGCGAATCCTAATCTACAGGGTTCGAAGCAGCGTAGGGGTGGGGGGCGGGGGGAGGGGCTGGGGGGAGTTCAGGTGGGGGGGGGGGAGGGGGGAGGGTAGAGGAGAAGCTGTTTACTATAGGTTCGTGGAATGTTAATGGACTTAATAGTCATGGGAAGCGTAGTATTGTGGCTAAGGAATTGAATCGCATGCAATGGGATGTTTGTTTACTTCAGGAAACACATTTGAGGCCTCGAGATGTGGGGGTCTTAAAATCACGCTATTATGATCAGATTTGGACCCACCAGGGGTCGACCCCAGGGAGGAAGGTGGGGGGTTTGGCCATTCTGGTACGAAAGGGCTTGGGGTTGGTGGTCGATCATGTTTATAGGGATGGTGCAGGGAGATGTTTGGCTCTTGTGGCTAAGTTGCAGGGTTGTACAATTACCCTTATCAATTTGTACGGCCCCAATAAGGGTCAAGCTAGCTATTTTGGGTCTATCAAAGAAGAACTGGTTAGTTTTGCAAAGGGGTCGGTGTATCTCGGGGGGGATTTTAATGTTACACCTGATGTTACTCTGGATCATTCTGGGGGTGGGACTAGGTCTCCGTCCAGGGCTGCTAGACGGGCTTTACTGTCTCTATTCTCTTCTCTGGGCTTGGTGGATAGCTGGAGGTTGTTGCATCCTACACAACGCACTTATACCCACTACTCCCATGCACATAAATCATACGCACGCATAGATGGGTTGTTGGTCCACCGCAATTCTTGGGGAGGGATTCGCCAGGCGGAAATTGGACCTATTCAAATTTCTGATCATGCGCCTGTGTGGGTAACTAGTGGGGGGTACTGGACAGGGGAGGGATGCCGTTTCTGGAGACTTAATGAATCTCTATTGAAAGATCCAGCTGTGGTCCGGGAGGTGTATGATACTGTGGACCAATACCTTCAGATTAATGACAATGCTACGGTTACTGATGCGATATTGTGGGATGCCCTGAAGGTGGTAATACGGGGTATCTTTATCAAATGGGGTGCTCGTCGTAAGCGCTTCAGGGCTCAGCGCAACCTGAGGTTAAGGGAACAATTGGAACGGTTGGGGAGGCTGCACCAGAGACACCAGGACCCCTTCATATATGAACAATTAGTTAAGGCACGGGCGGAGCTCTCCCTACTGCAGATGGAGGAATATGAGTTTTTGAGGACACGTTTGCGGCAATCGGTCTATGAATATAATAATACACCTGGATCTCGCTTGGCTCGGTTGATTAAGCTGAAACAGGCGAGAGCGGCTATTACTCAGATACGGGATGCGGGAGGGACGGTGCATCGGACTGACTCAGATATTAGATCAGATTTTCTTAAATTTTATTCTGATTTATACAGATCCTCACAGGGGCGAGATCCGGCTGTTATTGAACAATACCTTTCACAGATGCGGCTTCCTCGGCTTTCGGATAAGGACAGGGAATTGCTCAATGAGCCTATAGAGTTAGGGGAGGTCTTGGGAGTCATTGCTGAGTTGAAGTTAGGGAAATCGCCGGGCTTGGATGGCTATACTAATCAGTTTTATAAACTTTTCCGGGAGGTCCTGGCTCCGTTGCTGGTTCGGGTTGCGAACGGGGTGAGGGATGGCTCTTCGTTGCCGTCCACCATGGGGGAGGCTGGGATTTCGGTCCTACTTAAACCAAACAAAGATCCGATGAGCTGCGGGTCTTACCGACCGATTTCGTTACTAAATACTGATGCAAAAATCCTTGCTAAAGTGTTGGCCCTTCGGTTGGGGAAGGTATTGCCGTCTTTGGTACACTTGGATCAATCTGGATTTGTGCATAATAGACGGGTAGGTGATAATATTAGACGCACTTTACACCTTATGTGGGCTGCTCAGCGGACTTCTGCTAAAGTAGCTTTTCTGTCGATTGATGCCGAGAAGGCTTTCGATCAGGTTGACTGGACTTTTTTATGGCAGGTGATGTCGAAGATGGGGTTGGGCGTTTTCTTTTTGGCATGGGTACAGGCCTTTTATGCAGCTCCAAAAGCTACTGTGTGTATTAATGGGATTTATAGTGACTTTTTTTCCATTGCAAGGGGTACTCGACAGGGGTGCCCTTTATCTCCTCTGCTGTTTGCCCTTTCTATGGAACCTCTGGCCATTCGTATTCGGGAACATGGTGACTTGATGGGGTTACGAGTAGGAGATATTGAACATCGTATTGCACTTTTTGCTGATGATGTGTTATTGTATGTTAGGGACCCGGAAGACTCGTTGCCACTCTTAGTTGATCTCTTTTTAGAATATGGGCAGCTTTCGGGGTTCACGGTAAACATGGATAAATCTGAATTGTTGAATGTAACCCTGGGGGAGGAGGATCAGCGTCGTTTAGCTGTCCGGTTTCCTTTTCGCTGGGCTCCTGGGGTCATTCGCTATCTGGGAATTCGTTTACCGACCGATCTAACTCAATTGTATACAACTAACTATGCTAGAATTATTCAACAAGTTAGGACTGATATTCAACGCTGGAATGGGTTTTGGTTGTCTTGGTGGGGTCGCATTGCAGTGTTGAAAATGAATGTCCTACCCCGGTTGCTCTTTCTCTTTCAAACGTTGCCGGTCGCAGTCCCACATTTGGTGTTGAAGCAATTACATGCTTTGTTTTTTCGCTTTATTTGGCAGGGGAAATCTCCTCGTATCTCCAGAGCTGCTTTGTGGGCAGCTAGGGATAGAGGGGGACGCGCGGTACCTAATTTATTGTGGTACTACCGGGCTGCTCAGCTGCGGCTATTATTGGATTGGGAGATTGCTGATTTTAAGTTGGCGGTGCGTATTGAACAACATTTTGTGGGACGCCCATGTTTGAAACGCTGGCTTTGGTCCTCCTCTATTGATCTTGAGCGACTGGCGGTCCCAGGAAATCCGTTTTTGGAACATCTTCTGGGAGTGTGGGGGGTTACTAAACGGCGTTGGGGGGCTGGGGTAGGCCCCTCGATTCTTGGTGCGGTGCGTGGTGAGCCTCTGTTCCCGGCGGGTGGGGAGAGTTCTGTGTTTGTGCGGTGGGAACGGTTGGGGTTGTCTACCTTTCGAGATGTGCTTCAGAAGGGGGTCCTGGTGTCTTTTGAAACCTTCCAGATTAGTGCGGATTTGCCCAGGGGAGACTTTTTGGCTTATTCTCAGATACGTCATTTCCTTCACTCTCAAAAGTGGGATAGGGGACCCATTCAATCTCTGGATCCCTTCGCTCACTTGTGGGTCACTCTTCGGAACTTACCTAAACCCATTTCTGTTCTTTACCAATATATTCGGGGCTCCTTTTCCTTTCCGGCTCTCTATCAACGGGCTTGGGAGGTAGACTTGCACTGTACCTTTTCTGTTGAGGAGTGGTTTAAAATTCACATCGAAGTGGGAAAAGCCTCTTCTTGCGCACTTATTAAGGAAAATGCCTATAAAGTAACCATGCGCTGGTATTACACACCTGCCCGTCTCCATCGTATGTTTCCTACAGTATCTGCCTTATGTTGGAGATGTGGGGTGGATAGGGGGACCTTTTTACATATATGGTGGGATTGTCCAGTTCTAAAGCCCTTTTGGAGGACTGTTGTGGGATGTTTATCACAATTGTTACAGATTTTATTGCCGTTTTCTCCACAGGGATGTTTATTAGGCCTTTATAATGTTAGTCTGTACTCTTGGCAGACAAAGCTCCGACGTTGGGGTTTGGCGGCAGCAAAATGTTTGATTGCTGCCCATTGGAAACAGGGACTGGCACCTACTCATTTGGATTGGACTTTGAAGCTTCAGTTTATTGTTCAAATGGAATTATCTATTGCAAAGCGACATGGGTATTATTATACTTACACCAGGACTTGGACGAGAATAATAGAAAAAATCGAATCTTTACACTGAGCTTTTTTTCTGGGGGGGGAGGGATTGTGTCCAGGGGGACTTCCCTGAAGAAACCACAGGAAGTCCCTCTCTGAGGGTAATACAGTTGGTATGATGGGGGGGGGGGGGGGTTTTGTGGAGTTCTGATTGATGATATGTATTGGGGGCTGTTTGGGTTCTGTTGGGAGAGATTTCTGCTGTTTGTACTGCTGGGGGGAGCATTCTGTGACTTGGGAGCTTTTTATATGCTTGCTCTCCTATCTGTTGATGTCCCTGATATTTATATTCTGGTTTGTATAATTTTCTCAAAACTTTTTCAATAAACATTTATTGATTAAAAAAAAAAGAAAAATGTGAGCTAAAATCCCTTCCCTTCCCCCGTCCCTCCAATTCAGGCAAACCACTGTACATAATTTTACCCACATATCAGACAGACAATATTAAACTGTATATCTGCAAAATACTTTTGAAAATGACTCTCCCTATGCCCTGAGGGTGATGTTGAGGTTCTTGCATACTGTAATAAACTTAGGCCCTCTTTTACTAAGCTGCATTAGAGGTTTCTACCGCAGTCCAGGGCGCTAAATGCTCCAGTGCTCATAGAATTCCTATGAGTGCCAGAGCAGCGTCAGAACACGTGCTCTGGGCCGTGTTAGAAACCTCTACTGCTGCTTAGTAAAAGGAGAGGGGGAGGGGGGTGCACGGAAGCTAATAAAACAGTAAGCAATGGAGATCTGGGACTGGCTAAAATGTTGAATAAATAGGGTTTATGTGGTTTTCTGTGATGCATAGGGCCTCCTATTTTAAAAATAGTAATAAAAATTATTATTTACAGTGTATATTCCAAAATATGAATGAATCAAGTTCATAAGTTTTAAAACTCACCTCAGTATAATTACCGTAAAATTAAGATGTTCACTGAAGGAAGGAACAAATTTGGATTGAAATGGATTCATTTCTAGATTCAGGAACCATTTTCTCAAGTGTTTGAGACACTCAGTGAATGTGTATCAAGTTTATTCAAGGTGAATTATACTGTATAGGAGAAGCTACCAGATCAGTTGCTTATTTGGAATGTATAACTTATTCAGCAGTGATCTTGTGTGAATTTATTTAGAGCCTCTTATGGGTCTGTGTTGCATGAGATAAGATAGTTAAACTAAGATTAGAGAAGTAATTTATTTCCCTAGGTGAGGCTGTACTTGAAGTACAATAGAACCGAGAGAAATTTGACTTGAATTTATTGTCTGGTTAAATGATTTCCTCCATAATCTTTAGATAGTTGGAGATAGGATTCTTACACTAGAAAGATGAATTAATACCTACAGAATCAATAAAACAGTTTGCAAGCACCAAAGTGTTAATGGTTTCACATTATGAAGATGCAGGTTAGGGGGTTATTTTGTAACTGTATATTCTCATAAATAGTATGCTCAGAATTTATCTCTTTATATGTACACTTGCCCTTTGGCATGCACAAATTTCCTCCCCACCCCTACCCCTACCCCTATCACCACCCCCACCCTTATATACTGTATACAGTACACTGTCCTCTGCCCCTTGAACTTGCTCCTTTTCCCTCACCCCTCCTCCTTTCCTCCTCTGGACTCCTTTCTTTCCCTTCCTGTTTGCTCTCTACCCCTACTCATTACCATACTTGTTCTCCCCTTCCCTTCTTCCTTTTATTTATTTAAATTTACAATATCACTTTAACTGATAAGCAAGACAAAGCAGTGTACCAGAGCTGATAATGGGTCAACAATATTGGATGGGTCATGTGGGTCACTGGTCAGTGTCTGACTCACTGACCTGCGATAAAATTTTATTTATTTACTTGCTTGCCTTGCTCTCTAGAGGTCAGTGGCCCTGATGATCGCTGTAGTGTATGCTTGTGGCTTGGTCCTCCAGCAAAGCCTGTTGGGCAGCAGTGGAAGAGTGGAGTGCTGCTGCTGCCGGAGGCCTGAGCTCTGCCACCTGCTGCAGGGAGACAAGTTATCACAGATTTGCGAAGCTGCTGTGGGAAATGCCTGCACAACTTAGCTGCTGTTAGGGGAAGAAGGGTGACAAGATCGATTCCGGGAAGGAGTGCACTGAAAGAGCTAACCAGTAGAAAAAAATAATAAAAGGCAAAAGAGAAGAAGCCAGGGAGATGTGGGTTCACCTTTCTGCCGATCTGCTCATACTGGCCCGGTTAGGCATTCCCTTTGCCGAAGTCCTTTTTTCTGATGTAACTTCCTGTTTCACGAAAGAAGAAGTTACATTAGATGGAAGGACTCCGGCAGAGGGAAGGCCTGACCGGGCCTCTGCAAAATAGATCGGCGGCAAGGGGACTGGTGCCACCGCTCATGAATTGGTGAGGGGAGAGAGGGATATACATAGATTTACATGTCTTTAAAAATTAATGTGTACTATATCAGTCTAATGCACATTAACCTAAGAATTAACAAACATTAAAAAATTATTGCATGAATTTTAAATAATTATTAGCACACATGCATAAAACAAACCACACACATGTCAGACATGAAAAAAGTCCAAAATGGGTTGAAAATAAACTACCAGATTCTACCTTCATTAAGGGCTCCTTTTACAAAGGTGCGTTAGGGCCTTAACCTGCGGAATAGCGTGCGCTAAAATGACGCTACTGCCTCCTCTGAGCAGGCGGTAGTTTTTCGGGTAGCGCATGCTATAACACGCGCTAATCCGGTGCATGTGCTTAAAACGCTAGCGCACCTCGTAAAAGGAGCCCTAAATTTTTTTCCGATTTGCTTTTATATACTTAAATACTTTCTTTAAGGGTTGATATTCAGAGTGATTTAAGTGTCCAGTAATGGCTCTTGGCCATTTAAATTGCTTTTTTAGGAGCTAACTAAAGATATTTTGTGGCATGTAACCAGATAATTCCCCTGAATATACTCAGTTAACGCATAAGCCTTAAGATGCTATTTTGTGAACAGCCCAGGGATAAAGTCAGCACAAGTGGTTAAGTGCAGATATTCAGCACTTACATGGGTAAAGTAACTGTCCTATCTTTATGTGGTTCTCCTTAACTGGTTAATTGCTGAATATACTGTAGCACTTATCTGGTCTATTGGCTCCTTTTACTAAATGGCACTAGAGGTTTTTAGCACGGCCCGGCGAGGTAAATGCTCCACTTCACCAGCCTGCGCTAAAATCTCTAGCACTGTTTAGTAAAACCCAGTGTAAGTTTATCTGACTGACCATGGCTGGCTGACTATCAGGCCCTTACTGCCCAACATTCAGCAATATTTAGCCAGCAGGGAACAGGCTCCCAGCTGGCTAAATACCACTAAGCCAGCTAACCAATGATATTCAGTGAGAGATAGCCAGCTATCTCTTGTTGAATATCCTAGTCACCGGACTGACCAATCACCAGCCATGTTGCATGACATTGCTGGTCAGTTTCAATATTCATTGGCTGATCAACTAAGGGCTCCTTTTACTAAGCTGCGATAACAGTTTTAGCGTGCGCTAGACCTTAATGCCACCATTGATCTGGCATTAGTTCTAGCCGCGTAACGCGGGTTTAGCGTGCGCTAAAATCCTGCGTTCGCTAAAAACGCGATTGCAGCTTAGTAAAAGGAGCCCTAAGTTTAACAGCCAGATAGACCTGCTTAAAAAGCTGAACTCTGGCGGCTGTGCCTTAGCTGGCCAGTTGATAAATATCGACTTGGCTGGCTATGTCTACAGAGGCTGCACTTAACCTGGAAATTCATTGCCAATGGCCAGATACAGCCCTGGCAATGAATATCCGGGTTCACTGTCGACTGCAGGAGATAACTGGGCTATCTCCTGTGGACTGAATATCAGCCCCTTAGTGTTTAATATCTGCACTGGAATAGGATATGGCATAAACAGGTTCAAAATTTATAGTTATGGTCTGGCCCGGTACACATTCTATCAAGTTCATGCCTTAAAAAAAATTTTTTTATTTGAATGCACAGTATAGCTGCACTTTGTCTAAATGGACTTATTCTGGGCTGTGGAAGGTTTCTATTTAAGTAGCTGATTCTCTTCTTTTTCTGCAAGATTTATGAAGCTCTGTGCAGTTCTTTAATTTTCATGCAGTTTAATTGCTAATATTTCATATGTAATGTAATGGGACTTCTACAATAGCGCCTGCATCTCTCCATAATTTTAGTACTCACATATTGAACACTGGAATCGTAAAGTTTATTAAGGTACCACAAATTTGGGAAAAATGTGACACAGATTTATCAGATTAATAAATATGTGGAACAAACGAAATGTCTGAGAGCTAATGCTTCTTCCTCGTCATATTCAGAAGCAAAATTTGTAGTAGGGATGTGTATTCATTTAGCCCCTCATTCTATAAACAGCACCTAAGTCATAGGCTCCATTAGGTACAATTGTCAATCATCTGTTAGGCATTGTTTATGGAATTGCACCTAGCATTCTTAAGCACTGGTAGGCGTTGAATCCTCAGGTGCACTGGCATTTAAGCCAGGGATTTCTTAACCTAAATGAATGCTAGTAAGGTAGGCGCCTACTGACACCTAAGTCAACCCATGCACAAACTCTACCCTGAATCTGTCCCTAACCATCCCTACTTGCTAGTAGGCACCTCAGTTTAGACGATAGGTGCCTACCGAGTTGGGTGCCTACTGGCAAATTAATATTTTTAAAATTAGTTTTTAATGGCTTAGGCACCCAGATTGGCTAAGCGTGTCAATCTAGGCACCTAACTTTAGGCATCTTTTATAGAGTCAGGGTCTAAAATGACAACCTCCCCACCCCAAAATAAAAATTGTGTTTTGTCTCCTGTGTTGTAAATAGCATACACTCTCTCCCAATAGTATGCAATATTTACCACATTCACACTGAAATAAGAAAATGAAAACAAACAAAAAAAACCAATTCCACAAACAACATAAGAAGCTAAACAAAAAGAAAGCAGGTGATAACACAGGAAGGGAACAAAGAAACTCAAGGGTCCACCATTGTTGCAAAAAAATTTTATTGTTAGCTGTAAAGGTCTCAAAGGCATAACTGCAATTTGATGAAAATCAGATAGGCCAGGGGTCTATGACTGTTTAAGAAATATAAATACAATTAAAACACTTAAAAATCATAGAGGATATAATAAAAAACACTTACAAAACATACATAATTATAAAACAAACAAAAACTTTGCAAATACACTTCTCCCTCCGTATTCACTGTGATAGGGGATTAACAGAACCGCAAATACAGAAAAACCGCAAATAACTTTTTCATATGTTATTTGCTGTTTCCTATTAAACACCATCGTGAATATAGTGAAACCGCGAATAACATGGTGGTCTTTTCCTGAAGGAGAGGCAAAACATGGTGAAGAAAGTGCTGGGAATCGGCAATTTTCTCTGTGCGAGCTGATGTAATTTGGGGGGAGGAGCCAGCAAGCTAAAAACCGTGAATAATCGAAACTGCAAATGCTGAAACCGTGAATATGGAGGGAAAAGTGTACTGTATTAATAAAATAATATATAATTCAAGGGACAGTTTGGGTAAGACAACAAAGAATGGCCAGACCTGTTTAAATGCCAGACTCTGTACAGCGTGTTCTTTTAAAATCTAGAATTCTCAAATTGCTATGTATGAAAGAAAACAATTGTACTCCTATCTCACAATCCATTCTGCCCATCTGCAGCATCTACTATTGCCTCCTCTCCCTAAGAGATCCCACGTGCCTCTCCCTTGCATTCTTGAATTCAGACACAGTCTTTGTCTCCACTACCTCTACAAGGAGACTATTCCTTGCAATTACCACCCTTTTCATAAAATAGTATTTTCTTAGGTTACTGCTGAGCCTATCACCTTTTCACCTGTTTCTATGTCCTCTCACTCTGTAATTTCCTTTCAATTGAAAGAGACTTGCCTCATGTGTATTTATGCCACATAGGTATTTAAACCAGTGGTGTAGTAAGGGGGGTGCGAAGGGGGCGGTCCACTCTGGGTATGGTTTTCCTCGGGGCACCGGCACCCCTCCTCCTCTCTTCCCCCCTTCCCACTCCTCCCCCTGCCACACACCCGCACCTCTTCCCTGTAACTTTTTAACTTTGTCGTGAGTAGCCACAAACTTTCTGCCCACGTCGGCTTTGGCACTTTCTCTGACCTCACTTCCAGGACCCGCACCTAAAAAGTGACATCAGAGAGAGCGCCGAGTCGATGCGGGCAGCAAGTTCGTGGCTGCGCTGAAGTTAAAAAGGTACTGGGAAGAGGCGTGGGTGTGTGCATGGCAGAGGCGGGGAAGAGGGCGGGAGAGGAGCGCAGGTCACTAATTTAAACGTCTCTATCATATTTCCCCTCTCCCTCCAAAGTTCCATGATGATCAGACCACTTACCCCCAAAGGATCTTACAAACCTAGAAAGGTCTGAAACAATAGTTATGCTACCAAACATACTTTTCTAATTTTTTTTCTGACTGATACCTATTTATTTTTAGTATTTATATACTGCTTAAAGCCTAAGAAGTTTACATTCAGGTACTTAATTATTTCTCCCTATCTGTCCTGGTGTACTCACAATCTGACTAACATACCTGGGACAATGGAGTGTTAAGTGACAAGTAGGCTTACCAGACGTCTGGATTTCCACGGACATTTCCTCCTTTTCGAGGACATGTCCGGGGTCTGGACGACTTTTTAAAATCCAGCGAACAGAATGCTAGGAATGATGAAGAAGGGGATCATGAACAGATCGTAGAAGGTTATCATGCCGCTGTACCTGGTCATGGTGCGCCCTCACCTGCAGTGCTGCATCCATCACTGGTCGCCGTACATGAAGAAGGACATGGTACTACTCGAAAGGATCCAGAGAAGGACGACTAAGATGGTTAAGGGGCTGGAGGAGTTGCCATACAGCAAAAGATTAGAGAAACTGGGCCTCTTCTCCCTCGAACAGAGGAGATTGAGAGGGGATATGATCAAAATATTCAAGGTACTGAAGGGGATAGACTTAGTAGACAAGGACAGGTTGTTCACCCTCTCCAGGGTAGGGAGAACGAGAGGGCACTCTCTAAAGTTAAAAGGGGATAGATTCCGTACGAACCCAGAGAGTGGTGGAAAACTGGAACGCTCTTCCGGAGTCTGTCATAGGGGAAAACACCCTCCAGGGATTCAAGACAAAGTTAGACAAGTTCCTACTGAACAAGAACGTGCACTGGTAGGGCTAGTCTCAGGGCACTGGTTTTTGACCAGAGGACCGCCGCGTGAGCGGACTGCTAGGCATGATGGACTGCTGGTCTGACACAGCAGCGGCAATTCTTATGTTCTTATGATCCCATCAAAATTGAGTCAGCACATAAGTGGTATTTTCCTTTGGGAAAATCTAGTAACCCTAGTCACAAGGAGCAGCACTGGGTTTGAATCTGCATCCTCAAGATGCCATGGCTGCAGCCCTAACCACTCCAGTGGTCAGTGTTTTTATGTCCACTGCCAGCTATATTCCTGGATATTCAATGCCAGGTCATGTCCAGGCACCAGCATTGAATATGCAGTTATACACTGACTGCTAAAACTTATGCAGTTAAGTGTGTGTTCAACCCTTAACTACATAAGATGAATCGCATAAGATAGGACTGCTTTTTATGCAGTCCAATTTATGTGGTTATTTTTCATGGATTAGGGGTGAAAACACTTAATCCAGCATCAGCAGCAGTAGTAAACTTAAATGCAGCCATCACGGGACCTAAATGCACCCTTCCGCAGCTACCGGCTCTGCTCCAAAAGAAGGAAGTGATGTTGGAGGGGGGTGGGCCAGCAGTCACAGGGGCTGCATTTAAGTTAACTACTGCTGCTGCTAGTTCGGGTAAGCAGCAACAGCAGAGAAGGGCCAGTGTACCAGCTGCACTCCCTTAGTGCTTGCACCCTGGGCAAACCCCCCCCTACTTCTTGGTATGCCACTGCCTGGATACAGAAAGGAGTTAACAGAGAGACAAAGGGGAAATGCTTTTGGAAAAAGAGATAACATTTCAATAACTACTATTTATTTTAAATATTTGTAGCCTGCATATCCACCAATTCTAAGCGGGTAACAACATAACATACATAATGGGATAAAAAAGTTAAAAAACATACAGATAAATACTGATAATATAACATCAAAAAGGGCTAACAGCAACCTTTTCCTCACCATCTCTATTAACAAAACAGCATTCAAGCAAGCCTTTTTCTAAATGGAAAAAACGTAGAAACCTGTCTTAATTCCAAGGGGAGGGCATTCCAGCACAAAGGACCCTGTACAAATAGCATTGTTTTACAACTCACTGATAGCCTCACAACATTCAAAGATGGCACTTCCAAACGCCTCCTGTCCATAGATCGCAATGCACATACTGGCCAATAAATCTGCAAGCAGAACATAAAACAAACAGACAATTGTCCTGCAACAGCCTAAAAATTATGCATAAAACCTTAGATTCAATTTGTGCACCAATAGGCAGCCAATGTAAGTATCGAAGAATTGGTGTCATATGATCAAATTTAGAGGTATGCACAATAAGATGTGCCACAGCATTCTGCACTAGTTGCAAAGCTTGTGTCACACACTTAGGCAATCCTAAGTAAAGAGGTTTACAGTAATCGAATACTGGTGTTATCATCATCACAATGACAGTTCTAAAGTTCCATGTTCCTAATTTTATTTTTATTTTATTGTAACCTGTTCTGGGCTCCTGGGAAGGATGGGCAATAAAAATGAACAAATAAATAAATAAAATTGTCACTCGACAGGTAATCTCTTAATCTACGCAACAATCGTAATTTGAAAAACACACAAGATACAAGACTTGATCTGTGATTTGAAGATTAGCGAAGAATCTAACAAAACCCCCAGATACCTGCATTGCTGTATGACTGGGACAGCTACATAGGCCTCTTTTACAAAACTACTATAACAGTTTCTAGCGCGGAGAGCTGCACTGAATGGCCCTCACTGCTCCCGACGCTCATTAAGTTCCTATGAGCGTCAGGAGCAGCGTAGGACATTCAGCGCTCTAGAAACTGCTATCGCAGTTTCTTAAAAGAGGGGGATAGTCTAACAGTACCTCTAAAGGATAAGACAATAAATTCTTTCCATGACCAATGAACAGAACCTCCGTT